>NC_062579.1:106255976-106566859 GCF_022837055.1 Prionailurus viverrinus
TATTTGTTTATATTTATGTCTCACTTGTGGAAAGCTTCTGTATTTAGTGATTGCTTATGTATTTATCTTATTTGATTCTCACAATAATACAGGGAGGTAGGCATTCCTATTCCAGTTGCCAGATGAGAAACCAAGGCTCGGAGAGGTCAAAGAGCTTGTAGATAACTGCTAGAACTGGAAATTAAATCCAAGTCTATTCAGCTCCGAATTCTACATGTTGTGACACCGCATCTGGTGAATGTATTGCTTTAACAAATATTTGCAGGTTAGTACGGTATGCTAAATGCGGTGCTAGGTGCTAGGAATCCAAACATGTATTGGGCAGTGGTCTCAAGCTGTGAGAAAAGACAGAAACAGAAACATTCTCCACCTCCAAGAGCTTGCCCTTTAGTGGCAGGGACAGGCACACAAACACCTGACTTGAGTACTCTAGGCTAGATACCATATTCTATTATAATAATAATTTACAAAATATGAAATACATAAGAGCATTATGTGATCTATTAATATGAATTATATTTGTAGATTTCATATTTCTATTTATAAATAAGTATGTGGGGGGGATGACAAAGTACTGTGGGAACAGAACAGGAGAGAAGTAGGGAAGGTTTCGCAGAGAAGGCGAAGTGCTTAAGTACCAGACTGAGTTGAGACTTAATCCAGTAGGTGATAGAGGGCCGTCAAAAGATTTTCATCATCAGATTGACACATTTATTGTGCATTTTGAAAAGGCCATTGACTCTGCATAGAGAATGAATTGTGAGGCAGGAGGTGGGGAAGTAGGAGAAACAGGCCCAGGTGAGAGATGATAGGGTTTTGGACAACTGAGGAAACAGAAATCTGAGTAACAGACTTTGGATTTTATTCTAAGTACAGAGGAAAGCCATTGGGGAGAATTATTTATTTATTCATTCTGAGAGGGAAGGGGGAGGAGAGAGAGAGGGAGAGGGAGAGGGAGAGGGAGAGAGAGAGAGAGAGAGAGAGAGAGAGAATCCCAAGCAGGTTCCATGCTGCCAGCGCACAGCCAGACGTGGGGCTCAAACCCCTGAACTGCGAGATCATGACTTGATCCAAAAGCAAGAGTTGGAGACTCAACCAAATGAGCTGAGCCACACAGGCACCCCAGCCATTGGAAAGTTTTGGGCAGGGAGGTCATATCTGATTTGCATGTTAAATGTTGTAGTGTTCTTAACACACACAGACACAAGCAAAGGGACACAAGGAAACTTTTGGAGGTGATGGATATGCTTATTGCCTTGATTGTGGTGATGGTTTCATGGGTATATGCCTATGTCTAGCTCATCAAATTGTATACATTAAATATAAGCAGTTTTTTTGGTATATAAGTTTTATATCCATAAAGCTGTTTAGAAAAAGAAGATTTGCAAAACAAAGAAGAGGAGCACCTGGCTGGCTCAGTTGGTGGAGCATGGGACTGTTGATCTCGGGATCCTGAGTTCAAGCCCCACATTGGGTGTGGAGCCTACTTAAAACAAAAGAGTACAGGGGCGCCTGGGTGGCGCAGTCGGTTAAGCGTCCGACTTCAGCCAGGTCACGATCTCGCGGTCCGTGAGTTCGAGCCCCGCGTCGGGCTCTGGGCTGATGTCTCGGAGCCTGGAGCCTGTTTCCGATTCTGTGTCTCCCTCTCTCTCTGCCCCTCCCCCGTTCATGCTCTGTCTCTCTCTGTCCCAAAAATAAATAAAAAAACGTTGAAAAAAAAAAAAAGAGTACAAAACAACGAAGAGTTACAGAGTAAACCTGATGTAACTCATAACTTCAACTCACTGCATAAATTATCCTTAATATTTTAGTATGTTTATATAATATGAATACACATTCAGATATGCACACGTAAATATTTATAAAAGTTGGGATAATATGCTTGTGATTTTGATATTCTTTATTAAAATTTAGTTCAATTTGTTTCAACTTCATGTATTTTTAAATTTAATTTTATTTTTTTATTGAAGTAAAACAGTGTTATATTAGTTTCAGGTGTACAATATAGTGATTCAACAAGTCTATACATTTCTCAGTGCTCATCTCAATAGGAATACTCTTTTTTTTAATTTAATTTATTTTTTTAAATTTACATCCAAGTTAGTATATAGTACAACAATGATTTCAGGAGTAGATTCCCTAGTGCCCCTCCCGCATTTAGCCCATCCCCCTCCCCCACCCCTCCAGCGACCCTCTGTTTGTTCTCCATATTTAAGAGTCTCTTCTGATTTGTCCCCTCCCTGTTTTTATATTATTTTTGTTTCTTTTCCCTTACGTTCATCGGTTTTCACTCTTAAAGTCCTCATATGAGTGAAGTCATATGATATTTGTCTTTCTCTGACTAATTTCACTTAGCATAATACCCTCCAGTTCCATTCACGTAGTTGCAAATGGCAAGATTTCATTCTTTTTGATTGCTGAGTAATACTCCAGTGTGTATACACACACATACATATATACCATATCTTCTTTATCCATTCATCCATCGATGGGCATTTGGGCTCTTTCCATACATTGGCTATTGTTGATAGCACTGCTATAAACATTGGGGTGCATGTGTCCCTTCAAAATAGCACACCTATACCCCTTAGATAAATACCTAGTAGTGCAATTGCTGGGTTGTAGGGTAGTTCTATTTTTAGTTTTTTGAGGAACCTTCATCTGGTTTTCCAGAATGGCTGCACCAGTTTGCATTCCCACCAGCAGGGCAAAAGAGATCCTCTTTCTCCACATCCTCGCCAACATCTGTTGTTGCCTGAGTTGTTAATATTAGTCATTCTGACAGGTGTGAGGTGGTATCTCATTGTGGTTTTGATTTGTATTTCCCTGATGACGAGTGATGTTGAGCATTTTTTCATGTGTTGGTTGGCCATCTGGATGTCTTCCTTGGAGAAGTGTCTATTCATGTCTTCTGCCCATTTCTTCACTGGATTATTTTTTTTTTTGGGTGTTGAGTTTGATAAGTTCTTTATAGATTTTGGATACTAATCCTTTATCTGATATGTCGTTTGCAAATATTTTCTCCCATTCCATTGGTTGCCTTTTAGTTTTGCTGATTGTTTCCTTCGCTGTGCAGAAGCTTTTTGTTTTGATGAGGTCCCAATAGTTCATTTTTGCTTTTGTTTCTCTTGCCTCCAGAGATGTGTTGAGTAAGAAGTTGCTGCGGCCAAGGTCAAAGAAGTTTTTGCCTGCTTTCTCCTCGAGGGTTTTGATGGCTTCCTGTCTTACATTTAGGTCTTTCATCCATTTTGAGTTTATTTTTGTGTCTGGTGTAAGAAAGTGGTCCAGGTTCATTCTTCTGCATGTTGCTGTCCAGTTTTCCCAGCACCAGTTGCTGAAGAGACTGTCTTTATTCCATTGGATATTCTTTCCTGCTTTGTCAAAGATGAGTTGGCCATACGTGTGTGGGTCCATTTCTGGGTTCTCTGTTCTATTGATCTGAGTGTCTGTTTTTGTGCCAGTACCATACTGTCTTGATGATTGCAGCTTTGTAGTATAGCTTGAAGTCTGGGATTGTGATGCCTCCTGCTTTGGTTTTCTTTTTCAAGATTGCTTTGGCTATTCAGGGTTTTTTTCTGGTTCCATATAAATTCTAGGATTGTTTGTTTTAGCTCTGTGAAGGATGCTGGTGTTATTTTGATAGGGATTGCATTGAATATGTAGATTGCTTTGGGTAGTATTGCCATTTTAACAATAGTTGTTCTTCCTATCCAGGAGCATGGAATCTTTTTCCATTTTTTGTGTCGTCTTCCATTTCTTTCATAAGTTTCTTTCCATAGTTTTCAATGTATAGATTTTTTCACCTCTTTGGTTAGATCTATTCCTAGGTATTTTATGGTTTTTGGTGCAATTGTAAATGGGACCGATGCCTTTATTTCTCCTTCTGTTGCTTCATTATTGGTGTATAGGAATGCAACTGATTTCTGTGCATTGATTTTATATCCTGCGACTTTGCTGAATTTATGGATCAGTTCTAGCAGATTTTGGTGGAATCTTTGGGTGTTTCCATATAGAGTATCATGTCATCCGTGAAGAGTGAAAGCTTGACCTCCTCCTGGCCGATTTGGATTGGTTAGGTATGTCTTGCCTGATGGCTGAAGCTAAGGCTTCCAATACTCTGTTGAATAACATTGGTGAGAGTGGACATCCCTGTTTTCTTCCTGAGCTTAGGGGGAAAGCTCTCAGTTTTTCCCCATTGAGGATGATATTAGTGTTGGGTCTTTCATATATGGCTTTTATGTTCTCGAGGTATGATCCTTCTATCCCTACTTTCTTGAAGGTTTTTATCAAGAAATGATGCTGTATCTTATCAAATGCTCTCTCTGTATCTATTGAGAGGATAATGTGGTTCTTGTCCTTTCTTTCAATGATGTGGCAATCACATTGATTATTTTGTAGATACTGAACCAGCCCTGCATCCCAGGTATAAATCCCACTTGGTCGTGGTGAGTAATTTTTAAAAATGTATTGTTGGATCCGGTTGGTTGATATCTTGTTGAGGATTTTTGTATCCATGTTCATCAGGAAAAATTGGTCTACAGTTCTCCTTTTCAGTGGGGTCTTTGTCTGGTTTTGGAATCAAGGTAATGCTGGCTGCATAGAAAGAGTTGGGAAGTTTTCCTTCCACTTCTATTTTTTTGAAACAGTTTCAAGAGAGTAGGTGTTAACTCTTCCTTAAATGTTTGGTACAATTCCCCTGGAAAGTCATCTGGCCCTGGACTCTTGTTTTTTGGGAGATTTTTGATTACTAATTTGATTTCTTTACTGGTTATAGTCTGTTCAAATTTTCTATATCTTCCTGTTTCAGTTTTGGTAGTTTATATGTTTCTAGGAATTTGCCCATTTTTTTTTCCAGATTTCCCATTTTATTGGCATATAATTGGGTCCTTTTCTTTTTCTTTTTGATCAAACTGGCTAGTGGTTTATCAGTTTTGTTAATTCTTTCAAAGAACCAGCTTCTGGCTTCATTGATCTGTTCTGTTGTTGTTTTGTTGTTGTTGTTGTTGTTGTTGTTGTTGTTTTAGGTTTTGATAGCATCGATTTCTGCTTTAATCTTTATTATCTCCTGTCTTCTGCTGGTTTTAGATTTTCTCTGCTGTTTTTTTCCAGCTCTTTTAAGGTGTAAGGTTAGGTTGTGTATCTGAGACCTTTCTTCCTTCTTTAGGAAGGCCTGGATTGCTATAAATCCCTCTTATGACTGCCTTCTGCGTCTCAGAAATTTTGGGCTATGGTGTTATCATTTTCATTGGCTTCCATGAACTTTTCAATTTCCTCTTTAACTTCTTGGTTAGCCCATTCATTCTTTAGTAGGATGTTCTTTAGTCTCCAAGGATTTGTTATATTTCCAAACTTTTTCTTGTGGTTGATTTCAAATTTCACAGCACTGTGGTGTGAAAATATGCACCGTATGATCTCGATCTTTTTGTACTTGTTGAGGGCTGTTTTGTGACCCAATATGTGATATACTCTGGAGAATGTTCTATGTGCACTGGAGAAGAATGTGTATTCTGCTTTAGGATGAAATGTTCTGAATATATCTGTTAAGTCCGTCTGGTCCAGTGTGTCATTCAAAGCCATTGTTTCCCTGTTGATTTTCTGTTTAGATGATCTGTCCATTGCTGTGAGTGGGGTGTTGAAGTCTCCTACTATTATGGTATTATTATTACTGAATTTCTTTATGTTTGTGATTAATTGATTTATATTTCGGGTGCTCCACATTTGGAGCATAAATGTTTACAGTTGGTAGGTCTTCTTGGTGGATAGACCCCTTGATTATGATATAATGCCCTTCTTCACTTCTCGTTACAGTCTTTATTTTAAAGTCTAGATTGTCTGATATAAGTATGGCTACTTCAGCTTTCTTTTGTCAATCATTAGCATTATAGATGGTTCTCCATCCCCTTACTTTCAATCTGAAGGTATCTTTAGATCTAAAGTAGGTCTCTGGTAAACAGCATATAGATAGATCTTGTTTTCTTATCCATTCTGTTACCCTATGTCTTTTGATTGGAGCGTTTAGTCCATTGATGTTGAGAGTGAGTACTGAAAGATATGAATTTATTGCCACTATGTTTCTTGTAGAGTTAGAGTTTCTGGTGGTGGTCTCTGGTCCTTTCTAGTCTTTACTGCTTTTGGTCTTTTTTTTTCATCTTTTCCCCCCTCAGAGAGTCTCCCTTAAAATTTTTTGCAGGGCTGGTTTAGTGGTCACGAGCTTCTTTAATTTTTATTTGGGAAACTTTTAATCTCCTATTTTGAATGACAGCCTTGCTGGATAAAGAATTCTTGGCTGCATATTTTTCTGATTCAGCACATTGACTATATCCTGCCACTCCTTTCTGGCCTGCCAAGTTTCTGTGGAAAGGTCTGCTACAAACCTGATCTGTCTTCTCTTGTAGGTTAAGGACTGTTTTTCCCTTGCTGCTTTCATGATTCTCTCCTTGCCTGAGTATTTTGTGAATTTGACTATGCTATACCTTGCTGATGGTTTTTGTTGAATCTTATGGGAGTCCTCTGTGCTTCCTGGATTTTGATGTCTGTGTCTTTCCCCAGGTTAGGAAAGTTTTCTGCTATGATTTGCTCACATAACGCTTCTATCCCCTTTTGTCTCTCTTCATCTTTTGGGACCCCTATGATTTTGATGTTGTTCTTTTTTAATGAATCACTGACTTCTCTAATTCTTAAATCGTGCTCTTTTGCCTTAGCCTCGCTCTTTTTTTCTGCTTCATTATTCTCCATAACTTTGTCCTCTATATTGCTGATTTTCTGCTCTGTCACATCCATCCTTGCCGTGTGGCATCCATTCCAGATTGCAGCTCAGTTATACCATTTATTATTTCATTCCAACTAGATTTTACTTCTTTTCTCTCCACAGAAAGGGATTCTAATCTGTTTTCGACTCCAGCTAATATTCTTATTATCGTGATTCTAAATTCTGGTTCAGACATCTTGCTTGTATCTGTGTTAGTTAAGTCCCTGGCTGTTGTTTCTTCCTGCTCTTTCTTCTGGGGTTAATTCCTTCGTTTCATCATTTTGAAGGAAGAAAAGGAATAAGGTAAAAAAAATTAAAATTAAAAAATTGAAAACAACACACACACAGAAAAAACATCAAATAAATGATGCTAGATCCTAGGTTTTTGTCTGGTTGTTGAAAGGAGCTTGATAGATTAGGGGAAAAAAGGGAAAAAAAGAGGAAAAAGAAGAAAAAGAAAACATTTGAAAATTTGAAAAAATGAATACGATGAAATAGAATAAAATGAAATGGAAGTAAAATAGAATTTGAAAAATTTGCAAAAAGGTATAGTAGGAAAAAATTAAAGAAACATATTTTTAATAAAAATTAAAAATAAAAATAAATTTTTTCTTTATTCAAGAAAACGAAAAGAAATGAAAAAGAGGGGAAAAAAGAAAATTGAATAGATAGACCAGCAAACGGATTGAAATATGATTGAAATTACATCGTTTTCCCCTAGAAGTCAAACTCTGAAGCAATTTATAGTCCATAAACTAAGCAGTCAGAGAGACTTGTGGTGTTCCTGAAGAGCGAGGTTGGCTCGGTTGGGTGAGACTTAGTGTAATGGCTCTGTTCTCCACTAGATGGTGCTACTGGGGTGGATTGTTGTGGCGCTTGTAGGTGCATATGCGCATTCACAGGAGTGGTGAAAATGGCATCACCCAGCTAACTAGTCTTTAGTATCGGAACTCTGTTCTCCCAGATGAACAATTGCAAGTCCATCCTTTGTCTCCGGCTTCCATCCACTTCCCACTTTTACACTGTCTGTGACTGAGCCATCAGGTTGCCTGACGGCACCTCCCTCCTGCGTTTAATCTCAGATGTGGCTGTGTTTCCCATTCCCTCACTTCTGAGGGATGGTGGCTTTGACCTGCTCACACCTTCTGGGGGAGGGTCTCACCAAGCAATGGCCGGGTGCCGGCCACACCCATGAACGTTCGTGGGACCACTGCTGCCGATGCCCAGAGACTGTGGCCGGGTGCCATCCCGCCCCAGAGAAAGATCACACGATCGTGTAGCAGCAGCATTTCAGGGATTATGGAAAATCACAACACACATCTGGCACCAAGCTTCACCCTTAACGACCTTGTTCCAGCAGCAGTGAATGTGGTTGTTCTCCCGGGCCCACTGGGGCCCTCGCCCTTGGGGGATCCACATAGCCTCTACCAGGTATCTTCCCAGCAGGGGAACCACCTCTCCCTGTGTGGCCCAAAGACCTCCGGACTTTACGCTGCTCCTGGAGATTCACCCTTCTCACCAGAGCACCACCAGGTATCGAGCTGCAGAGGTTCAGACTCTGTGCTCCCCCTGTTTATAGAATCTTAGTGGAATTTAAGCCCTCTCCTTTCTCCTTTCTCCCTTTTTAGTTCAGTCCCTGTGGCTGTTTCTACTTTTCCACTTTCTCTCCAGATGCTTTTGCGGGGGGGTGCTTTTTCTGTACTCTCCTCCTGTCTCCATCCTCTCTCTGCAGGCGAAAACAGCTCCCTGCCCTCCACGGCTTCTCTCTCCCCCAGTTCACCTCTCCACGCCAACATACCTGCTGAGTTCAGGTTGTGCAGATTGTTGTGTTAATCCTCAGATCAGTTTTCTAGGTGTGCAGGATTCAATAGGTGTGCTCTTAATCCTCTTTATGTGTTTCACCCATCCCCCCACCTCCCTTCTGGCAATGACCAGTGTGTTCTTTGTATTTAAGAGGCTGGTTTTTGAAATGGATCTCTTTTTTTTTCCTGTCTTGTTTCTTAGAAGTCCGCATATGAGTGAAGTCCTATGGTATTTGTCTTTCTCTGACTTATCTCACTTTGCATTATACCCCCTCAATCCATCCATGTTGTTGCACATGGCAAGATCTCATGCACCCCTATGTTCATAACAGCACTATTTACGATAGCCAAGGTATGGAAGCAGTGCAAGGCTTCATGGATAGATGAGTGGATAAAGAAAAAGTGGCATATGTCTACAAGGGAATATTACTCCGCCATAAAAAAAAGAGAATGAGATTTTTCCATCTGCAACAACATGGATGGTCTAGGGACTATTATGCTAACTTAATATTTTTAAGTGCCAACCATGATGAGTACTAAGGGTAGAAAAGTGTGGAAGACCCAGCTCCTCATCTCCAGGATTGTGCGTCCTAGTGGAAGAGATATTTGAAGTGCCCTTTTTTTCTTTTTTTCTTTTCTTTTCTTTTCTTTTCTTTTCTTTTCTTTTCTTTCTTTTTTTTTTTTTTTTGCAGAATAAAGCAAGTGTTATGAAAACTTGGGAGAAAAAGATCCCTTGGGCTGTTCTGTGGAAGATGGACTGGAAAGGGTAGGCATAGGCAGAAGTGGGGAGATTGATGTAGAAGATTATTGTCGCAGTGCAGATAGTATGTCTTAGACTAGGTTAGTGGCTCGGGCTAGGTTAGTGGCAGTGGAGCTGACAGAAGCGAATGGATCTGAGAAATATTTAGGAAACCGAATGGATGAGAATTGGTAGTTCATTGACTGTGAGGTTTAAATAGAGGGAGGAATACAGGATGTCACCTAGATTGCTGGCATGAAGAATGGAGTGGAAGCCGGTGCCATTTCCTAAGGTGAGATACATAGGAAGAGGATGGGACCTCTGCCATGTGAAAGAAAATGGCAGTTGGCAGAGGTTTTCAAGAAGGAATACCTTCTTTTAAAAATAATTCTATTAGTTTTTAAAAGTTTATTTACTTATTTTCAGAGAGAGAGCGCATACATGAGTGGGAGAGGGGCGGAGAGAGGTGGAGAGAGAGAATCCCAAGCAGGCCCCGGGGCTGGCAGCACAGAGCCCGATAACGGGCTCAAACCCACGAACTGTGAGATCGTGACCTGAGCCGAAATCAAGAGTTGGGTGCTTAACCGACTGAGCCCCCCGGGCCTACCAAGAAGGAATACCTTCTGAAACTTTAAACACATTTTGGTGATTTTGGTGGTACATAGAGGTTATGGAAAAATGTAACCACACTGGGAGGTCTGCAGTTTCCAGAATCACTACCAATGGTTTTGAGTGTATTATTAATTACTCTATTGTGTAAGACAGTTGTCAACCAAAACACGGAAGTGTAGCAATGATCCAGGCCAAGCCTTTGTTTTACTAAGGCCCAGGGAGAAGTGATTTACAGATGACATGGCTAGTTAGTAGCAAGTCTAGGTCCAGAAGCCAATTCTCTTTACTCAGAGCTTTATATTCTTTCTGCCACGTAGTTCCTTTCTTTCTCAGCTGTAGAATCAGAATTGACTATGTCTGTGGTCCTTCCCCCCTCCCTGCCCCTCATCTCCTTGGAACTATTTTCTCTGCCCAAAGCATATGTGTACAAGGGAATGTATGAGAAATTCCATTGCATTTCTTTCTGATCAGGCCATATGTCTTTTATAAACACACATTTTATTTTAGGGAATCTTTGCATCCATCGTGGGACTCGAACTCACAACCTTGAGATCCCGCGTTGCAGGCTGTACCGACCCAGCCAGCCAGGTGCCACTTTGAAAAAGTAATCTGACAAACCCGCTGTTGCAGGAGCACTTGTTACTCTGGCTGTTGGGAATGTTTCAAATTGCACCCGAACTTCAGTCTTCCCAAAAATAGTCCATGGGCCTAAGGGCTCTAGCCTTGTCGTTCTGGGGTTGTGATTAGTCCAGTGTTAAAATACTTGTCTGTTTTGAAACTGAAGTTTCCTTCAAAGTATCTTACCCTGTCCCAAGATTGCTCAATGAGCTGACGGTTGATGTTTGCAGTCTCTCTGTCCGATGAGGAATTTTTACCATTTCCTACCACCAAAGGGCCAATTTACTCTCATGCTAGCGCAGTGCCCTAGTTTGGCCTCCTTTGCAACTTATTTGCAATTGTTCAGCTTTTTTTCCACCTTGACTATCTCTACTTGTTGAGGGAAATGGACTCCAGGGATAGCGTATGGATGCACTTCTCAGATTTATCCAATTTCATCCCTACCCCAGATCATTTAAGCCCGTGAAATCAATAAGTATGGACATTCACAGTGCCTGGTATCACCTACCTCTTATTAAGTGCTTATGTGAGCCAGAAGACAACCAACTACCAGGCAAGCGGAGAGGTCTGGAACCTTCCTTCATAGACCTCAGAAGGAGCCAAACTCGCCAACGCCTTGATGTTAAGACTTCTGGCCTCCCGAATTGTGAGATCCTAGATTTCTGTTGTTTAAGCCACTCAGTTGGTGGTTCTTTGTGACGGTGGCCCTAGCACTAATACGAGGCAGTACTGTGATTGTCCCCACTCTCCAGATGGGTAAGCTGATGTGCAGAAATGTAAGTGACATGTACAAGGTTGGAACGTAAGGACAGAGCTGGGATTTGAACCCAGTTCTAACTTCCGAACCTGTGTTTTCCCTAGGGTCTCAGGCTAGCCTACAAAAGGATGCCTTGCTACCCTAAAGAGTTAAGTCACCACTGACATACACGCCTTCCGATCGTAAGACTGCAGAGCAATACAATGGTCATTGAAAACCATATGAAAATCCCTTTTGCTTTTAAGACCTCTTTTTCGGGAGATAGGGAAAAGGAGTTGCTGGGAGATAGATGTCCTTATTACTGAGAAATTGTTCCTGGGGGCACCCGGAGCAATATTTCTTAGCCTAAAGCTGTCAAGTCAATATTGCCCCCCAAAGCGGCTTCTTCAGTCATTGTCCCTGCGTGCAGTGTGGAGGCCTGGGAGTCAGTCAGTCACTAGGAGACTTCCTGAGACTGGTTAGGCCAGCACAATCTGATTTCCTTCCTTTGCTTCACGTCGGAAGGTGATGGAGAGGCAGAACATGCACTAAATCAGTTCGGTATCCCCATGCTTAAAGGCAGGTTTTAAGTTACTTTCGGTGCAACAGTGGAACCTAAACTTACTTGACACGGATACAAAAGTTTCTCTGTGGAAACATATTGAGCTTATTAGAGGCTCTCCCAGGGTAGGACAACAGTTTGGATTATGTAGCAAAACATTTCAAACCAAGTGCTATGTGTTAATGGTTTGTATAAACGTGATGATTAGATAAAAGGGGCTTTTGGAGTTATGCTTGAAGACACTAATTAAATCCACATCAACAAGTCAACATATTGGTCTCATATGGATTTGAGCGCTTTGGAAATGCTTCTTTTGTTTCGATGCCATTAATTAAATTCACACATTTTGCTGATACTGAAGCGGTTACCTTAAAGCACAGAAGGCAAAAGTCGAAGCTTTGAACAGTATTTCTGAGCGCGTTTCCGTGAGGCTGAGTAAATTAGAACAGTTTTTCTTTTCAAGGAGCTAATTGCCTAGAATTTCCCAAATTTCATGGCAGATAGTGAACAGTTGATGCTTTCTCAACAAATTCAATCCAAATGATGCATGCTTTTACTTAACCGCTACAGGCTTAACTGCAGTTTTAAATTATTCGCAATGCAGAGGCAATAAAGTATTTCAGTAAATACGTCTCAGAGGAGAAGTTAAGAGGAAAAGGCACAAGGCGCATGTCAAAGAATTATGACCTGCCACGGGCAGCATTTTTCAGAGTGGGGAGTTTATAAATACCTCGAGGGTCTGAAGAAATGACTCCAAACAGAAAGCAAGTAAACCCCATGGGGATACTTCATTTGAAAACTAAATATCTGTGGCCTTGTCTTGTCAACAAAATTGGATTTCACTCTGTTATTATGTTGTTTCCACTTATAACTGATTTAGAATGGAAATCTAGGGAGGATTTATCCTAGAGTCGTCAAGGTGGCTTGCCTCACTTAACAACAGAAGCTGCTGGCCAAAATGAAGGAGTTCGTTTCCTGACGCTCGTCCTCCTCGCCTTTGGCTCCCCCAAATCATGAGTTGCCGACGGCCATACAGATTTGCTCATTTTGCTCAGCCCGAACAAGTAATCCTAGCTTTAGAATACCAAGATGGAGACTGAAATCATTTTAGTAGATATTGATCTCGTGATGATTGTGTGCAAAACCCTGCACTTGGCTCTGGTTGAGGTGGAACGGAGAGGAGGCGGTGGAAATGGCAAGGATGATGGGATGGATGAGAGATGTCCTCTGCTCTCTCAAATACTTGCTGACACTTACTGAATGCATTCCGTGCTCCAGGCACCGTTCTAAGCATTGAAAAATCTGTTCCTTAATTCAGTGACTCGAGGGTAGGTACTGTTTGTACCCCCATTATACAGATGAGGAAACTGAGGCTCAGGGAAATTGAGTAGCTGCTGCTCTTTCTTATTCTCCTTTGCTGGCTCATCTTCCTGACCTCCTAACTTCAGTGCCCCGGGGCTCAGTTTTTGGATCTCTTCTTGGGGTACACTCATCCCCATGATGGTCTCATTTAGCTTCATGGCTTTAGACACCACGTATCTATTTTTTAAGGTTATTTATTTTGAGAGAGAGAGAGAGAGAGCGAGCGAGGGCAGGGAGAGCAGAGAGAAGGAGAGAGACAGAATCCCAAGCAGGCTCCACACTCTGAGTGCAGAGCCCAACACGAGGCTCGATCACACGAACTGTGAGATCGTGACCTGTGCCAAAACCAAGAGTCGGATGTCTAACCGACTGAGCCATCCAGGTGCCTCGCCACCGATCTGTTTAATAGGCATTTCAGACTCATGTCTTAAACGGCCTTCCTGATCTCCCCCTTCCCTAAAAGTGCTCCTTTCCTTATCTTCCCAGTCTTAGTCGATGGGAACTCCATTCTTCCCATTCTTGGGCCAAAATAATTTTTTCTCACATCTTCAAAATGTATCTAGAATCTGACTACATCTGTTCATCTCCATGGCTACTATTTTGGCCCGAGCCAATGTCCTCTCTTGCTTGCTCTGCAAGCTTCCCCTCCTGTCCCCGATTGCTGCATAATAAAATACTACGGACTTGGCTTAAAACAACACTCACGTGTTATCTTACAATTATGTATGTCGGGACTCTGGAGGGCTTTGGCTGAGGGCTGGAGGGCTCGGCCGCTTAGAGGCTCATAAGGCCAAAGTCAAGGTGTCGGCCAGAATGGATTTGTATATAGAAGTTTTGGGAGAGAATCCACTTCTAAGCTCATTCAGGTTGTTGGCAGACTCCGGATAATTTTGGGTGTAGGTCCAAGGTCCCTGTTTTCTTGCTGGCTGCTGGATGGGGGGGGGGGGGGGGATCATTCCCAAAGGTCGCCTACATTTCTCATGTGCCTTCCTATATCTTCAAAGCCAGCAACGGCGTTCCAAATTCCTCCAAGGGTTTCCAGTCTCTCTGAATTCCTCTCCTGCTACTGGCCAGGGAAAACCCTCTGCTCTTAGACGGTTCACTTGACTGAGTCAGGCCCACCCAGATGATCCCCATATTGAAGGTCAATTGATTTGGGACTTCATTTCTATCAGAAAAATCTCTTTGCAACTGTACCTAGGTTAGCATTTAATTGAGTAAACATGACTTCTTTTTCTGCAGTGTCTCCCCCCCCCCCCCCGCAACCAGAAGCCAGTGTGATCCTGATCAAATGTAAGCCAGACCCTGTCATTCCTCTACTTCGAATCCTCCAGTGGTTCTGAGCTCATCCAGAGTAAAAGCCAAAGTTCTGACCATGTCCCCCAAGGCCCTTCATGACCTAGACTCTGCCCCTTACACCCTGACTTCATCTCCTACTTTTTCTTCCTCACTTACCCTCCTTTTCATTTATTGTCCCTCTCGCCACACTGAAATGCTTCAGGCATGGTCCTGCTCCAGGGCCCTTCTTCATGCTGTTTCCTCAGCTTGGGATGACTTTCTCTTTGATAACCACATGACCAATGGCTTCATTACCTCCCTGAGATTTCTCTTCAATTGTCGTGTTCTCAGTAAGACCTTCCTTGACAACCCGATTTAAAATTGCACCTCACTCGATGCTTCCTAGCCCAGCCTCCCTGCTTCATTTGCCTCCAGATCTCTTATTACTATCTAGCACAAGGTATGTAAATATATAAGATACACCTCACTCTTGTTTACTGTTTGTCTTTCTCTCTAGAATGTAGGTCCCACAAGGGGCTTTTTGTCTTTCTCTCTAGAATGTAGGTCCCACTAGGTAAGCTTTTTTCACTGCTGCTTACCTAGCACCTGGTCCTGTGTCTGGAAAATGGCAGGCACTCAATAGATATATATTAAGTGAGTGGCTTAAAGGAGCTTGTCCAAGGTCACACACTAGTAAGTGAGAGTTGGAACTTGAACATGAAACACATGCTGCCTCCCTGGATCTCAGAGTCTAATAATGGTAAGGGTGCGGGTCTACAAGATTAGGGCTATAAAACAGGTTGTTCTAAGGAAAATGCCACAGAGGAGGTACCAACCAAAGATTCTGGAGTTTCCAAGGATAGAGCATATGAGGCTAGAAATTCAGGCTGGGGCAGCCTGTGAAGTCACGTCTGGCTAGGGGGGTGGATCACAAGTATCATTATGAAGCGGAAGAGGAGAAGATCTATAGAGACACAGAGAAGAATGCCTTGTGAAGATGGAAACAGATTGGAGTAAGCCACGAGCCAAGGAAAGATACAGAGTACCGGGCAGCTACTAGAAGCTGGAAGAGGTTCTTCTCTAGAGCTTCCAAGGGGAAGGTAGCCCGTCCAGCACCTTGATGTCAGGCTTCTGGCCTCCAGAGCTATGAGAGGATAAAGTTCTGTTGTTTTAAGCCACCAGGTCTATGGTAGTTTGTTATGGCAGCTACAGGAAACTACTGAATGAGAATGAAGGATGGGTATGATTGATGTGGATTCTGTGTTGCATTCCCTCAATCCCCTTTGAGATCTGAAGGACTTGTTCACCCAGCCTTTGAAGTCTGCTGGATACCAGCCTTCAGCTGCCAGCCCTTTATAAGAATCGCCTCTGGTGGAGAGACGACCTTGTTCAAGATCAAGCCCTTTTCCTGGGGACAGCTTGCATCCAGTGACCAGTCAACATGGGCGTTGTATTAGGTATCAGTTGATGTGTAACAAATTACCACACACTTAGTGGCATCAAACAACACCTCTATTCTCTTATAGTTTTCGTGGGTCAGGAGTCTGGGGATGGCCTAACTGGATTTTTTTCCCTTAAGATCTTACAAGGCTACATTCAAGGTGTCAGCCGGGCTGCATTCTCATCTGGGGGCTTGACTGGGGAAGAATCTGCTTCCAAGTACTTACTGATGTCAGGGCTCTAGGTTAGCTACTCAGGATCACTTTGCTCCAGTTTTAGGGCTTGAGATGTTCTGCACCACTCAGATGATCCTAAGCAGGGCTGTAATCCATATGAGGTATGGTTTCTTTCCAGTTCATGCCTACGCCACCTAGTCTTTTGAGGTCCCAACCCTAGATGAGGGGTGGTTTACAGAGCTGCACGTTTTGGAGATGCTCGACTCCAACTTTTGTTCTTCTGGCACTGCACTTCTAGATTGGCAAAAGCCCCTGGGGCAAAAGGGGAACAAATAGCTCTCTGGGTTTTCTGATCCAAGCCTGGGTCTAGGCTTGGTAATTCTATACTCTTTAATTTGTTCCTTGATAATTTGGGGAATGTATTCTTTTAAAAATATTTTTTCTTAGGTTTTTTTTTTTCAGTGGAAGGGTAGCTCTGAATTACCTCATTTGCCAATGATCAGAAATAGAACTCTAGAGGCACCTGGGCGTCTCAGTTGGTTAAGCATCCGACCCTTGATCTAGGCTCAGGTCTTGAACGTGAGATCAAGCCGAACGTTGGGCTCTGTGCTGACAGCACAGAGCCTCCTTGGGATTCTCTCGCTCCCTCTCTCTCTCTGCCTCTCCCACGTTTGTGCATACTCTCAAAAGTAAATAAACTTAAAAAAAGAAGCAGAACTCTATATTTAATATTTTGACCTTTTAAGCAAAAATTATAGAACCCACCTGTGTAACTCTTTTTTCTCCCGGGAGGAAACCATTACTCTGAATTTGGTTTTTATCATTTCATACATTTGATACATATCCCAAAACAATGAAGAGCATTATTTTGTATGTTTAAAATATTTTAAAACACGATATTATGCTACATGCGTTCTTCCTCAACTTTCTTTTTTCTGTTCAACATGGATGCTGCATAGGATTCCATTTTTTTGCGGCTGCACAGTTTTCTCATTTATTCTCCTGTTGATGGACGTTAGGGTTATTTGTGTATATGTTTAACTTGTGTTTTTACACGTGCAGTCTGGTCCCAAAGGATTGTTGTAGTGATCTCCAGGCTATCTACTTGACCAAGTGTTTGTGTTTGTATTAACAAAGATGAGAACGCAGTGCCTCTTAGGCAAAAGAAAGGCCAAGAAGAAAGTTTCATGCCCACAAATAGCCCAAGTGAAGCTTCAAATTTTCAGTTGATAAATGAAGGGGCGGCTGAGTGACTCTGCCGGTTAAGCACCTGACTTCGGCTCAGGTCATGGTCTCCCGGTTCATGGGTTCGAGCCCCGCGTCGGGCTGTGTGCTGACAGTGCAGAGCCTGCTTCGGATTCTGTGTCCCCCTCTCTGTCTCCCCGTCCCCTGCTCACACTCTGTCTCTCTCACTCTCAAAAATAAATACACAGTAAACATTTTTTAAAATAAAATTTTCATTTGACAAATGGAGACCAGAACCTGATCTCTCTTTAAAACTCTGAGTAAAACTTGATCAAAATTGATGAAGAAAATTGGGCCCCCATCCTTATGTAAGGGCACCGTGTATCCACTGTGCGTGATGCTGGGCTAGACAGAGGACAGAGTTGGTCACATGGCTGTGATACTAGAATCGGGCTTGCTGTTGTGCAGTTTTGCATGGTGCGGGGTGGACAGACGTGTGCTCTGGCCCTTTTTTTGGCTACTTTTCAAACTGGGCTATCGGGTGTAAGTCTAACTTCAATTTTCTTACCCGTATCAGTGTTTCAAAATCTTGTAAGATTTGATCTTTTCTGATAAATTTTAAAATCTGACGCCTCCTTTCACAGTGCTCTCTCATCCTTTGCTTCCCCCTCCCCAACATTTTCTTATGAAAAATTTCAAACCTACAAAAAAAGGTGAAGGAAATTTATAGTGAAAAAGCACACACATACCCACCATTGGATTTTATATTGGACATTTTGCTATTTTTGGTTTATAGCCTATGTTTCTCTATGTCTTTTTTTCATCCATCAATCCATTTTATGGATTTTTTTTGATGCATTGGAAAGTAAATTACAGACATCGGTACACATCACCTCTAAACACTTCAGCATGAGTATCACCAAGTTCAAACTTTGTTTTTAATCAACGTAAAATTTACATACAGCAAAATGTAGCAATCCCAAGAGTACTATTTTATGAGGTTTGACATATACACACACCATAACCTAAACACCTATCAAAATAGAGACCATGACCAGAATTCCAGAAATTTCCTTCATGCTCCTTCATAGTCAATCCCTGCTTTCATTCTGTAGAGCAACAATTTCTCTGAATTTTCTACCGTAAATTAGTCACTGTCTGGAAAACTTTTTATTTGGAAATAGATTCAAACTTACAGAAAATTTCAAGAAAAAGAATATTATAAAGAACACTCATATACCCTTCACCCAGGTTCACCTGTCTAACATTTTACCTCATTTGCTCTTTTTATATGCGTGTAGATAATCTTTTCCTGAAACATTTGAGATTATGTAACCACAGATTGGTTTTTGTGGTTTTAGAACTTCACAGAAATGGAACCACAGAACATGTCTGTCCTTTCTAAATTCTTTTTTTTTTAAATTTTTTAACGTTTATTTATTTTTGAGACAGAGACAGGGCATGAACGGGGGAGGGGCAGAGAGAGAGGGAGACACACAATCCGAAGCAGGCTCCGGGCTCTGAGCAGTCAGCACAGAGCCCGACGCGGGGCTCGAACTCACGGACCGTGAGATCGTGACCTGAGCCGAAGTCAGACGCTTCACCGACTGAGCCACCCAGGCGCCCCTGTGCTTTCTAAATTCTTATTAAAAGTTTTAACATAGGTGAAAAATGAACAGTACCGGAAGGCTTTTAATAAAAAAACAGCAGCCACTTCTAACTGTTCCCACCCAGCAGTCCTGCCCCCGAGAGTCAATCCCTTTTAACCCCTTTAGTTATTTCCTTATTCATAAAAATAGGCTTATTTTATTTTTTTGTTTCTGCAGCTTCTAGATATTACCCAGTCATTTTACACTTTGGTAGATTTATTCATTCAACAATTTTTTTTTTTGAGTGAACATAAGTTTTCATTTTACTCGGATAAGTACCTGTGAGTGACACTCCTGGGCCATATAGCCCACGTGTGTTCAATTTTGTAAGAAACTGACAAACTGATTCGCAGCGTGTCTGTACCATTTTGCATTCTCAACAGCAATGTGTGAGAGGTCCCCGTTTCAAAAAGAAAAAGTTTATCAATTTTTCTGTTAAGTTTTCTTTAATGTATATATTCAAGTTAGCTAACATACAGTGTGGTCTTGGCTTCAGCTCATCCCAAGTGCCCTCCTTAATGCCTGTCGCCCATTTAACCCATTCCCCCACCCACTTCCCCTCCAGCAACCCTCAGATTGTACTCTGTATTTAAGAGTCTCTTAGGGTTTGCCTCCCTCTCTGTTTTTATCTTATTTTTCCTTCCCTTCCCCTATGTTCACCTGTTGAGTTTCTCAAATCCCATATACAAGTGAAATTATAATATCTGTCTTTCTCTGATTTATTTTACTTAGCATAATACACTCTAGTTCCATCCACATTGTGGCAAATGGCAAGATTTCATTCTTTTCCAGCACCAAGTAGTATTCCATTGTATGTATATATTTGTGTGTGTGTGTGTGTGTGTGTGTGTGTGTGTGTGTGTGTATACACATACCACGTCTTCCTAATCCATTCTTCAATTGATGGATATTTGGGCTCTTTCTATAATTTGGCTATTGTTGATAGTGCTGCTGTAAACATTAGGAGTTCTTTATTCTAGAAACAAGTCCTTTGTTGGATATGTGGTTTGCAAATATTTTCTCCCAGTCTGTGACTTGTCTTTTCATTGTCCTAACAGTATCTTTAATGCTGGAGAAGTTTATGATTTTGATGAAATCCTATTTATCAATTTTTTTTGTATGGATTATGCTTGTAATGCTGTATCTAGAAACTAATTGCAAAATCGAAGGTCACAAAGACTGCTCCTGTGTTTTCATCTAAAATTTTTATAGCTTTATGTTTCATATTTAGGCTTATGACCTATTTTGAGTTAATTTTTGTATAAGGTGTGAGGTTTAGGTCTATGCTAATTTTTTTTTGCACATGGATGTCTAATTGTTCTAGCACCATTTATTGAAAGGACTACCCTTTCCCCGTTGAATTTCTTTTGCCCAAAATCAATTGGCCATATTTGTGTGAGTCTATTTCTGAACTCTGCATTCTGTTCCATTGATCTATATGTATGTCTCTCTCCCTTTCTTCTGAGGTAACTGCTATTAACTCTGTGTATCTTTCCAGAGATATTCTATGTATATATAACTATATAAGTAAATATATTTGTTTTGCCTTTTGTATTCACTGAAATAGTCACGTAATTTGCACACAGCTCTGCACCTTGATTTTTATGATTTAATCTTCTAGCATGGAGGTGAGTCTCTGTGAGTTCACTCCAATTAGAACTATCTCATTTAGGGGTCCCTGGGTGGCTCAGTTGGTTAAGCATCCAACTCTTGATTTCAGCTCAGGTCATAATCTCAGGGTTGTGAGATTGAGCCCTGCATTGGGCTCTGGGCTGAGCATGGAGTCTGCTTAAGATTCTATCTCTCCCTCTCTCCCTCCCCCCTCCCACTCTCCCTCTCTCCCTCTCTCCCTCTCTCCCTCTCTCCCTCTCTTCCTCTGCCCCTCTCCCCCTCTCCCCTGCTTGTGCTTGCTCTCTCAAATTAAAAAAAAAAGGACTATCGCATTTAGTTTAATGGTTGCAGAACATTCCACTGTATTGGTGTATCACAATTTATTTAAGCGATTTTCTATGCAGAATATTTAGGTTGTTTCCAAACCTTTGCTCTTACAGACAATCTTCAGTGTATAGCATTGAACACATTTTAATTTACACTTGTATGACTATTCCTGGAGGATCAAGTCCTAGAAATGGAATTCCTGGATCATAGGATATGTGCATTTTATTTTCATTTTTTTTAGGTTTATTTGTTTTTGAGAGAGAGAGAGAGAGAGAGAGAGAGAGAGAGAGAGAGAGAGGCAGTACAAGTAGAGGAGGGGCAGAGAGAGAGGGAGACACAGAATCCAAACCAGGCTCCAGGCTCTGAGCTATTTGATGTGGGGCTTGAACTCAGACTGCGAGATCATGAACTGAGCTGAAGTCGGACACCTGACCGACTGAGCCACCCAGGCACCCCAGGATATGCGCATTTTATACTTTTGCAGATTTTAATACATTTCCCCCCCTAAAGATTGCTCAGACTTATTCTTCTATCAACAATGTATTAGAGCCTACAACTATAGGGTCAACTAATCTTTGACAGATCAGGAAAAGACAGTCTCTTCAACAAATGGTGTTGGGAAAACTGGACAGCAACATGCAAAAGAATGAAACCGGACCACTTTCTTAAACCCTACACAAGAATAAATTCAAAATGCATTAAAGACCTAAATGTGAAATAGGAAACCATGAAAATCCTAGAGGAGAACACAGGGAGTAACCTCTTTGACGCTGGCCAGAGCAACTTCTTGCTAGATATGTCTCCTAAGGTAAGGGAAACAAAAGCAAAAATAAAGTATTGGGACTACATCAAAATAAGAACTTCTGCACAGCAAAGGAAACAATCAACCAAACGAAAAAGGTAACCTATGGACTGGGAGAAGGTATTTGCAAGTGGCATATCTGATAAAGGGTTAGTATCCAATATCTGTAGAGAACTTATAAAACCCAACACCCAAAAAACCAAATAATTCAATGAAAAAATGGGCAAAAGACATGAATAGACATTTTTTCCAAAGAAGAGATACAAATGGCCACCAAACACATGAAAAGATGCTCAATGTCACTCATCATCCGGGAAATACAAATGAAAACTACAGTGTGATAGCACCTCGCACCTGTCAGAATGGCTAAAATCAACAACATAAGAAATAGCAGGTGTCGGTGAGGAAGTGGAGAAAAGGGAACCCTCCTGCATAGTTGGTGGGAATGCAAACTGGTGCAGCCGCTCTGGAAAACAGTGTGCAGGGTCCTCAAAAAGTTAAAAATAAAACTACCCTATGATCCAGCAATTGCGCTACTAGGTATTTACTCAAAGAATACAAAAACACAGATTCAAAGGGATACACGCCCCCTGGTGTTTATAGTAGCATTGTCAACACTAGTCAAACTATGGAAAGAGTCCAAATGTCCATTGACTGCTGCATAAAGATGTGGTTTGGGGCGCCTGGGTGGCTCAGCCAGTTAAGTGTTCGACTCTTGATTTCAGCTCAGGTCATGATCTCACTGTTCGTGGGTTCGAGCCCCGCATTGGGGTTTGTATCGGCAGTGCAAAACCTGCTTGAGGTTCTCTCTTTCTGCCCCTCCCCTGCTTGCTCGCTTGCTCTCCTTGTCTCTCAAAAATAAACCAACATTAAAAAAAGATAAAGATGTGGTTTATGTATACAATATGTATGTATGCATGTACATATATACATATTACTCAGCTATAAAAAGAATGAAATCTTGCCGTTTGCAACACTATGGATGGAGCTACAGAATATTATGCTAAGCGAAATAAGTCAGAAAGACAAATCCCATGTGATTTCACTCATATGTGGAGTTTAAGAAGCAAAACAAATGATATAGGGGGAAAAAAGAGAGGCAAACCAAACAGACTGGTAACTATAGAGAACAAACAGACAGGTACCAGAGGGGGAAGTAGGTGAGGGGATGGGTTAAATAGGTGATGGGGATTAAGGAGGGCACTTGTGTTGAGTACCGGGTGACGTATAGAATTGTTGAAGTGCTATATAGTACACCTGAACTTAATATTACACTGCAATTTAAATAAAAACTAAAAAACCCATTGTATTAGAATGTCCATTTTCCCCATGCATTATGCATTTTTTTTGTTTTTGTTAACTGATAGACAAAAAGTTGTATCTCATTGTGGTTTAAAGGTATGTTTCTTTTATTATGAGTGAGGTTGAGTATATTTTTCATATATTTAAGGGTCCTCATATTATTTTGCTATTTTATAGGGTTTTTTCTTTGATTTTACACACACACACACACACACACACACACACACACACACGAATGCAGATATAGAGTCCTTTGCCCATGATGTGTTGTATTAGTTAGGAGTATTTTTGGTGACAACTTACAGGAAACCTGATTATAGTGGCTACATTGGTTTGCTAGAGTGGCCATAACAAAATATCACAGAGCGGGTGAATTTATTTTCTCACAGTTCTGGAAGCTGGAGGTTCAAGATCAAGGTGCCAGCAGGGTTGGTTTCTCCTACAGCCTCTTTCCTTGGCTTGCAGATGGGTCACCTTCACATTATGTCCTCACACGGTCTTTCCTCTGTGAGTGTGGATCCCTGGTTTTTCTCTTTTTTCCTATAAGGACACTGGTAACATTGGATTGGGGTCCCACCCTTATGACTTGATTAGCTTTAATTATCTCCTTATAGGCCCTATGTCCAGATACAGGCCAGTTCCTTTAGATCTTAAGGCTCAAGAATGATCTTCTTTGTCCAAATGCTCTGCCCTTCAGGCCCACTGGGATAGCATTGTCACCTTTCCTGCCTTGGACAGTGACCCTGTGCTGTGCAGCAGCCGCAGCATGGACTGTAGAAACTGAGGAGAAGACAGCCTTATCCTCTTGGTCTGCGACGGCAGTGGCAGGCTTCCTGGTTTGTGAATCGTTTTCAGGGCCATTCTTCCCTCTTCCTGAAGGAAAACACATGTTCCCTTCTGGATAGCTCTGTTGTCCTGTCCTGTAGAACCCCACAAGTCTGAGATCTCCTCAGAATCACCTTTAATGACCATATTCCTACCAAAAAATCTCTTCAAGGCAATGTAGGCATTTCTTTTATTTATTCCTAAGTACTTTATTCTTTTCAATGCTATTGTTGTTGGAATTATTTTCCTAATTTCTTTTTTTGAAATATCCATTGCTAGAGTATAGAAATACACTCGATTACTATATATTCTTTTATACTAGCTGTGGATTTTTCAATAATGTTAGCTGTGGATTTTTCATAGGTGCCCTTTATCAGACTGAGGGAGTTCACTTCTATTCCCAGTTTGCTGATTTTCTTTTCTTTTCTTTTCTTTTTATTATGAAAGGGGGGTTTTGTCAAATTACTTTTCTGTACCTGCTGAGATGATCATGTACTTTTGGTCCTTTATTCTTTTAATATGGTATATTACATCCATTGATTTTCTAATGTTGAACCAACCTTGCATTCTTGGGTTAAATCTTAGTCATGGTCTATCTGTAAACATGAAAGGGATGATGCATGATAAGGGATCTTATGCACCTTATGCATGCATAAGGGATGATCTTAGGTCTATCTGTCTCTAAAAGCAGAGTAACATATGCATTATGTTTGTATATGTTACTGGATGAAGTCAGCTAGTATTTTGTGGTGAGTTTTTTGTATCTGTATTTAAAAGAGGTATTGGTTTGTGGGGTTTTTTTCTTTTGAAATCTTCGTCTTGTTTTAGTATCAGGGTAATAGTGGCCTCATACAATGAGCTGGTCCGTATCTCTTCCTCTTCAGCTGTTTTTCTCCTAGAGCAGGTGCAGAGGCACTGATATGGGAAGATGTTTGCTATAATTGAGTATCCAGGTGCCAGCGTGGACGGAGTGTTGTGAGCAAAGGAAACAGCAGTAGGAAATGTGTTTGGAAAACAAAGGCCTTGGTGGGCCTGGAAATGGACTTTGGCTTTTACTCTGACCAAGATAGGGAACCCATGAAGGGTTTTATAAAGAGGGGTGGCATGATTTGGGTAGGTCTTAAAAGTGTCACTGATGATTCTGTTGCGAATAGATTGTAATGGGGCAAGGGTAGAAGCTGAGTAACCAATTAAGAGATTATTCCAGTAATTCAAATGAGAGATGAAGATGGCCTTGGTGAGGGTGGGGGGCAAAGGAGGTGATGAAAAACAATAGGATTAAAATATCTCATGACCCTTTGCTCTATGTAGATATTTAAGAGTGAGGCACAAAAACATTTATTGGAAATCTGTGTAGGTGAAGATCGTTGACCGGTAGTCTAGGTTGGCAAGGAGCCAGAATTTTCTATTGGGATCCTCAAATCTCACATGTAAGTATGTGAAGATCTTTTTTGCCAAGATAGGTCAGTTTCTAAAACAAAATTCTTCCATGTCTCGGGGGAAATGTCTTATATAAGCCTGGCTACTGTCATTTTTGAAGCATAGCAGGGGTAAACCTGCGGTCGAGGGTGGGCATGGTCTCACAGTGTCAGGAACAGACTTTCAAGACCTCTTGTTTTAAGACTTCCTTCTGCTCTCCAGTATACTTGGTGTCTTTTAAGTCCTGACTCTATCCATTTAATGTTTCCAGAGATAAAACCTCTAGTTTCTTGCCAGACCGTTTGGGGTGATGGCAGGGACCTCCGAGAGTATTCAGTCCATATACAAATATTGACCCAACCTCCTATTTTCAGTTTTGAACTTCACCCCCGTCTTACCGGTGCCTCTCAGGGGTTTCACGGAACAGATTAGCTGGGTTTTGTCTAGCATCCTTTTCTGCAGGCATTTAAAGTTGTAGCTTTCTCCTCTCTGCTCTACTTCTGAGAATGGTTGAAATCTTTCACTCACTTATGGCTTCTCTCCTCATCTTTTTGGTCCTTGTAGGTTTATGACTTCTTAAAAATTTCTTTGCCATCATTTTTGGAGTTCTTAGGAGGGAAAGGAGATAAATACGTGCTGTTAACACAGCAACTTTAACCAGGTGAACGTAGTTTTTTTTCATATTCTGTGTGACCCTCTGTAGATTTTGATTTCCTTTCCTCACACTGAGAACCACTGGTCTGTTATGCTGAGCATCTGTCACGGGGTTTTAGGGCTCTACTTTTAGAGACAGATAGACCTGAGCTCAATTTCCAGTTACACTACTTGCTAGCTGTGTGACCATGCAAAGATCACTGAAGTTCCTTGAGCCTCAGTTTCTTCATGTTTAAAGCAGGACAATTATTATGCTATATCAAAGAGATGTCGTAAGTGCCTAATGAAATAATCTATGTAAACCTCTTAGTGTAGACTTTGGTCCATGCTCAGTAACGGTTATGTATTATTATTGAGTCTTTCCTTACAAGTATTCCTTAACTTTTTAATCTATGCTCCTCCTTCCTCTGGGAAGGAGAATAATTTGATGGGAATGGAGTGTGCTTAAATTCTATAGGCCGTGACCACATAGGCTATGATTCTGTAAGTTGTATCTGTTGTTTATGAATTCAAGACCTGCTTAGCAAAAGTATGAGGATCGCTTACTTAATCTTACCACATGGCATCACTGATAATCTATTCATTTGATTGCTTACTCTTTAATTGTCTAATTCATTTACCTAACATTTGTCAGGCTCTTCTTACGTTCAGGCGCTGTGCTGGGAGATAATGAGGATGAGTCTCAGCAAAGCAGGTGGAGCTCTTGTCCTTAAGGACATAGCAGTCCAGTGAGGTAGACAGATGAGGAAAAGGCAATTTGGAAGCAGTGTGACTGTGCTGTGATGAGACACATGCTGCTGTGATTAAATAACTGTTTAATGTCTGTCTCTTTCACTGTAAGAGCAAAGACCTCATCTGTCTTGTTTATCACTATTGTCCCAGTGCCTAGCATCATTCCTGGCACATATGATGTACTCACTACAAGTTTTTGTCACTGAATGAATGATGCACAGTGAAAATTTTTCCTTGAAAAGGTTATACAGAAAAGGTTGTACTTGAAAAATCCCCTTTCCTGTTTACAGAAGAGAGCGTTTTTACAATGAATGTGTGTTCAGTTAGTCAGTGAGCGAGTGCATATTTGGCAAGGGTAAGAGGGAGTACATCCCAATTTAACAAATGTTTCCTGAGATCCAGCTATAGGCCACGGCACGGTACAAGGCGTGGAAGATACTGAGATGAATAAGATACGGCCTATGCCCTTGAGGGTCTCCAGTCTAGTCTGGAGACAGACAAGTGAACAGTCAATTACAGTCCAGTATGATAGGGCTGTAAATAAACCTCAAATCAGATGTGAATCCTAAGCCAGAGGGCTCTGGGTAAGGCTAGAGTCATCAAACATGATTTTGAAGACATGTCCCATTTTCTTTTTTTTTTTTTTTTTTAATTTTTTTTTTCAACATTTTTTAATTTTTTGGGGGGGGACAGAGAGAGACAGAGCATGAACGGGGGAGGGGCAGAGAGAGAGAGGGAGACACAGAATCGGAAACAGGCTCCAGGCTCCGAGCCATCAGCCCAGAGCCCGACGCGGGGCTCGAACTCACGGACCGCGAGATCGTGACCTGGCTGAAGTCGGACGCTTAACCGACTGCGCCACCCAGGCGCCCCCATTTTCTACAACAAGATGCAGCAGGGAAACGATTACTTAAAGAATCTATTATATTTTTTTTTCAGAGAAAGCAATATCTAAACAGACTTATTTAGTGGCTAAGTGATGTTAGTTAGGAAGTTCTCTTGGCAGTCACTTTTGGAAAAAGATGATCAAAAACACACCAAGAATGCCAGTTAATGCCATCGTTATTTACTTAGTATAAATGTACAATAACAGGAAAATATGCTCATGAAAATAAAATATCATCTCAAGAATTGACTGTAATTTTCATCTTTATTGTTGTGCGTCATTTTCCTTTAAAAAATAAACATATCTGTTTATCACTTTGCCACAGGAAATGGGGACTGAGTTGATAAGGGTATACTTAGGTAGGAAAAACAAATAACTACGGCTTAGAAGTTGCCACTTTGTTTTAATAGCAAGAGCTGAACAAACTGGAAAAAATCAACAATACTTCTTAGATCCTTTGGCAGGGGTGAAGTCATAGGGCAAACTTCTGCCCCCCAAATCGGAAAGACAGACAGGCACAGTCAGGGAATCGCAACTTAATGAAGCAGAAGCCCATGAGGAGAATCCTCCATGGGAACCAGCACGGGGGTAGGGAAAGCTGAACTGTAATTGATGAATTACAGTTGCAGTAAACTGAGGTGGGCAACGCTGAGTTAAAAACTCCAGAGGGATCCAGTCATGGCGGAGCTCCCACACTTTCATGAGTTTTACTTCCCAGAGCTTGACCAGGTCCTCATAGCGAATATTAGGAACCCCCTCAGGCTTCTGGCAGGTGGAGGGGAAAACCAAACCATTTTTAAACACACCAGAGCCCTCCGTTCTTAACAAGGTCTACCCTCAGGAGAAACTATATGTAAGGGCTTTAATGGAAAAGCTAGGTGGCATGGGAGAACACATGGGTAATGTAAGCAGAGAAGTAGAAATTATACAAAAGAAATGGTAGAGATTAAAAAACAGCTGTAACAGAAAAAAAGAATACCTTTGATGGGCTCATTAGTAGATTAGACACAGTTGAGGAAAGCATTTCTGAGGTTGATGGTATGACAAGCTTCCAAAACTGAATAACAAAGAGAGAAAAGACTGAAAGAAAGAAAGAAAGAAAGAAAGAAAGAAAGAAAGAAACAGAATATTTAAGAACTGTAGGACAAGCTACAAGAGTGTAACACATGCAGGGCACCTGGGTGGCTCAGTCAGTTGTCACTGATGTCAGCTCCAGTCACGATCTCGCGGTCCGTGAGTTCGAGCCCCGCATCGGGCTCTGTGCTGCCAGCTCGGAGCCCGGAGCCTGCTTCGGATTCTGTGTCTCCCTCTCTCTCTGCCCCTCCCCCGCTCGCACTCTGTCTCCCAAAAATAAATACACATTAGAAAAAATAGAGTGTAACATATGCACACTGGGACTACCAGAAGAAGAGAGGAAAGGACAGAAACAATATTTGAAGCAATAATGAGGTTTTTCCCAAATTAATGTCGGACACTAAATCACAGATCCAAGAAGCTCAAAAATACCAAGTGGGATAAATGCCAAATAACAAATACACTTAGGCATATCATACTCAAGCTGCAGAAATGTAAGTTAAAGAAAACTTGAAATAAGCCACAGTTTAAAAACACCTTGCCTATAGAGGAGCAAAGATAATAATTACAAGTGACTTCTCAGAAACCGTGCAAGCCAGAAGAGAGTAGTGGAGTGAAATATTGAAAGTGTTAAGAGAAGAAAAACACCAGGCTAGAATTCTGTGCCCTCTGAAATTACCCTTCAGAAGTGAAGGAGAAATAAAGGCTTTCTCAGACAAAAATTGAGGGAATTTGTTATCAGCAGACCTGCCTTGCAGGAAATGGCAAAAGTTCTTCAGAAAGAAGGAAAATTGTTTAGGTCAGAAACCTGGATCTATGTAACGGAGACCATTAGAGAAATAAGTGAGGGTGGAATAAAACCTTTCATTTTTCTTCTTCCTGATTGATCCAACAGAAAGCCGTTTGTTCAAAATAATAATAGCAGCAATGTATTTGATTACATATGCGTATATATAAGTGAAATGAATGATAGTAATGATAAAATGGACGGGAGGAAGAAATCAGGAATATTTTGCTATTTTATGGTACTTACACTGTGACAGTAGACTAGGATTAGTTGTGAATGTATATTGCAAACTCTTGGGCAACCACTCAAAAAAGTAAAATATATGTCATCAGTATGCTAAGAAAGGAGAGAAAATGAAACCATAAAATGCTCAATTAAAACTGTAAAAGCTCCAGCAATCCCGCTTCTGTGTATGTATCCAAAGGAATTAGCATCAGGATTGTCGAAGAGATATCTGTACTCCCGTGATCACTGAAGCATTATTCACAATAGATAAGGACGGAGGCAACCTAAATGTCCAACACTGGATGAACGGATACAGAAAATGTGGTATAGGGGCTCCTGGGTGGCTCAGTCTGTTGAGCATCCGACCTCGGCTCAGGTCATGATCTCACGGTTCGTGATTTTGAGCCCCGCGTCGGGCTCTGTGCTGCCAGCTCGGAGCCCGGAGCCTGCTTTGGATTCTGGGTCTCCCTCTCTCTCTGCCCCTCCCCTGCTCATGCTCGCTCGCTCGCTCGCTCTCTCTCAAAAATAAATAAACGTTAAAAAAAAAAAAGTGGTACATACAATGGAATGTTATTCAACCTTGAAAAAGAAGGAAATCTTGCTATTTGGGACAACATGGATGAAGCCAGAGGACATTATGCAAAGTGAAATAAGCCAGACACAGAAGGATAAATACTACATGATTCCGCTTATATGAGGTATCTAAAATAGTCAAATTCATAGAAGCAAAGAGTAGAATGGTGGTTTCTAGAAGCTTGGGGGAGGGGAAAATGGGAAGGTATCAATAAAAGGGTACATAACCCTTTATCCGATATGTCATTTGCGAATATCTTCTCCCATTCTGTCGATGAAACCAATACTACGCTGTACGTTAACTAACTTGAATTTAAATAAATAAAATTTTTAAAAAGGGTACAAAGTTTCAGTAATACAAGATGAATAAATTCTAGACATATACTGTACGGCATACAGCCTAGAGTCAACAACACAGTATTGTGTACTTACAAATTTTCTAAGAGGAGTAGATCTTAAGTTTTTTTTTTTTATAACAAAAATGATAAAACTTTTGGAGGTGATGGGTATGTTTATAGCACAGACTGTAGGATGGTTTCATGGGTGTAGTCTTATCTCCAAACTCATTAAGTTATATATATTAAATATGTACAGCTTTTTGTTCATCAGTTATACCTCAAGAAAATGTTTGAAGAAAACCACAAGAAGCAAACATGTATGGGAGAAAGAAACAAGAACAAAGACCAAGAACTACAGATAGGAAACAGTAACAAATATGGCAAATAGTAATTCAGCTATATTAGTAATCACTTCAAATGTCAGTAGCCTAAATAGACAAATTAAAAGAAATGGTCAGAGTGGATCAAACAACAAGACCCAACTCTATGTTTTCTACAAGAAATCCACTTAAACATTGAGACACAGATAGATTATAAGTAAAAGGTTGTAAAAGGATATACCTTGCTGGTAATCAAAACAAAGCAGGAATAGCTCTACTTCAGATAGAGCAGACTTCAGAACAAGGAAAGTTATCAGGGTTAAAGAGGGATATTACATAACTGTAGAGGAGATCAATACTTCAAGAAGACATAATAATCCTTGTGTATACACTGAACAACACAGTGACAAAATACATGAGGCAAAAAAACCTGATAGAACCGCCAGGAGAAATATATGAATCCACCCTTCTAGTTGGAGACTTCAACACAACTCTATCAGAAATGGGCAGATTCAGGAGGCAGAAAATCAATGAGGACGCAGTTGAACTCAATAGCATCATCAGTTAACTGGATATAATTGACATCTCTACACTGCTTCATCCACCAACAGCAGATGACATATTTTTCTGAAGCTCACATGGAACATCACCACAATAGACTACATTTGGGGCCATAAAACGTACCTTAACAAATTTAAAAGAATAGAAATCATACCATGTATACTCTCAGATGACCAGAATGGAATTAAACTAGAAATCAAAAATTCACCGAAAGCTTAAAGATTAAACAATATACTTCTAAGCAACACAAGAAATCTCAAGAGGAATGTCAAAATATTTTGCGCTAAAAGGAAAGGAAAATACAACTTATCAAAATTTGTGGGATGCGGTGAAAGCAGTGCTTAGAGGGAAACTTATAGCATTGAATGCATCTATTGAAAAAAAGTCTAAAGTCAATAAGCTTCCACTTTAGGAAACTAGAAAAAGAATAAATTAAATCACAAGCAGAAGAAAAGAAAGAATAACAATTAGAGCAGAAATCAATGAAATTAAAATAGGAAATCAATAGAGAATAGCAATGGAAGCCAAAGCAATTCCTTGAAAAGAACAATAAAATCAATAAACCTCTAGGCAGGCTAATTAAGAAAAAAAATTACTACTATGAGAAACGAGAGAGGGGACATCACTGCAGATTCAATGAATATTAAAAATATAATATTGTGAACAACTATATGCCCACAAATTTGATAACCTAGATGAAATTGGATCAATTCCTTGAAAGACACCATCTGCTAATACACAAGAAGAAATAGACAATATAAATAGGCCCATGACCATTAAAGAGATTGAATCCATAATTAATAAATTTCAAACAAAGTACCAGGCCCACATGGGTTCTCTGGTGAATTGTACCAAACACTTAGGGAATAAATCATATCAATTCTTTCCAATCACTTCCAGAAGATAAACACAGAGGAAATACTTCCTAACTTACTCTATGAGACCAGATTTACCCTAATACCAAAAGATGAAGACATTACAGGAAAAGAAAACTCCAGACCAAATGTCTCTTATGTATATACATACAAAAGTCCTCAACAAAGTGTTAGCAAATTGATTCCAACAATGTACAAAAAGAATTATACACCATAACCAAGTGGGATTTACTTCAGGTATGTAAGGCTGGTTCAACTTTCAGAAATCAATTAGTGTAACTGATCAAAAGGGTAAAGAAAAATCACATGATCATATCACTAGATGCAGAAAAAGCATTTGATCAAATCCAACCCTCATTACTGATAAAAACTCTCAGTAAACTAGGAATAGAGGCAAACATCCTCAACTTGATAAAGAACGTCTACAAGAAACCTACAGCTAACATTATGCTTAGTGGTGAGAAACTCAAAGCTTTCCTGTTATGATAAGGAACAAGGCAAGGATGTCCCCTCTCACAATTGCTTTTCAACATCATACTGGAAGTCCTAGCTAATTCTATAAGATGAGAAGGAAATAAAGGGTAATACAGGTTGGGAAGGAAGAAATAAAATTGTTTTTATTTGCAGATGACATTATCTATGTAGAAAATCCAAAAGAATTAACAACCCTCCTGGAACTGATAAACAAATATAGCAAGGTTGATGAATATGAGGTCGATATATAAAAGTCAATTGCTTTCTTATATACCAGCCAAGAAAAAGTGGAATTTGAAATAAAGACATGTTGCCATATACATACATACATATACATATATATGACCTATATATATATGACCTATATATATGACATACACACACACACACACACACACACACACACACAGACAAATGAAATACTTTAGGTATAAGTCTAAATATGGTGCCAGAGGTCCCTGTTGGGCTGGTCAAGACTTTCTACAAGCTGCACTGATGGACAAGATCTATATGATCTATATGTGCAAGGTCTATATGAGGAAAACTACAAAACTCTGATGCAAGATGCTAAAGAAAAGCTAAATAAATGGAGAGATGTTTCATGTTCATGGATAGGAAGACTCAATATTGTCGAGATGTCATTTCTTCTCAAGTTGATCTAGAGATTCAAATAAAAATCCCACCCAGCAAGTTATTTTGTGGGTATTGAGCAACTGATTCTAAAATCTATATGGAGAGTCAAAAGACCCGGAATAGCCAACTCAGTATTAAAGGAGAAGAACAAAGAAGCCTGACGCTACCTGACTTCAAGACTTATTATACATTATATATATTATTATAACCAAGACAGTGGGAGTGTTGGTGAAAAGATAGACAAATAGATCAATGGAACAGGAGATAGGCTAGAAATAGACCCACATAAAGTATGGTCAACTGATTTTTAACAAATTGAGCAAAGACAATACAGTGGAGTAAAGATAGCCTTTTCAACAAATGGTGCTGGAATAACGGAACATCCACACACATGCAAAAATACTAATAATCTGATCACAGACCTTACAGCTTTCACAAAAAAAATCACTCAAAATGAATCACAGACCTAAATACAAAATGCAAAACTATAAAAATTCGACATTGGGAGATGTGGTTAGAGGTATGCCCAGGGGACCATGGGAACCCCAAGGGGGTGCCCCAAATGGCCTTAATGGGGGAACAGGCTAGGGAGGGCTTTCTGAAATGAGGTGGTGCCAGAGATGCGACTCGAAGGTTTATTACTAGGTGAGAAGGTTAAGGAAGGACGTACCAGGAAGAGGTGGTGGCATGAATAAAGACGTGGAGGTGCCCAAGCCCTGTGACGTTAAAGTATAGGACATTTTAAGCTTTAGATAAGTAAGCCAAAGTATCCTCAGCAAACTCTTTTCTTTTTCACCAACGTTTCATTCCATCTCTAATCAAGTAAACCCATTGCTTTCTTGTCTTTATACAGGAAAGGTTTGTTTCCTCTTCTGTCCTTTGACCTAGGCCTTCCCTCTATTGAGAACATCATTGTATTTTTACTGCTCGGTGCCATTTCTTTTTAAAGTTTATTTTATTTATTTATTTTGAGAGAGAGAAAGAGAGAGAATCCAAGCAGTCTCTGCACTCTCAACACAGAGCCCAACGTGGGGCTCGAACCCACAAACCGCAAGATCGTGACCTGAGCAGAAATCAAGAGTCAGACACACTCAACCGACTGAGCCACCCAGGCACCCCAGTGCCATTTCTTTTCTTTCACCTTCTTTATAATGTTGTCTCAAGCTTTCTTCATCTAGGAACGTTTCCCTGATTAACTCTGACCAACTCTCATCATGCTGTACCCAGTTTCATTTATGGTCCTTAAGAAATTTCCTTAATATCATAATTACTAATTTAACAGAGACATACTTCTCAGAGTGGTGGTGAGGGCCTAATGAGGTCAAAGATGTGTGGTGCTTAGCACAGTTCCTGGCACAGACTAACTCCTGAGTAAATAGCATTTATAATTGCTGTCATTATTGATTATTGTTGATAATTGATAATTGCTTCAAATGTGTACGTTTTAGTTTTCCAGGTTATCTCACAGAAGCTTACAGGCAGGAGCTCAGTCTTTGTTCAGTACGGCTTCACCCTATTTTGCACAAATACGTACTCAATAAATGTTAATTTCTTGCTCGCCTAATTACTTGATTGGTTAAATTCAACACTATTTCTGATGACCTATTTTTTCAAGAATTTAACCCAACTGTTAATTTTACTGATGGATGGAAATCTTTCATTTGAACTGAGAGCAAATCTTAGCACTGATTTATATATGTGATATATGCCCATCATTAACTGGGTGCTATTGGGGGATGCAAATACTAATGACAGTAATAACCAAGTAGGGCAGGAAGTGTGGCCCCCCCCCCCCAAAAGAAGAAAGAGGTTAAAATGCCCACGGTCTCATCTCCCAGGGTTAATGAGATATGGAAATAGGGCCAGAATCCTGGCCTTCTGCCCTGTAGTTCTGTGTTCTTCCCACACACCGCATGGCCTTTCTGGGGCCCTTTCATGGCCCTCTGGGGGCTTCCAGTCTGGGGAGAAAATAAGACCTTTGCAGAAGAGAGTGTGCAGACGATAGGAACCAGCAATGCCTTACTCTTTCACATCAGTTACAGATCGTCAGAGAATCTGTAATGCTCAGCAGGTTCGTTGTGCATCTCATGGCCCACGCTACTTCCTTAGTGCTGTCACTCACTCGGGGGGTCTCCAAGGAGACCGTGCACATTCTGGCAGTCAGCTCTTGGCACCTCCACCTTGATATTTTTACAAAGATTACAACATCAGGTTAATTCCCTCCGCTTTGAGGTATTGTTTTATATAAATCTGGCCCCTTGGTTCATGAGGGATTGAAACTAGGGCTCCAGTTTCCTCAACCCATAATGTTCCCAGAGTCGGAGGACGGAAAACAGAAAGAAGGTGTGAAGAAATACAGCCTTTAATTCTGGGGTCAGATTAAACAGACAGACAACGTACTGAGCATTCAGGAGCTGACGCCGTCCGCCACGTTGTTTCCCCTTGGTCGAAAACCAATGATGGGAGTGAGGGAGCAGAGTTGTAGTGAGAAGGATTGTTGGAGGCATAGTAATTAAGAATAAGAGCCAAAGTTGAATACCCATCCTGCCTCTCTCTAGCGCTATGAATTTTGGGCAGGTACTTAGTCTTTCTGAATTTCAGTTTCCTTATCTGTAAAAACCGCCAGCTCTTGTCATTTGGGGGGCAATAGAAAAGGGGTAGGCACAGAGCAAGACTAGGATTAAGTTTAGGAGCCACTGAAGATAAAAACAAATGATCCAAAAGTTAGGAAGAAGGTGGACGTGGCAGATGATGAAAGGCGAGGGGGCGGGAGCTTAGAAAGGTAAGTGACAAATAGCTCCACCGACAACAGAGGGAAATGCAGAAGAGGGAATTTGGATTTGGCCAGAAGTAGGCCACTGAGGCCCTCAGAACAGTTTTCATGGAGTGCTGAGGAGAAGAACCAGACTGCATGGGCCTGGGGAGGGAGTGGGTTGCTGGAGAAACAAGACTGAGATTCCCTTCTCTTGTAGCCATGGAAGGCACAACCTGGAAGAGTGCTTACTTCTTAGTGTTGTGGTGACCATGCACTGGGGAGGATGGCGATTTCTTGCTTCTCAGTCCAGTTCTAGATCTCACCTCCTTATTTCCCCTCCAGAGTCTCTGGTTCCTCATCTGGAAGACACAAAAATTCGTTATTGATTTCACAGGTTTCGTAACATTGAAGGAGACAATGCCTGTAAAATGCCTGGCCTACAGAGTGAAATGCCTCAGTGTTAGCAGCTGTTGTTGTATTATTATCATGTTTTAGAGAATTACTATATTATTATTATTATGCTTTAATTATTATTAGGCAGAAGAGAAGGTTAATTAAAAATGGCTTGAGTTTCAAGTGGCTTGAGGTGGGCGCTGTAGGAGTCTAGTAGTCAAAACCATGGCAAGTTCTGTGCTGATGGGCATATGGGAACAAGACCCACTTGTCCCAGGAGCTCCTTCCCCACCCAACCCCATCTTTGGGAGCGAAACTCTGGATCCGGGAAGGAATGTTGGATCTACATGTTTCTATTAGACAGGGACTCTGTCGTATCCGCTAGCAATTCTTTCATTGACGGGTACAAACTAGCCTTTGAGGAAGGATCCAGAGCTGGCTCAACCTGCTTAATTTTTAAATAAATAAATAAATCCTCACGTGAATGCTCTGAGAACGGTCTCTGAAACTTACTATGAATAAAATCACTATCATAACAATATGGAGTCTCTCATAGCAACTCATTAGAGAAATTCCATTTTCTGTCAGCAAACACAATTTAAGCACTTAACAGCTAAGCTTCTTAAGATTCATAGCTGACTAGGGAGCAATTAGGACTGGATTTTAATGAATACACACGAACTCGGGGGTTTCTGCCAGGAAGAAAGGCGAAGTTTGTAAGTGGTGGAAACGGCTTTTGGATTTAATTTAGACTATCGCTTAGACATCTTCTTGGATTAAAACACAATCAAACAAATCCTTAACTTATGCACTAATTACAACATGCTGTTTGTATCTCTTCCTCATTCACAACATCCTCGTCATTCAGTTTGACAAGCAAAATGCAGGGCGGGGAGCTATTGCTGATTTTTAAATGACTATTAAACAGTTAAACTGATCAGCTATTCAACAGAAATAGGACTCCCGCCCCTCCCCACCACCCCCCCCCCCCATTGAATAATTAACTTATGTGTTCTGATTAACTCTGACAGTTTGGATTTCGGCATCTTTAGTATCTGAATTTAAAGGGGAAGAGACTAAAAATGAACTAGGCACTGAGTGGTTCTTGTACATGACCACTTTTTAGGGTTATAAATCCTTCCTCCCCAGTTGTCTGGGAATTCTATAATCCGTGTTTGTTGGCCCTTAACTCCACGGACTATTTTAGGATTCTCACAGTCTGCATGGTTCCGTACCTAATTATTTCTTGGAGTTTCCAGGGGTTCTTTTGTTTAGAAACACAGTTTAGATGTGTCAGTTTGGATCAGCTGGGAAGCAAGATAGAATTTGAAGGGCAAGATAGTTATTCCGAGTAATGCCTTCAGATCACGATGCTGGTCTGATATCAGGGGATGGGAGGAAGTTGAGGTGTGAAGTCCCTCAGACGTCAGCGTAGCTTGTAGAAAGTCTTGGCCAGCCCAGCGGGGACGTCTGACACCGAGATCTCCCATAGAGGAGGTCCACGTTGGGCAGAAGTGGCCAGGGCCTATAATCCCCCCCCCCCCACCATCTTTCTCAGTCCCTGGCTGGGGGAAGCCTGGGAAGAGCATGGCCTCAGCTCGACTGCTGCAGCAGATCCCTAAGGCACTACAGCAGGAAGCTCTTGGTTGACTGCATTCCTGGCAGGATCAGCCATTGCTTCCTCGATGGAGATCCCTGCCACTCACGTCCGTGGCTGCCGGAGGAATGCATCTAGGTTACAAACCTACAAGGCTGCCCAGGCATACACCTCAGGATTTGGTGTTTGAAGTGACACAGGATATTCCCAGTGGCTTTAATGCTTTGTGGGTGCATTAGAATTCAGGACAAGGCAAGCAAGCGCCCAGTTTCCACTGGGAAAATTCTGTAGTCAATTGCATTGAACGTAGAGTCCTTCATTAAGATTTTAAGAGGGTTACTTATGAAGTATATAAATTAAAAACCTCAAGAATAACTGAAATGATTTGCTACATTTAAAACAGGATTCGAAACCTCAGACATACAGAAATGTTCATAATATGCCAAGTAGCAGTCTTTTTACCATGTAAAGTATAAGGTGATCCAGCCTGCTAAGAACAGAGGAGTTTGCAAAGGACTTTCCCTTAATTATGAAAAATGTCTAGTGTGATTTATATGAAGGGCTTCGTTGCACGGGTAGTTTATTATAATGTTTGAATGTTTAGAATGCCTATTTTCCCTGAGTCCCTATGTGTAATCAGGCACAGGTTTATTTGTCTCAGATTTAATGGGAAGTGCACGGTAATCACCAGGTGCACCACTCTCCTCATGATTTATCACTTGTAATTCTCAAAATGGCCACAGGAGACACTACTTTGCCCATTTTCTGGGCATAATGCCCGAGAGTGGGACTTTAAGTAGGTGGCTTAGCTGTTTCTCTGACAGAACGTGGCAGAATCTATGTCTGTCAGATTCTGGAGACTGAATGTCCAAACGCTATCACACTGCCTGTCACTATAAGTTTAATAGAGAGTTTTTTATTTACAGGAAAATAATGGATCTGATAGTATCTTCAATAATTTGTGCCTTCTTCAAATGCCCCCCTTTTTGGCTTTTGTTGTTGTTGTTGTTGTTGTTGCTTTTAAGCGGGATTACCTGTTCACTAAAATGAGTAAATGGTAGCATGGTCAACCCCCTTAAATTGCACACCAAATTTTGTGCGTAGGGGGACTTTCTAGTGAGAGAGTCTGTAGGTTTAACCAAGTTCAAGTGTAATCAAAGAGAATTTGACCCATAGGTTATTTAGTTCTTCAGATCCCAACTGTTTGGAGATTTAACCACTATCTTTCTGTTATTGATTTCTAGTTTGATTTTTCTGTCCGGTGTGACAGTGCATGATTTCAGTTATTCTAAATTTTTCAAGTTTATTTTATGGCCCAGAATCTGGTCTGTCTTGGTATTTGTTCCATGGGCACTTGAAAAGAATGTGTATTATGCTGTTATTGAGTGAGAGTGTTCTACAAATGCTGATTAGATCCTGTTGGTTGATGGTGTTGATTTCTTCTGTATCCTTGTTGATTTTTTGTCTAGATATTCGGTCAGTTTTTGAGAGGGCATGTTGAATTTTCCAACTACATAGATTGTTTATTTTTTTCAGTTCTATCGGCTTTGGCTTTATGTATTTTGCAGCTCTCTTATTTGGTACATACACATTTATGACTGCTATGTCCTTGTTGTGGATTGACTCTCTTTTCATTATATAATATCCTTTCTGTCTCTGGTAATTTTCTTTGATCTCAAATTTACGTGATCTGATATTAATATAGTCACTTCTGCTTTCCTTTGCATGATCCACCTTTTTTTATGTTTTCACTTTCAACCTGTCTATATTATTATATTTGAAGTAAGATTCTTTGAATAGCATATGGTTAGATCATGTTTTTAAATGCACTCTACTCGGGCACCTGGATGGCTCAGTTAGTTAAGCATCAGACTCTTGGTTTCGGCTCAGGTCATGATCTTGCGGCTTGTGGGTTCAAGACCTGCATTGGGCTCTGCGCTGACAGTGTAGAGCCTGCTTGAGATTCTCTCCCCCCCCCCCCCCGCCGGCTGCACCGCCCTTCCCTTGCTCATGTTCTCTCTCTCTCTCAAAATAAATAAGTAAACTTAAAAAATTTAAATACACTCTGCCAATCTTTTAATTGGTGTTTTAGACCATTTCACATTTAATGTAATTATTAATATTTTAGGGCTTAAGTCTGCCATTTTGTTTTTTGTTTTGCTTTGTTCTCTTTGCTTTTCATCTCTATTTTCTTTTTCCTGCCTCCCGGTTTGTTACTTGAACATTTTTTAGAATTCCATTTTGATTTATCTTTAGTGTTTTTGAGTACATATCTTTGTGTGATAGCTTTTTTTAGTGGCTGATCTAGATATTACATTATATATACACATAATATTGTAATCTGTTGGTGGTGTCATTTTACCCATTAGAGTGAAATATGCAGACCATACCTCCCTCTATATCCCTTTTGTAGTATAATTATCTTAAATATTTCCTCTACCTATTTATAATCACATCAGACGGCGCTATACTTTTGTTTCAACCATCAATATAATTTAGAAAAAAGGAGGAGGAAAGGCTTTATTTTTATCCATATTTTTGCTTCCTGTGTTCTTCCTTCCTCATATCCCATGGTTCCTTATTTATCATTCCGTTTCTGTCTAGAAAACTTTCTTTAGCTATTCCGTTAAAGCAGGGCTGGTTGGTAAAAAATTCTTAGTTTTCCTTTATCTGAAAATGTCTTGATTTGCTCCTTATTCCTGAAGAATGTTTTTGTTGGGCGTAGGATTATAGTTTTGCAGTTCTTTTTTTTTTTTAATTTTTTTTTTCAACGCTTATTTATTTTTGGGACAGAGAGAGACAGCGCATGAACGGGGGAGGGGCAGAGAGAGAGGGAGACACAGAATCGGAAACAGGCTCCAGGCTCCGAGCCATCAGCCCAGAGCCCGACGCGGGGCTCGAACTCCCGGACCGCGAGATCGTGACCTGGCTGAAGTCGGCCGCTTAACCGACTGCGCCACCCAGGCGCCCCTAGTTTTGCAGTTCTTGAAAAATACCGTGCCACTTGTTTCTGGCCTCCGTGGTTTCTGATGACAAATACGCTGTCGTTTGAATTGTTCTATAGGTTAGGTATCATTTTTCTCTGGCTGCTTTCAAGATTTTTTATTTGTCTTTAGTTTTCAAAAGTGTAATTACGATATGTTGTGGAAGAGATTTCTTTGGGTTTATTCTGTTTGTGTGTCGCTTAGCTTTGTTAATCTGTAGGTTTACGTCTCCGTATTTGGAAAGCTTTCAGCCATCATTTCCTCAAGTGCTTTTTTAGCCTTTCCTCTTTCTCCTTTCCTTCTATGACTCTGATATCAGTGTCCGATATCGCATTATATTCCTATAGGTCCCTGGGAGCTGTGTTTATCTTTTACATCTATCTTCCCCTGTTATTCACTGGAGTGATTTCTATTGTTCTGTCTTTAAAGTTCACTGATTCTTTCCCCTTCACCTCTGCGTTGCTGTTGAGCCTATGTGCCGAGCCTTTCATTTTAGTCGTTGTATTTTTCGGTTCCAAAATATCCATTTGATTCGTATAACCTTCTCTCTCTTCGCTGAGGCTTTCTGTTTTTGCCATGTGTCTTAAAAATATTTGTAAGTGCTCCCTGAAGCACTTTAGCTGATGGTTGCTTCGAAAAACTTTGTCGGATAAGGCTAACATTTCTGTCATTTTGGTGTTGGCGACCCTCAATTCTCTTTCTTCATTCAGTCTGAAATCTTCCCGATTGTTGGTATGAGCAGTGATTTTCACCAACACCTGGTCAGTTTTGTATTTTATTTTAGTTAGTTTTTTTTTTTTTTTTCTGATACCACTGTGGCAGGGAAAGGTGAGGGCCCTGCTTCATTATTGCCGAGTAGAAGTAGAAGTCCAGGTTCCCCTCTCAGTCTCCGTTGACACCCAGAGAGCAGGCTCCTTATTGCTGTTCGGTAGAGGTGTGAGCTCTGGCTTCACGCATGGTCTTGACGGACACTGTAGTGAGGATGGCCTTGTAACCACTGGACAATGGCAAAAATCTTGGCTCTTTGCTAGGCCTCTTCTGACACTAACCCAACAAGGGCTACCTTCCAAGTGGATGTCAAGCTCCTCACGTGATTTCCAATGACACAGTGGGGGTGGGGGATCATTATTGGCAAGCAGGGACGAAAGTGCTGGCTCCGTACTCAGCCTTCTCTGAGACCACCCTGACAGAGGTGTTGTGGTGCCTTGTTACAACCTTCCAAGAATGGAAGTCCAGGTTCCCTATTTGCCCTTTGCTCCTGCGGGTGGTAATGGGATCACAGTTTTTCTGTTACATTCGGCTGGAGTAGAGTGGTTATTGATTAAAATGTTTCTTCCTTACCAGGCTGCCCTTTTCCTGGTCTTTTGGCAAGAGACAGAAAGCTTGTGTGGGAGGTTTTTTTTTTTTTTCTGTCTGCTTCTGTTGGTGTTTCCAAATTATCAGCTTCTATAGTGCTGTGTCCGGGATACAGGAGGGGAAAAAAGAAAAGTCTACACAACCACCCCCCTCCCCCAAGGAATTTACTATGTCATTCCTTGGGTCCCAAGGTCCCTAACTAGTCTGCTTTCTTTTCTCCATGTTTTAGAGTCTTCTTATGATTGTTTTATATATAATGTGTAGGTGGCGAGGGTTTTAGTTATACTTAGAGGAATAGGGAAAAGTACATCTACTCTATCTTTCTGGATGTAGAAGCCCAAAGTTGTACTTCTAGAAAGTTCCTTGTGAGCTTTCCCTTCCCTGGTATCTGGGCTCCCAAAATATCTCCTCCGGCACTGTCTAGAATTTTTTGTTATGTTGCCTAAAGTTTCACCGATTAGAGTATCATTTAGGTTAACCAGGATTCTTCTGAAAAAATGAAGCATATTTCAGATTAACAGGTCACATTAATCCAGGGAGGGAAGTTTGGTAACCTGTCCCGTGGATAATTTATAGCACAGGTGAAAGCTGTGAGTACTCAGGGATCTAGGACAATAGGAAGAAAATGTTGCATGAAAGAAGGCAGATAAGGGGCGCCTGGGTGGCGCAGTCGGTTAAGCGTCCGACTTCAGCCAGGTCACCATCTCGCGGTCCGGGAGTTCGAGCCCCGCGTCAGGCTCTGGGCTGATGGCTCAGAGCCTGGAGCCTGTTTCTGATTCTGTGTCTCCCTCTCTCTCTGCCCCTCCCCCGTTCATGCTCTGTCTCTCTCTGTCCCCAAAATAAATAAACGTTGAAAAAAAATTAAAAAAAAAAAAGAAAAGAAAGAAGGCAGATAAAAGGATATTAAAGATGAACACAACTGATGATTGAAATTCTGTTTGAGGACCTATCGGGCCCTAACAATGGTAACTATTTTTCATTTTCTATCAAATGCCAGGCACTTAAAAAAAAAAAATTTTTTTTAACGTTTATTTACTTTTGAGACAGAGAGAGAGCATGAACGGGGGAGGGTCAGAGAGAGAGAGAGGGAGACACAGAATCTGAAACAGACTCCAGGCTCTGAGCTGTCAGCACAGAGCCCAACGCGGGGCTCAAACTCACGAGCCGTGAGATCATGACCTGAGCCGAAGTCTGACGCTTAACCGACTGAGCCACCCAGGCGCCCCTAGGCACTTTTGATACGTTATCTCATTAAACTCCACAATGACTCTGTGGGAAAGGAATTCTAATTCTCATTTCATGGAGGAAGAAAGGGGAACATTGATCGTAGGTGACTTGCCTAAGTTCTCACAGATAATAGAAGGAAGGGTCGAGATGCAAACACAGACCTATTTGGCTCCAAAGCCCAGTTCTTAACAACTGCATATCTACTCTTCCCCCCCCCCCCCCACCCCTCCAGCAGAACACAAAACATTTCCCGGACAGGTCCTGGGTTTATGGAGATAGTCCCTGAATGCAGGATGATGGGCTTTGCAGGGCCAGCCTAGGACTCCCTCAACTATAGACCTTATTGTCTGTGGCAAAACACATTCTAGATCCAAACAGCTAACTTATAAATGACCCTTTGAAACACAACCCATTTATAATATTGGAGCAGCTTGTATTTTTCAATCGCACACAAGTGCTTCTCTCTCTCCTTTCTCTCAAGGCTGCATTTTCATGTAAGTTAAAGAGACAATCAGGTTAGCGATCTTTTTATTTCTTTTTCAGGTAATGACCCAGTATTTTCCTTCAGGCTCATCCAAACTCTGAGGACTATTGCAATCATTTGTAAGATATTTCCTTTGGCCAAGAAACATTTTTGTCTATATTCTGCCATGCGATCTAATAATGGGAGTAATTGATTCAATAATCACAATAGCAGGGACCTCAGGGGGCCATTTAAATGTGGCCTGTGCTGACGTGGCTGAGGCCTCATTGGGGCCAGGGCCGTAAAAGATTGTGTTTTTCATTTCCAAAGACACAAGTACACTTTTCTCCCTTGGTCTTATATGCAAGAACCTCCTAACGCTTATACACAGCTGGGGGATGGGAAGATTGACAATTGGAATATAGTTGAACAAGGGAACAAAAACCTATCAAAATCTGATCGGTTGTTTCTTTATTCCAGTTCTGATTTTTAAAAAACTCAGTAAGATTAAGACTGTATCAAATGGGCTATATACGTGCAAATCCAAGGGCTCTCATTCTGTAGCAAAGGTCACTCACTGGGGCACAGCATAGAAACACAGAGGTCAATGTCAGTAACAGCTCTCAGGTTTACCTGAGACAGAAATCCAGGCTCCATGGTTCTACTTCATATCTAGGGATTTTCTTACGGTCACACATGTCCTGACTCTGGACAGTTTTGCAGTTTCAAGAATAACTAAAATTGTTACCAACCTGTTGTCTTCTAGAGAAAGTTGGAAGAACTCACAGTGGGATGGAGAAGGGTGGAAAGTGGAGAATGAGACAAAATGTTATTTTTTCTGATCATTTTGACCATACATGCTGATTGCAAAATAAAATTCAAATACTATGAGGAGGAAGAAAGCAAACATATGTGCAATATCACCATTAACATTTTAGTAATCATTCCTTCATGAATCTTTCTTTTTTTTTTTAATTTTTTTTTAACGTTTATTCATTTTAGACACAGAGAGAGACAGAGCATGAATGGGGGAAGGTCAGAGAGAGAGGGAGACACAGAATCTGAAACGGGCTCCAGGCTCTGAGCTCTCAGCACAGAGCCCGATGCGGGGCTGGAACTCACAGACCGCGAGATCATGACCTGAGCCGAAGTCGGTCGCCCTACCAACTAAGCCACCCAGGCGCCCCTTTCATGAATCTTTCTGCACGCACATAAACACTATATATTTTATATGCATGTTTTCCTCCATATACAAATATTTATCTCTGTGCTCATAGAATCATATACAAATATGCATACACATGCGAAGTTTTCTTGGTTATTATTTTTGAAAAATGGAGTTCTAGATCTTGCTTTTCTCACTTTTCAGTATGTTGTGGAAATCTAAGTAACTTGACCTCCCCCTTCTCTCCCTCTTTCATGTGTGCATAATATTTTATGGTGTAGATGTATGTGTACCTAAATTTATTCTATCACTTTCTATTAATGGACATCAACTTAAAAAAAAATGGCCACTGAGAACAACAATGCAAAAAACATCCTTGCATGTATATCATTATGTATTGGTGCTTTATATCCACATTCTCTTTTCTGAGAAATGGGATTGGGGAGGAGAAGGGCAATCATATTTTAAATTTTATGGCTACCACCAGATTGTTTTATCAAAAGGCCATAACGATTTATATTTCAACTAACACACAGAAAAGAATAGATGTTGCCGCACTTTAAATCGTTGCCAGTCTGGGGCGCCTGGGTGGCTCAGTCGGTTAAGCCGCCGACTTCGGCTCAGGTCATGATCTCGCGGTCCGTGAGTTCGAGCCCCGCATCGGGCTCTGTGGTGACAGCTCAGAGCCTGGAGCCTGTTTCGGATTCTGTGCCTCCCTCTCTCTCTCTGACCCTCCCCCGTTCATGCTCTGTCTCTCTCTGTCTCAAAAATAAATAAACATTAAAAAAAAAATAAATCGTTGCCGGTCTGAATAACGTGCTAGTCAGCCTTACATTATTTCTCATTTCTCTGCCTACTGGTGAATTTGAATATTTTTCCGTATGCTTTTTTTTTTTTGTCCTTTGGATTTGGTCTTCTTTAACTTGACTGTCATGTATTTTGCCTATTCTTTTCAGTTTTCAAGAGCTCCTGGTAAGTGATGTCATGAACTAATATGTCATCCTTGCAAATATTTTCATATCTATAATTTGCCTGTAAGATGTACCTTGTTCTATGTTGGGTTAAGCCTGTGCATTGAGACCCTTAATTTCATATTGGTACTGTTTGCATTTGAAGGTATGTTTGCAGGCTGTTTTTCTTTAAGGAGACATTCTGGTTGATTTGCATTAGGATTTTGTGATCCAGAGGAAGCTTTCTCTAACAGTACATACATTTTGCACTAAGATCTCCAAGTCCCCGTTTCTTTGCAATCTAATTCACTGCATTCGTGGAATATAAGTTTGGCGAAATGTAAGACACTCACAGTAAAAGGTTAAAGCAAGAGAATTTTGTTCTCTCAGACATACACGTCTCAGCTGCCTTGGTGGCCTTGCTCTGGTGGTTCTGTCCACACCCAGCCTTCTTATTTTTGTTTAGCTTTTGCAGAGATGGTGCCATCAAGCTCATGACCGTGTCTTCCTTCCTGTCAGCTGAAAGGGACAACATACGGGAAGAGGCATTCCTCTTTAAGAACACACCTGGAAGTTGCAAAAGTCACTTCTGTTCACGTCCAATGGGCCAGAACCTCATCATGTAGCCTCACTTAGTTGCGAGGTGGGGCGGGAAACGTAGTATTTACGCTGACTGGCCATGCACCCAGGTAAAAATGGGAGATTCTATTACCATCGTAGCAGAGGGGAGCTAGCAGCCTCTGCGCGTTCACCAACGACAACCTTACCATACCTCAGCCTCTAGGAATCTAAGAGAAGAACACTCCTAACCATGGTTCTTCATTGCCTCCTTGCTTCCTCCACTAACTATTGTAGCTCTTCTCCTGTCTTTTGCATAGTTGATAACCAGGAATCTTAGGGAAAGATGGAGGGACTATGTAGGCAAATGTGGTTATTTAAAAATAAAATTTTCTTTCTTTTTAAAATTTACTCATTTATTTTACTTATTTTTTATTTTAATTCTGGTATAGTTAATAGACAGTGTTATGTTAGTCTCAGGTGTGTGATATAGTGATTCAACAATCTATACCTTAACTCAGTGCTCATCATGGTAAGAGTACTCTTAATCCCCATCACCTGTTTTCATCCCTTTACCTCTCCTCTGGTAACCGTCAGTTGGTTGTCTATAGTGAAGAGTCTGTTTTTTGGATTGCCTCTTTTTTCTTTATTCCTTTGTTTTGTTTCTTGAGTTCCACATATGAATGAAACAATATGGTATGTGTCTTTCCCTGAACGAGTTATTTCACTTAGCATTATACCCCCTAGATCCAACCATGTTGTTGCAAATGGCAAAATTTCATTCTCTTTTTTAATGGCTGAGTAATATTCCATTGTACATATATACCCACCTCTTCTTTATCCATTCATCTATTGATGGACACTTGGGTTGCTTCCATAATTTGGCTATTGTAAATATGCTGCAATAAACATAGGGGTGCATATATCTTTTCAAATTAGTGTTTTGGTATTCTTTGGGTAGATACCTAGTAGTGGGACTGCTGGATCACACGGTAATTCTATTTTTAATTTTTTGAGGAACCTCCACACTGTTTTCCCTAGTGGCTGCCCCAGTTTGCATTCCCACCAACGGTGCATTGGGGTTACCTTTTCTCCATATCCTCACCAACACTTGTTTCTTGTGTTTTTGATTTGAGCCATTCTGACAGGTGGGAGGTGATAGCTCACTGTAGTTTTGATTTGCATTCCACTGATGATGAGTAATGTTGAGCATCCTTTCATGTGTCTGTTGACCATCTGGATGTCTTCTTTGGAGAAATGTCTGTTCATTTCTTCAGCCCGTTTTTAAATTGTTCTTTGGTGATGAGTTGTATAAATTCTTTATATATTTTGGATACTAAACCTTTATCAGATATATCATTTGCAAATATCTTCTCCCATTCAGTAGGTTGTCTTTTAGTTTTGTTGATTGTTTCCTCTGCTGTGCAGAAGTTTGTTATTTGGATGCAGTCCCAATAGCTTAGTTTTGCTTTTATTTCCCTTGCCTCAGGAGACGTCTAGAAAAGTATTGCTGTGGCTGATGTCAGAGAAATTACTGCCTATGCGCTCTTCTAGGGATTTTGTGGTTTCAGGTCTCACATTTAGGTCCTTAATCCAATTTGAGTTCATCACTTTATTTTTTAAAAATTTAAAAAGCTTTTTAAATGTTTTATTGATTTTGAGAGAGAGAGAGAGAGAGAGAGAGAGAGCGCACATGTGAGTGGGGGAGGGGCAGAGAGAGAGGGAGAGAATCCCAAGCTGGCTCTGCCCTGTCAGTATAGAGCTTGATGTGGGGCTTGATTTCATGAACTGTGAGATCATGACCTGAGCTGAAATCAAGGGACAGTTAACCAACTGAGTCACCCAAGTGCCCAGAGTTTATATTTGTGTATGGTGTGAGAAAGTGGTTCAGTTTCATCTTTGGCATGTAACTAACTGTCTAGTTTTCCCAGCACCATTTGTTGAAGAGACTGCCTTTTCCCCATTGCATATTCATGCCTCCTTTGTCAAAGATTGATAATTAACCATATAATTGGGGGCTTGTTTCTTAGCTCTCTCTTCTGTCCTATTGATCTATGTTTCTGTTTTTGTGACAGCACCATGCTGGTTTGATTGCTATAGCTTTCTAGCATATCCTGCAATTTGGAGTTGTCTACCTCCGACTTTGTTCTTCTTTTTCAAAATTGCTTTGGCTACTCGGGATCTTCTGTGGTTCCATACGAATTTTAGATTTATCTTTTCTAGTTTTGTGAAAAGTACTGTTGGTATTTTGATGGGGGTTGCATTAAATCTGCAGACTGCTTTGGGTAGTATGGACATTTTAACGATATTTGTTCTTGCAATCCACAAGCGTGGAATATTTTTCCATTTGTGTTGTCTTCAGTTTCTTTCATCAATGTTTTATAGTTTTCAGTATACAGGTCTTTCACCTCTTTGGTTAAGTTTATTCCTAGGTACCTTATTATTTTGGTGCAAATGTCAATGGGATTGTTTTCTAATTTCTCTTTCTGCTACTTCATTATTAGTATATAGAAACGTAACAGATTTCTATATACTGATTTTTGTATCCTGTGACCTCACTGAATTCATTTAACAGTTCTAGTTATTAGTCTTTTTGGTGGAGATTTAGGGTTTTCTATATGTAGTATCATGTCATCTGTGAGTAATGAAAATTTTGCTTCTTCCTTACCAATTGGGATGCCTTTTATTTCTTTTTGTTTTTTGATTCTGTGGCTAGGGCTTTCAGTACTATGTTGAATAAAAGTGGTGAGAGTGGACATCCTTGTCATGTTCCTGATCTTTTTTTTTAATGTAATTTGTCAAATTGGTTTCCATACAACACCCAGTGCTCATCCCAACAAGTGCCCTCCTCCATGCCCATCACCCACTTTCCCCTCTCCCCCACCCCCCATCCACTCTCAGTTTGTTCTCAGTCCTTAAGAGTCTCTTATGGTTTGCCTCCCTCCCTCCCTGTTCGTAACTTTTTCCCCCTTCCCCTCCCCCATGGTCTTCTGTTCAGTTTCTCAAGATCCACCTATGAGTGAAAACATACGGTATCTGTCTTTCTCTGCCTGACTTACTTCACTCAGCATAATACCCTCCAGTTCCATCCACATTGCTACAAATGGCCAGATTTCATTCTTTCTCATTGCCAAGCAGTATTCCATTGTATATATAAACTGCATCTTCTTTATCCATTCGTCAGGTGTTGGACATTCAGGCTCTTTCCATAATTTGGCTATTGTTGAAAGTGCTGCTATAAACATCGGGGTACAAGTGCCCCTATGCATCAGCCCTCCTCTATCCCTTGGGTAAATTCCTAGGAGTGCTATTGCTGGGTCACAGGGTAGATCTATTTTTAATTTTTTGAGGAACCTCCACACTTTTCCAGAGTGGCTACACCAGTTTGCATTCCTGCCAACAGTGCAAGAAGGTTCCCGTTTCTCCGCATCCTCGCCAACATCTGTAGTCTCCTGATTGTCATATTCCTGATCTTAAGGGGAAAAGCTCTCAGTTTTTCACCATTGAGTATGATGTTAGTTGTGGGTTTTTTATATATGGCCTTTATTATGTTGAGGCATATTCCTTCTATCCTTTATCATGAATGGATGTTGGACTTTGTTAGATGCTTTTTCTGCATATATTTGTATGGTCATATGGTTTTTATCCCTCCTCTTGTTGATATGATGTATCCTGTTGATTGATTTGCAATATTGAACCGCGCTTGCATCCCACTCAGTTGTGGTGAATGCTTTTTTTTAATGTATTGTTGAATTTTGTTTGCTAATATTTCGTTCAGAATTTTTGCATCTATGTTCATCAGAGATATTGGCCTGTGGTTCTCTTTTTTTGGTAGTGTCTTTATCTGTTTTGGTATCCTGGTAATGCTGGCCTCATAGAATGAATTCAGAGGCTTTCCTTCTTCTTTTTTTTGGAATAGTTTGAGAAGAATAGGTATTGATTCTTCTTTAAGTGTTTGGTAGAATTCACTTGTGAAGCCATCTCGTCCTGAACTTTTGTTTGTTGGGATTGTTTTTTTTTTTTTTTTTATTACTGATTCCATTTCATTTCTAATAATCGGTCTATTCAAATTTTCTATTTCTTCCTGGTTCAGTTTTGGGAGATATGTTTCTAGGAATTTATCCATTTCTTCTCAGTTGTCCAATTTGTGGACATAAGATTTTTCATAATATTGTCTTAAAAGTTTTTGTATTTCTTTGGTGTTGGTTGTGATTTCTCTTCTTTTGTTTCTGATTTTGAGTCCTCGCTCTTATTTATTTATTTATTTATTTATTTATTTATTTATTTATGATTCTGGCTAAGCGGTTATTGATTTTGTTGATCTTTTCAAAGAACCAGCTCCTGGTTTTATTAATCTGTTCTATTTGTTTTAGTTTCTATTCCATTTATTTCTGCTTTAATCTTCATTACTTCCTTCCTCCTGCTTTTTGGGTTTTGTTTATTCTTCTTTTTGTTACTTGTTTGAGGGTAAGGTTAGGTTGTTTATTTGAGATTTTTCTTGGTTCTTGAGGTAGACCTGTATTTCTATAAACTTCCCTCTTAGAACAGATTCTCCTGCATTCCAAAGATTTGAGACTGTTGTGTTTTCATTTTCATTTGTCTCCATGTATTTTTAAAAATTTCTTCTTTGATTTCTTGGTTGACCCATTCATTGTTTAGTAGCATGTTATTTAACCTCCATGTATTTCTGTTCTTTCTGGATTTTATTTTGTGGTTCATTTCTATTTAAAAAAAATATTTATTCATTTTTGAAAGAGAGAGAGCGAGTGAGCAGGGGAAGGGCGGGGGGGCAGACAGAGCATCTGAAGTAGGCTCTCTGCTGTCAGCAGAGAGCCCAATGAGGGGTTCAAACTCACAAACTGTGAGATCATGACCTCAGCTGAAGTTGGACGCTTAACCGACTGAGCCACCCAGGTGCCCCTCTTGTTTATTTCAAGTTTCATAATGTTGTGGTCAGGAAAAGATGCACGGTATGACTTCAATCTGGTTTTTTTTTTTCAACGTTTATTTTTTATTTTTGGGACAGAGAGAGACAGAGCATGAACAGGGGAGGGACAGAGAGAGAGGGAGACACAGAATCGGAAACAGGCTCCAGGCTCTGAGCCATCAGCCCAGAGCCCGACGCGGGGCTCAAACTCCCGGACCGCGAGATCGTGACCTGGCTGAAGTCGGACGCTTACCCGACTGTGCCACCCAGGTGCCCCTTCAATCTGTTTTAATTTGCTGAGATCTGTCTTGTGGCCTAACATGTGATCTTTTCTGGGGAATGTTCCATGCACACTTGAAAAGAATATGTATTCTGCCGTTTTAGGATGGAATGTTCTGAATATATCTGTTAGATCCATCTGGTCCAATGTGTCATTCAAAGCCACCGTTTCCTTGTTGATTTTCTGTTTGAATGATCTACCCATTGATGTAGGTGAGATGTTAAAGTCCCCTGCTATTATATTACCATTGATTACTTCCCTTAGGTTTGTCATTTGCTGCTTTATGTATTTGGGTGCTTTCATGTTGGGTGCATAAATATTTACTATTATTATATCTTGTTGGATTGTTTCCTTTATGATTATACATTGTCCTTCTTTGTCTCTTGTTACAGTCTTTGTTTTAAAGTCTATTTTGTCCAATATAAGTATTGCTACCCTAGCTTTCTTTTCACTTCCATTTGCATAACAAATGCTTTTCCACCCCTTCACTTTCAATCTGCATGTGTCTTTAAGTATGAAATGAGTCTCGTGTAGGCAGCATATGGGTGGGTCTTGCTTTTTTTATCCATTCCACCACCCTATGTCTTTTGATTGGAGCATTTAGTCCTTTTACATTCATAGTAATTATTGATAGGTATGTACTTATTGCCATTTTATTACCTTTTTTTACAGTTGTTTTTGTAGTTCTTCTCTATTCCTTTCTTTTCTTGCTCTCTTTTCTCACGGTATGCTCACTTTCTTTAGTGACATACTTGGATTACTGTTTCTTTGTTTTGTGTATGTCTGTTACCAGCTTTTGATTTGTGGTTACCATTAGGTTTATAGATAACATCTTAAGCATGTAGCAACATATATTAAGTTGGATGGTTGCTTAATTTTGAATCCACTCCCAACATTTTTGGTATATGGTGTTATACTTGACATCCTTTTATTTTGAGAAACCCTAGGCTGATTTTTACAAATATGCTTAATTTTACTGTTTTTATGCCTCCTGCTTTTCTTACTCCTACTTATGGTCTTTTCTTCCCACTCAAGGAGTTCCCTTTGGCATTTCTTGCAGGGCTGGTTTAGTGGTGATGAATTCCTTTAACTTCTGTCTGTCTGGGAAACTCTTTATCCTTCCTTCTATTCAGAATGATAACCTTGATGGATAGAGTATTGGCTGCAGGTTTGTTTTCTTTCAGTTTCATGGATATGTTCTGCTACTCCTTTCCGGCTTGCAATTTTTTGCTACAAAATCAGCCGATAATCGTATGCGGCATCCATTGTATACAACTGTTTTCTTCTGCTGATTAAAATTTTTTTCTCTTGGGGCGCCTGGGTGGCTTAGTCAGTTGGGTGTCCGACTTTGGTTCGGGTCGCGATCTCACGTGTCTTGACTTCGAGCCCCGCATCGGGCTCTATGCTGACAGCTCAGAGCCTGGAGCCTGCTTCGGATTCTGTGTCTCCCTCTCTCTGCACCTCCTGCACTCACATTGTGTCTCTCTATCTCTCAAAAATAAATAAACATTAAAAAATTAAATTTTTTTCTCTTTATCACTACTTTTTGCCATTTTAATTACTATGTGTTTTGGTGTGGACCTCCTTGGGTTGATTTTATTGGGGCTGTCTGTGCCTCCTGGATCTGGATTTTTGTTTCCTCCCCCAGATTCGGGAAGTTTTCAGCTATTATTTCTTCAAATAAATTTTCTGCCCCCCCTTTCTCTCTCTTCTCCTACTGGGATCCCTATAATGTTAATGTTATTATGCTTGATGGTGTCACTGAGTTCCCTTAGTCTGTCTTCATTTGTTATTATTATTTTTCCTTTGTTGTTCAGTTTGATTGCTTTCCATTACTCTGTCCTCCAAGTCGCTGATCTATTCTTCTGCTTCCTTTAGTCTACTATCCTATCTAGTGTATTTTTAATTTCATGTATTGAATTCTTCACCTTCGATTGGTTCCTTTTTATGTTTCTGTCTCTTTGTGTGGGTCTCACTGAGGTCCTCAACTCTTTTTTCAAGTGCATTGAGTATCTTTATAACCGTTACTTTTTTTATTTTTAAAAAATATTCATGTATGTCGAGAGAGAGAGAAAGTGTGCGAGCAGGGGAGGGACAGAAAGAGGAGGAGAGAGAGAATCCCAAGCAGGCTCCATGCTTAGCACGGAGCCCGATGTGGGGCTTGATCTCACAACTGTGAGAGTCGAATCCTTAACTGACTGAGCCACGCAGGTGCCCCTATAACCATTACTTTAAATTCTCTCTCAGGCATATTTCTTATCTCCATTTTGTTTAGCTCTCTTGCTGTGATTTTGTCCTGTTCTTTCATTTGGGACACATTCCTCTGTCTCCTCATTTTGTCTAACTCTCTGTGTCTGTTTCTATGTGTTAGGAAAGTCAGCTACATCTCCTCTTGAAAGTAGTGCCCTTATGAAGAAGCGGTCCTATAGTGTGCTTCAGTGCAATGTACCCTGTTCACCAGAACCTGATGCTTCAGTAGTATCTCCTATGTATATTGTGTGTACCCTACTATGGTGGCTGAGCTGCATTTGTCTTCAGTCCAGTCATCTGCAATGGCTCTCTTTGTTCTGGGCAGGGTTTGGTCCCTGTGTTGTTAGTGGGCAGTCTGGGGCTGCCTTGGCCTTGAGTTAAGTCAGACCAGGTGTTTGCCAGAGATGGGATAGCACCGAACTGCAAGGTGCTTTCCCTGTATTGTCCCCTGAGAAGCTTTTGGTGGTGGTGTGGGGGGGTGGGCTTGCAGTCAGACCAGATAACTGCCCCCAACCCACTGCTGGACTGGTACGTGTAGTTATTGTCCCCTATTCCTAGGGCAGTAGTTACTTTGTAGTGATGCCAAGCCTGTGGCGCCACTTTGGATGTGCCATTTGGGCATATTAGAGGGGGCAGGTCTGCAGGAGAATGTGGCAGTGGAGCACGTGGTGCCAGCAAGGTCCATGCCGGTCTGTTGTGGGAGGAAAGCTGCAGCCACCCAGGAAAACCCCTGCCCAGGCCTGCTGTGTTTGAGGGGGCGGGTTCACAGGAGAACGTGGGGGAGGAGCCCTCCGTTAGCAAACTAGGCGGAGTGTTGGTGCAGTGCTGGTTCTTGCAGGTGTCCCCCCAGGTGCCTGTGTATCTAGGCTGGGGGGCTTAGGAGGGAAGTGATGCCCACCAGGTCTTTTGTTCTTGGAGAAGTCTCTCAAAGATCCTTGCCCCTGTACCACATGCTCTGAGATTAGTAAATCTCCTTCCCATATAACCCAGACAATTTTCAAACTTCTGCTTCTATGCTGTATAACCATGGGGCTGTTTGTTTTGCTGTCTCTCTCTCTCTCTCTCTTTTAATTTTTATTTTTTTAATGTTTGTTTATTTTTGAGAGACAGAGGAGGGGGAGGGGCAGAGAGAGAGAGAGAGAAAGAGAGAGAGACAGAATCTGAAGCAGGCTCCAGGCTCTGAGCTGTCAGCACAGAACCTGCTGTGGGGCTTGAACCCACGAATGCGAGATCATGACCTGAGCTGAAGTCGGAGTTCGACCCACTGAGCCACCCAGGCGCCCCAGGTGTGCTGTCTCTTTAAGGGCAGGACTCAACCCTCTTAGCTCTCCCGGAGCCAAACCCGCTGACTTTTAAAGTTCCAGGTGTTAAGCCCTACCGATTGTTAGACCCCTCTGGTTTTCAAAGTCAGATGTTATAAGGATTTGTCTTCCTAGTGTGGGTTTTATGTTCCTGGGGTGCCTGATATGGGGGTCTGCTCCTCTCCTCTCTCTGCTCCCATAGTGTCCCTCTCTCCTGTAGACAGTCTTGTGGGTCCATTTAGCTCCAGACTGCATCTCCAGCCTTCCTACCCTCTTCAGTGTCGCCTCTTTACATTTAGTTGTGGAGAGCCTGTTCTGCCAGTCTTTGGGTTGTTTCCTGGTTTCTTTGTACTGATGTAGGTGTCATCTAGTTGTATCCATGACATAAGGTGAACTTAGGGCCATCCTACTCTGCCATCTTCCCTGGAAGTTCTCTTAAAAGCCTTTCCTACAGAAAAACTCTAGCTTATACAGAAGTATATTGAATAGTGTAATGAACTCCAGTATTACCCATCACTCATCTTCAACAGTGACCAACCTCTGGCCAGTCTTGTTTCACCTGTAACTTACTTTGAGATTACTTTGAAGCAGATACCATACATCATATCATTTCGTATAAATACAGTAATTTTAAATTTTATTTTTCTTTAAAAACAGCTGACTTATGAACTAGAGTGGAGAAAGTTAAACAATCAGGGGATGTTGTTATCAAGGATAAACTTGGACTATCATCCACCCATAGTAATCAATTTACTTAAGTAAATCTGTATTAACCCCCTACTCTTCACATGGCTGGCTCCCACTCATTCTTTAGATTTTAGCTAAATGTTACCCTATCTTATTCTTTATCATAGCATGCTGTTCTTTTCCTTACTAGCACTTATCAGAGTTTATAATTGCTTTCTTTCTTTGTGTGTCTCTTCCATCGGAATCTAAGTTCCATGAGGATAGGGACTAGCATAATGGTTGGCACATAGTAGGGCTTCAATATATACTTATTGAAAGAATAAAGAAGAAAAGGAAGGCAGGCAGGAAGAAAAGTAAGAAAGAAGTAAGGATAAAGGAAAGCAGAAAAGAACTCCAGCTTCTTCATTAGTTGTAGGATGGAGTGAGACTATAGCGATATCTATAATGTGGAGCCTGCCTGCCAGGGATTAGCAGCTCAATAAAGAAGACAGCCACACAATCAACTCTAGCACTCATTTATTCATCCATTAAATGACTTGGGCCCCTGCCTACTTCTGTTCCCATACGCAGTGGATTAGAGATGGCCAAGAATTCTTTGCTATTTCTCCTATCAAAAGGTGGAGTCTAATTCCCCTCACCTTGAATCTGGGCTTGCCCTAGTGACTTACTTGACAAATAGAATGTCATGTAACTAACATTCTGGGACTTCAGCTGAGTTACAAAAAGCCTTGAGGCTTCCACCTGGGTTTCTTGGAACCCAGAACTCTGCTCTGAAGAAGCTCAAGAAAGCCTGTGGAAATTTCCATGAGAAAAAGAACCAAGTACTCTCACCAACAGCCATAACTGGCCTCCCAGATAGCAACTGCCACCATTTTGCCAGCCTTGTGGATGTGTCATCTTGAAAGTGCATCCTTCAGCTCCAGTTGGGCCGTTACAGCCCAACTGAGCAGCCCATGGAGCAGTGACAAACCATCCCTTCCCAAATTGCATAATTATAAGAAAAAGAAATGCTTGTGTTATTTAAGCCGCTAAGGGTTTGTGTAGTCTGTTAGTTTTATGTGCAAACAATTCTACCCCAATGGCTGCTGCCAGGATGCCACTCTGTTGCTGACTGTCCTGCTTCTACCATAGCCCATTTCTGATATGGGTTTTAAGTCTCCAGGATTGCTTTATAAGCAATATAAATTTTAGGTAGTAAAATTAGGAATATAGAGAAGGAAAAAGAAAGGAAGTTAAAATCACCCATTGTGTTACCACCTATGGATAATCACCATTAATATCTTGGTGCATGACATTCCAGATATCTTCCTGTATATGTATGTATATGTGTGTGTGTGTGTGTGTGTGTGTGTGTGTATTTATTAAATGGGAACATAACATACCTGCTGCTTTGAAACTTGATGTTATCGATGAATAATGTATCCATGTTTTTGACTACCAATAAATATAAATCTATAATCTTGTTATTGAGGACTATAGTATTCCATCTCATGGAAATAAAAACTATGCTTGTTTTTGAGCATTCTTTGCACATGTTTATGTTTTGAAATGATTATTTCAAAGATGTCGACCACTGGGGCACCTGGGTGGCTCAGTCGGTTGAGCATCTGACTTCAGCTCAGGTCATGATCTCGCGGTTCATGAGTTCGAGCCCCACGTCAGGCTCTGCGCTGACAGCTCAGAGCCTGGGGCCTGCTTCAGATTATGTGTCCTCCCCCCCTCCCCCGCCCCACCCCTGCTTATGCTCTGTCTCTCTGTGTCTTTCAAAAATGAATAAACATTAAAAAAATTAAAAAAAAAAGATGTTGACCACTGAGTCAGCGAACATACATATTTTAAGGCTTTTGCTCCAAGTTGCTGAGTTGTCTAGGTCCCTGTTTTGTATGTAGTGTACAGGTCTCCTGTTAGAATGTGCGACCAAGTAAAGAAAAAGATTGAAACCAGAACCATTTTGAGAAGTGTCAGTATGAAGTGTTTGTTGGCATGAACTGATGAAATTCTAATTGAATCTAAATCTCCTGTATCGAATCAGAAGAGTCTATATTGCACCTCTCAGATTTAACGTGGATGCATGGCCGAACACTTGAATGGCGACCTGAGAGAGGAGGGTGATACCAAGTCTGGGCTAAAAGATTAAATGCAGCAAGAACATGCTCTTAGGTCGAGTGGCCAAGGTTCGCAAAATTGAAATCATGTTCGGACTGCAATCACGTGTGCCTTGTGAGGAGACTAAAAACTAAAGCCAATGTCCCCTAGAAGAATCTGGGATTCAAGAGAAGAGGGAGGTGCAAATAGCAGGTAAGGCCAAGTAGCCTGATAAGGGAGTTTGAAGAAGACTTCTCATTCCAGATACCCTGCCTTCCTCCACCTTCAAGAGAGTTTGGGTTATCGGCCATTGCGCGCGTGCCTCACCACATGTGGCAACTCTGAGTGTTAACACGAGGGCAAAGAGGTCTCATGCTGGAGCATGTGTACGCACATGGTTGCAACCGCTATTCAATTTGTAAAGCAATACTCTTGGTTGATAATTTGGTCTAAGCCTCAAGGCCTCGTGAGAAGGGGCCCATTTGATTTGTGCAGTAAACTGCTAACCCTGTAGGACTGTGACTGAGTCAGATCTTGTTATGGCTAGGTATTGTTTTCTCAGTAGTCCTCGGTCCACTGCAAATCACGAGAACTCAAGCTCTGAGAGAGCAGTGGGACTAGGGCACCATTATTTCTCTTCCAGCCTTGAGTTCTATGAGTCATGGACATATCTGCGTATGATTAGACCATAAATGGAGAATATCTGTCAATCCCAGGGCTTTTCCACGGCGTCGATAGAGATTTAGTATATGCCCGTGAGCGTCTACCCATTGTGGAGGAAAGGCTTCCCCTTCTGGCTGGAAATAACTCTTTGCCTAGAAGGGCAAAAATGAGAAACGAAGGAGTTAAAAGGAAAAGGAATACTTGAGAGTTGGGGGTGAAAGCCAGTGGGGAAAGAGCCTTTGCCTTCCAGCAAAACAAGCTTAATAATAGGGAGTTTGGGAGTTAGCAAGACAGGTCTGGCTCACAACTGAAACAACAGGTGACCTCTGTGTGGCCCCCAGATCCCACAAAGAGACGATCAGTTGAAGAGTTGAAGTGAGAAAGTCAGGAGAGCATGCAGCAGAGGCAATAAAGCCAGAGTGGAAAGACTCTTGGCTTATAAGAACAGGAATTTGGCAGTGTGGGAGGAAGGGGAGCCTGCCAGCTCCATATACCAACTACTGAACAAATGTTGTTAAATATTGCTTGCTGTGAATTAAACTTCTCAATATAATTCTCTGCCAAGAATGTTCAACAAAGACATGGCACAGGGGCAGAGACTATCACTTGATTTGTGTAATGGATATGCACAAGTATAACACAGATTAAAGTAGAATATTCAGAAAATTCTTACTCTGGATGTTTCTTCATGGTAGTCAAAGACAGCTAAAGACAGTGTGTGTGTGTGTGTGTGTGTGTGTGTGTGTGTGTGTGTGTGTGTGGCTTCTCGAGAGGGTTGGAAGCATACGTTACATGAATCCATTAACCAAAACCTAAGGCTCCAATTGAGAAAGAGGAGTCAGAAATCTTGTCCAGCAACGTTAATTCAAGCAACATTTATTGTATATCAATTTTGTACCAAATGCTGTCCTATTCACATAGATAAATATGAAGTGGGCTTTGGCTCCTGGGGGATGCACAGCCAGTTGGTGAAACAATGGCAATATAGCATTGTAAACACTGATACAGGTTAGCTCAGGTGCTATGGGGGTTTAATCCACCCTGGGGATGATGAAGTAAAGGAAGGATTCTCTGGGATGGTGGGGGTGAATAAAAAGATTTTAACGAAAAGGTCATAGAACCCAGTGGTAGGAGAAGGAAAAGTTAACCGGGTCAGCCATTGGGGGTGTGGACGCCCTGGGGGCTGTAACTGAGAATTGAGGAAACTGGATCTTGGTGGCTTCTGGTAACAGAGGGGAGACTGTTCCCCTTAAATAGGAAACCAGAGAGAAAATGAGAGTTTTTCAGCCTCATCTCTCATTAGAACGAATGCTTATTTTATGGGCAAGTTGACAGGTATTTGGTAATTGAGGAGAAATGCTGAGGATGGTCCTGAGGTGAGGGATCTCACCAATGTGGGTCCCGGTGAAGTTAGGCCAGGGACACGTGACTGGAGGCATTGGTGAGATGAGAGAGCTGGAAGCATGACATTGGCAGCAAGATGTGACAGGGACCACAGGGACCCCAGCTCAAGAAGACTTCTGTGTCTTTAGTAACCAGAGAATATATAAGGGGTTGGGTGATGGGGGGGGGGAGGATTTCGGTTTCCGTGTATAATCTAATTTTTGTTAATGTAACTCCATTTTGTATCCTGGTGTAACTTCAATTTCCCTGGGCCTCTCAAGTGTATGGGTGCCAATGGGATTGTAGTAATAGAGATAACTTAGATGTCTTTGGATGGTGCCTCCGTCCACATAGTGTTGTACCCCAAGTCCCTGGCCCCGTCAGATCTAGATCCTGGGGTCCCTGGGGAGACTTCACATGTACTCACATACAGGCCCCTCATGGTATTTTACTTCAGGCTCTAGGGCAGGTCTTCTGCTAAACTTGTGTTAAGAGTGTTCCCAAGAAGAGAGGATATTTTTACTTAATTTTGTGTGTGATTATGGTACTGTGACTTTTTAAAAAAAAAATTAATCTGTATCCTGAAATATTTATGGATGAGGTTATATGCTGTATAGGATTTACTTTGAAATAATATGTGAGAATGAGGTGGATATGGGTCTAGAGAAATCAAGATTGGCCAGTTGAGAATGGTTAAAACTGATGTTAGGTACATAGAGGTTCATTATACCATTCTAATGATAAATATCTTCATAACAAAAAGAGGAAGAATGCCATATGAGTTGATCAGAATAACCTATTCCTGTATAGCTTGTTGGACCAAGTGAATGAGGATTTCCAATTTCATGTCTCCAACAGTAGCCTAGATTCTTTTGCAGAACTTATTTAATAAAAAGAGTTACATCAAAGTAAGGCAAACACTAACTCTTAAAGTGAGGAAAAAGTTACATGGATCAGTTGATGAGCACCAGGAGAATCCTGGAATAAGAACTTCAAACTAAGTCTCCAAGATCTGCCTCAAAAGAGGGGAAAAACACCCCAAGAATCTATTGAGAAAATACACAGAAGTCATCTCCCCTAACAGCTGATGTCAGCGGCAAGGACAACTTCGTTGATCTAGGGCAATTTTATTTTTTTTAAGTTTATTTTTTGAGAGAGAGAGAGAGAGAGAGAGAGACAGACAGATAGACGGAATGAATCCCGTGGAGGCTCTGCACCATCAGCGCAGAGCCCTGAAGTGGGGCTCAAGCTCACCCGATGTGGGGCTTGAACTCACACACTGTGAGATCATGACCTGAGCCGAAGTCCAGGCACCCCGATCTAGGGTAATTTCAAATGCCTTGGGGCAAAACCACTGTAATAGGAGAATATAGCATAATAGCTAATGGTAATTTTATTTGCGTGCCGACAAACCACTCAGGATAAACCTAAGGACTCTGTTGAATTCACACATTTAGCTCTTACTGCTAGAATGCTGTTGAGCAGGTGAAATGCCCAGTGCAGTCAACTGGGCATTCAAATGTTGCAGTCAACTGTCGTGCTCGGGGCCAAACTTGTATTGCTTGCTCCAGATAAGTGGTGGTACCTCTTAGTATCTTAGGTAGAGTGAGAATGCCTTAAGTTTAGTATCGAGAAATTCCCCGAAAGTGGTTTCATGTCCACTGAGAGTTAAGATTGCAGATGTTCACATCATTAGTGTGATTTGCTTCTCCAGTTCCCAGGAATAGCTGTGTGGGGGTGTTGGCATGGTGAAGGTGTGGCTGCATTCTGAAGCAATGTCTGTGATGAGAAAACAAATATCTAAAAATGCCCAATCATTAGTAGAAACTCTCTTTGTTTCTTCAGATCTGTGATGAATGCCGCCCGTTTCTCTTCTCTTCTCCCTCCATTGCCGACCTGGTCGCTTTCCCATTGCATTTGGAACCTTTGAAGAGTGGTTTCCTGCATGTTTAGCAGTTGGTAAACAAAGAGGTTTCGCAGAGCCAGAGTCTGCAGGGAAACGAAATTTACAAAACTAGTTACAAATCAGGACCATGGAAAGGGACGTAGCAGTCCCAACTGCCTGATGTTTCAGACATCTTCCCGGGTCAGGTTCCTTACGATAACTGTGAAGCAAAAGCTGACCTCTCTGTCAAGTCGCACCTGCATATCGGAATAGTTTTCCCTTCTGCAAAGTAGTTCCACAGAGGAAATTCTCTGGGTCTTAATATATCGTCCCAAAACAGTAGCCAGTAGTAGTTAAGACAGGTCATCATCAGAAGAAGAATTTGGCGGCAGGCCCCGGTCATAAGATCCTTCCCTTCAACTGCCTGAATTCCTGGCTGTCCTGCTCCATAAAACAGGGCTGTACAAGGAAGAGCAGCCATGGCCCCATCTCCTGAGATGGCTCAGGAGGCAGCAGATAGCTGGTGGGGCAAGGGGGAGGTGGGGAGTACCCGCAAAGTATTGACAGGAAGGAAGTCAGGACACTGAATCCCACGCCGGAGAAAGGAATTTTGAAAAGAAAAGATTGCTTCTCTTGGTTTCTTTCACCACTTTTAGAGTCTCATAAGCTTGTAAGGAAACTGTCAAGGATGAGAGATGTTATGCAGGCTACGATCAATTAGATGCGAAGTTGTTTCCTAGGAGTTGTAGTCCCAACACCAGGGACCCACCTATATAATCACCTCCTCTGGGCTCCTTCAGAATACTCAGTACTCTTTTTTACACACTCATTATGTGGGATGATGATGATTTATTTGTTTCCATGTCCGTTTTCCAGCTAGACTGTGCCCTATAGGACAGATACCTTATCTAATTAATCTCTGTATCCTCAGCACTTAACACAGAGACTGAAATGGAGTAACAATTCATTAAATGTTTTCCAACACATGGATGGATGGATGGATGGATGGATGAACGGATGGACGGATGGAATGAAATAAAATGCCATGCTCTCCATTCCATGGCTAGAGGTAGCAGTGGGTAGATGAATTATTTCTGTTCGGGATCTAAGTTTCTCTACTATGGAAATCTAGCAAATGTTCAGTCACACTCAGAAGCATGTGAGCAATAACCCTGTATTAAAACAGTTCTAGGAACAGTCGAGGGACTCTAAAGAGATACAAGGTGTGCCCCTGTGTCCCAAACCACTTACAATGCCATTGGCATACAAATAGTCAAATGTGAAATAGGCATAAAAGGGAAGACAGTGTCATCTCTAAGGACCCTGCGATTAATAGTGGCAAGTTCTATAGGAGTTGAAAGAAATGAGGAGAGAGTATAGGCCAAAGCAGAACAACCACAACAAAGAGAAATGACAGTAAAGCATAGGGGTAGATATCACGTAATGGGCATTTATGGCGTGTCTATAAAACAACCCTCCCCTTTCCTGGGAACCGCCCCCCTCTCCCCATACACATGATTCTGGCAAGTCTCTCCCCTTAGCTAGGCAGATTGGATTCTTCTCTGGGGTATCTTAAACTAGAATCAATAAACTCAGTATCTGTCTGTTGGCGGACATAGTAACAGGTAAAACTCACGAGGTGCTGCTAGTCCATTGTCACCATACAAAGGATGCCGATCTTAGCTTTATCCCAGTATCCTTTCAGTTATTTCCCTTTTTGGTCTAAACTAGTCCAAGTCGAGTGTCTGTTATAAGCAACCCCAAAGAGTACAGATTAATAGATGCATGACTCATGGAATAGTAGTGTATCTTCAGAACGGCTTATAATTTCGTATGGCTGAAGGGTAGGGTGTGTGGGAGCGAGGGGCAGAGCCACCGAAGCATGTAAGCAAAAGAGTGCTGGGGTCCCACTTGTGCTCGGGAAGAGCACTGGTGGAAATGTGCAAGGTAGACTCCACGGGGGGCGGGGGGGGGATCAGAATTAAGGAGACTGTCAGAGGAAGAATCTGGTGAGCTTCCCCTTTTTTGCTTCACTTGGTAGGAATCCACTCCCAGAGAAGAAAAACTTCGGTTATTAAAAAAAAAAAAAAAAAAAAAGGACCTTAGGAAAGAGACGAAGCAAAGTGAAGTTGAGTACCGTTACGGCCCACACAGATATCAGTGTCATACCAGACCTTTATATGGACACCCTTAAAACTATTGCGTAGCTTGTTGTAGGTCATTTTGTGATGTTCTGTGCAAGTGCTACTCGTAAACTAAAACTAAGAGCTGGCTCTTCCCTATTCTCCCCCACATCCCTGAACTAGGGTTGCTAATGTAGGGTAAAACAGACCCGGGTCTTAAGAAGGAGCTCTCCCCTCTCCACAACAAGGATTTGCATGGAAATGTCATTGTAGATTTTAATGGCACAAAGCCCGTATTACCTACTATCCAACATCTAGAGTTGAATCACAAATACAGAAAGAGATCCAAGATTACTAATGAGCTGCCTTAGTCTGCCAAGAAGCTAACTTGATATCAGAAAAAAAAAATTCTATGGCATGGCATCTGTCTGTAATGCTAGCCAAAGAGTTGTATAATGGGCAGTCACAATTGAAAATGACCTTCATTATGCTGAATTCATTTCTCTAATGTGTCCATTTTCCCTCATCTTACATCCCGACAGTAATAATAGACACGGAAATAAATCCAAATTGTGATTCAAATTTCAGAATGTGGGATTCACAGGTGTGGTGGCTTTTCTCAGCTGAATGTGGGGGGTAGATGAGTAAGGAATCTAGGAGGATTTAACAAAGTGAGAAGCATTGTTCAGAAAATCAGACCCGGGCACAGCATGGGCAAGACTCTCTGTCTTACTCAAACGAGGATCTTTACGTAAGGCGCCGAGAACTCAAGCGAGCGATCTGCAGTCCGGGAAGAAAAAGTTGACTCTGAGGAACAAAAGCCTGGCTTTACAGAGAGGCCCCGAAATCTCCTTGAGCACCTATTTCTTTAGTGCCGTACCCAGTCTGTTTAGACTGGCCGCGCACTTATCAGAAAGTGTTGGACTCAGAGTCGGGAGATCCTGGGTGGAGTCCTGGCTCTGCCACTTACTTGTTTGTGCCACACTGAGAAGTCACTTAACCCCTGAGCTTTGGGTAGGTAGGGCCGAATGGCAGAGCGGACGCGAGGAGGCTGTGTCAGTTGTAGAAGAGATGATCGTTATTGCCGTCAGAGTGCCGTAACTTCCTTATTTGGGGTAACACTGAAATAGCAGAAAACTCGTGTCGTGGGTCATTGGTTTCACTTCGCTAACATTCCCACTTGCCCACAGCCTGACGGTTTTTTTTTTTAATGCCATCACAAGCCTCGTCTGTCCGCCCCTAAGCTTTTGTCCCCGAGGACTCTCAGGCTGGGTTGCGCCAACTCACTTTTCTCTCTCTCGCTGTTTGAGTGCATATGATGCGCAATTTGATAAAGAGGCTTTGTGGCTGACCGGGAGACCCAGGCTGGGTCAACACAGTGTCAAATCAGGAGCAATTGAATGCACACAGTCGTGAAGCCCCTTGATTGGTCTTTATATACGTACAGCCTCAGTCCCCTAGCTCGAAAGACAGGGGTAAGCTCGTGACCTTTTGCTTAACACAATACCTCGTTGCTACCAACCCAACCCGAGGGAGTGATTTCTTGGAGATCCCTGAAAACAAACACGAACGGACAGGGCTTCCATTTCCATGAAAACGAGAATTAGGGCAGGAACTCTGTTTCCTTTACCTAATGACTTATTCACTTGCTGGTAGGAGTGCCTTTGTTTCCTTTTTTGGACAATCGCCTTTGCTTAACGGAATAATAGCTGTCCTGTGCATTTTTTTTTTTTTTAAAGAACTGACACATACATTACCTCACTTACACTCATTTTATTCTCACAGCGACTTCTTTGCTCAGTCCTTTCACCAAGCTTCCTAGGAATATTTCATTGCTGCTGTATCTTCATGATTGCCCTGCAGGAAAGTTTTGGCTCTCTCCTCACCAACTGAAATGGTCTTAGACTTGGCCATGACCAAATCCTATTTAGTTGTGAACGCCAATGGTTTTTATTTCTCTGTCTTCATCCTACCCACACTTTTGGTAGTATTTGCTTCTTTTGAACTTCTCCCTGCTTCTTAAGACTGTCATTCCCTGAGCATTCTTCCCCATCACTCTATGCCAGTCGTCTTCGTGTATTTTTCCTCCTCTGCCCCCTTGGAAACTCTTGTTCCTCAGGGCTGACTCCTGGCAAACTTTTCTCACTCTCTGTTCTTTCATTAAGCTATCTCATCTGCTCTGATGGCTTCAGTTATCATCTCTAGGTGCCCGGCATTAAATCCAATCCAGATCTCTTGTCCTTTCTCGGCAAGCTATAAATCCCTACTTCTAAAGACGTTCTCAGCTTCTCTACACGAATGGGTTGTGAGCTCTTCAAGCTCAGATGTCCCCAATAAAGTTATGTTCTCTCAAATCTTTTGTACCCCCTCTCTTGTTAATGATTCCATAATTTACTCAGTTGTCTGAGCTATAATCCTTCACTCTCCCCTCCATTTTCTCCCACCTTGAATCAAGCATCAAATCCTCTCCATTTTTCCTAAACTTCCCCCAGATTTGTCTTCTCTCCACAACAACTACCACTCTCTTAAATTTGTGCAAGACCAACGAATAACTTCCATCTGTTCCTAAATGCCCTCTCTTTCTTCCAGCTCATCCCCAACATTGCTATGAGAGTAATCTTTCTAAACATGTAGGTAGGAGTTCAGTACTCTCCTGCCCTGGAGCTCCTTGGTGGCTTCTCATTTTTGGCAAGATAATGTTTAAATTTCTTACCATGGCCCTCCAAGCTTATAATTTGGCTCTGTTTTAGGACCTTGTTTCTCATCCCCTCCATTCATGCTTTTCACATACACACCACTCTTACTATAGCAAGTGATTTCCTTTTTCCTACATGCAACATGCTTTTTAAATTAGCTCTGTACTTTGCAACCTGAGTAGAGGTAGAAACCATGGGAAAACCAGGCCAGAGGAAAGGAGAGAGTGAATGCATCCTATAGATATTTGTGATATATACAGAGAGAGCTTATCTCACCGTATAAGCCATTTGTCTGTTTTCTCTCCTATACAGTTTGATTTGATGTAAGTATAATAATCATTCCTATTTTAAAGATGTGAAAACTGAGGCACATAGACTTGCCAGCAATAACACAGGTAGGACTACACTAACCCTGAGTCTGGACTGTAAACCTGGGTTTTATGACTATCGATTCTGGCTTCTTCCCATTCTCCTAAAAGAGAATTCTAAAGCTTAAAAGAACACAACAAACACTGACACATTTCCTCTAAAACAGGAAGTCCTTCGTAGGCATTGAATTAGGCCTGCTATGTGATTCTTACTGTCGCTACGACCTGGAATGCTGGAATCCCCCTACCGATGACAGCAACCAGCTATGGTTTTAGAAACATCAGGAAAACACACTGGGTAGTAAAACACATTTTTTGAAAGAATATAGAAATCGTCAATTAAGTTTAAAACGGGGAATGTAACAATTAGTATCGGTGTAATCTGTTGGCCTTCTCATGATCGTGAGACCCTTAACTGCTGCCTGTGCCAGTAGATATGAGGTCACTCCCCCAAAGCTGGACATGGCCTGGGGATTCCAGTGTTTGGTTTTATCTAGTACTACCTTCCTCCCTTCAATAGCATTGGCAAAATAACCGGATGCTATTGGCTGGATATGTCTGGAAAGAGGCTAATCAGTGATGTGGAAAACAGAAGAAAACGTAGGACTCAGGTGAAAATTTGGAAGTCTTAAGGTACCTTGAGGCTGATGAAAAAGTTTGCCAAAACGTTAAGGCCATTTAAGACTGGCTCTTCCCAGAGTGGGAACGCTCTGTGTGGTCAGGAGGGGCTGGCAAATCTATGGCTAGAAGTTTGCTTCTATCTCTTTTCGACTACTTTCATCTTGAGACCAATTTAGGGGAATTGATAATAGTTGAGGTTGTTCATATTCTGCTATATTTTATCAGAATGTACATAAGGCTGTTTAGTAGAAGACTTGTGACATTCTTGAGTGTGCTTTGCTTACATGAGGTGGTCAAGTTTTTCCCCTGGAGATCCAGCTCCAATTTTATGAGTTGGAAACAAACTTTGCTAAAAACAACAACAACAACAACAAAGCAAAACAAAACAAACGAAAAAACTTTGCTGGGATGTTAGCTTTTGTAAGGAACATCTAAAATTTTATTTTCGTTTTTAAAGGCTTTAAATGTTTTTATTTATTTATTTTTGAGAGAGAGAGGGAGAGAGAGCACACAATCGGGGCAGGAACAGACACACACACACACACACACACACACACACACACACACACACATACACAGAATCGGAAGCAGGCTCGAAGCTGTCAGCACGGTGCTCGATGCGGGGCTCAAATCCATGTACCGCGAGATCATGACCTGAGTGGAAATTGGATGCTTAACTGACTGAGACACCCAGGTGCCCCGTGGAACATCCAAAATTTTAAATAGCAATTTTGGAATTACTTTCTTTAAAAATGCTTGCTGGCCAATACTTGTGAATCATATATCTGATAAGGGAATCGTATCTGGACTATGTAAAGTACTCTCACAATTCAATAATAAAAAGATAACTCCATTTAAAAACGCGCAAACGATTTGAATAGAGATTTCCCCATAGATATACAAATGGTCAATGAGCACATGAAATGATGCTCAACATCATTATTCATCAGGGAAAAGAAAATCAAAACCACAATGAGATACTACTTCATATCCATTACGATGGCTCTAACCAAAAAGTCAGACAATAACAAGTATCAGCAAGGATGTGGGAAAAATTGAAGGTCTCATACATATCTAGTGGGAACGTAAGATCATCATTTTACAAAGTAGCTGTGGAAAATAGGTTGGCCATTTTTCAAACAGGTAAACATAGAGTTAGCGTATGACCCAGGAATTCCATTTCTGGGAATATATCCAAAATTACCGAAAGCAGGGACTCAAACAGGTATTTTTATACAACTGTTCACAGCGGCATTATTCACAACAGCCAAAAGCGGAAACAACCCAAATGCCCATCAACTGATGAATGGATAAAATAATATGGACTGAAAAAAAAAATACATGTGGTATATCCATACAATGGACCATTATTTGACCACAAAAAGGAATAGAGTACTGATTCATGCTACAACATGGGTGAACCTTGAAAACATTATGCTAAGTGAAAAAGCTAGACACAAAAGACCGCATATTATATCATTCTGTTTATAGGGAATGTTTAGAATAGACAAATCTATAAGCCAGAAAGTAGATTAGTTGTTGCTTAGGACTAGGGCTGGCAGGCAATGAATTGTGGGGTGAGAGTTAAAGCATAGGAGATTTCCTTTTGAGGTATTGGAGACATTCTAAAATTGACTGTGATGGTTGTTGCCCAACCCTGTGAATATACTACAAACCATTGAGGTGTATACCATGAATGGGTAAACTATATCTCAATAGAGCTGCTACTTACTGGCTCCATTCTCTATGTCTGGTGTTGTGCCAGGCACTCAGAGCATAGGTACAGAGATAACTAAGACTTAGAAGCTTTCAAGGAGATGATGATGGAGGCAGAAAGAAAGGGAGTAACTATCAGAGTAAAAGAAAGTGCTAAAACAGAGCTTGGGGCTTCTGGCAAAAATGAATAGTTATGATTGATGCAGTGAGGGAATGCTTCAGCTAGGAGCCAGAATTTAACCTGGATCTCGAAGTCTGAATAAGAATTCAATTCAGTAAAGAAAGCCTCGGGGTGTTGTTGGGGCAAGAGTGGAAGTGGAAGGTGATTCCAAGTTGAGGGATCAGCACATGCAAAGAAGCGACAGCCTGCAGTTATCTGGTGCCATCAAGGAGCAACCAAGAATTTGGGTAGCGTGTAAGGAATATGGCGCATGTTATGAGTGATAAATCTGGAAAGTAGCCTGGAACCAGATTCTGGAGGCCCTTAAAGTCCCTGGAGCTTGGCATAGTCTCTGAGATAGGACTTCCCACGGCAATGGTGTAGTAAAGCCCTCAGTAGGAATCATAAAGTAGTATCTGTGACACTACTACGACTAGCTGAGACTTTGGGCAAATCACCTAACCTTTCTGGACTTCAGTTTCCTTAACCTGAAAAGGAAGACAATCATCCCACATATAAGGTTGTTCTACTGATCAAATAAAAGGGGAATGTGGCAGACATTGATCGTGGGCTGAATAACCCAACATCTGTTCTTAATGTCCTTCTCCCTCACCTGCATCTATAGCGGAGTCTCGAAAAGCCAAATAATCCCCCTTGGAGCTCAAAATAGTCACATGACAATAACATACTTATGGCTAATGATACATAAACAAACGACTGCTGAGGGGCTTCTAGCAGAGTTTTTCCTTTCTCAACAAAATACACAGACATTGCTAATGCCGTCTGCTTCACTCCAGTTTCTGCCTTGAATGCAGACGTGATTCCTGGGGCTTCAATAGCCATTTTCAGCTGAATTATTGGCAGCGATGAAGATGAAAAGCCAACATGTTGAGGATGGATGGCAGTGCAGAAATATTGGAAGAGAGTCTGAGACCTTGATGGCACCAATAAACGAATGCCAGCAGCCATCTACATCTGGATATCTTCTTTTTTTTTAATTTATTTTGAGAGAGAGAGGGAGAGCGAGCACCAAGCGTGGGAGGGCCAGAGAGAGAATCCCAAGCAGGCTCCACACTGCCAGCGCAGAGCCTGACACAAAGGTCAAACCCGCAAACCGTGAGATCATGACCTGAGCTGAAGTCAAGAGCTGGATGCTTAACTGACTGAGCCACCCAGGCGCCCCCTACCTCTGGATTTATTCTTATGTGGGAAAAAGAGCCCACTATTTGTACAAGTTAGTTGGGGTGCCTGTTACCCGCAGCCAAAATAATTCTTAACTGACACAGAGTTTATGAAAGAATTTTAGAAGCCAAATAGGGATTTATAAAAGTAAGGAATAATTTTTGGAGGAGACTTACATGATTTCAGTTATGTTTTGGTAACATGGTGAAAAATAGAGAGATGCATTGTTGTAGGGAACGCTAGTGACGTAGTAATGACAAGAATCCAGGTGACAAACAATGAAGGTGTCATGGAAGTGAGGAGGAAGAGGAGGAGACAGGTACCAGAGGTAACATGGAGGAAAAACTAATACGACTTGGCGACTGATTGGACACTCGGGGAGGGGGTGGGAGTGCGAGGGGGTGAAGATGCTTTAGAGGGTTTTAACTCTGGTGGCCGAGGTGATGGTGGGGGGGGGTGGTCTGTAAACTTACGTTCATAACAAAGAAATGGGTGCAACATTAAGGAGAGAGGTAAGTTCAGTTTTGGACGTATTGACTTTGAATTGCCTACAGCACACCTAGGAGAGGTCCTATAGGCAGTTGGGACTTAGGGGACAGGTGGAGATATACATCTGGCCAGATTTGGGTGGGGGGGATGTCTACCTTGAAGTATTAGATAAAAATGGAAATCGGTGGAGAAGATCCTAAGAAGCCTTCGGTCGTTCAGAAATATTTATTGAGAGCCTACTACGTGCCAGACCCTGGGCTTGAGGCTGAGCAGTCGGTGAAGTAGGGAGAGAACGAGAAGACTGCAGTGCTACGTAGGGTGGGGGAGCAGGAGTGGCCGGTCAACAGCATCAAATGCTGCGGAAAAGTCAACTGTGGTGAGAAACGAGGACCTCCTTTCCTCGGCCACACGCATCTGAATTCCTTTAACGGGAGTTTATTGTTAGCTGTAATAGGCTGTCTGGAAGATAAATGCTAAATTAATTTGGGAACTGACTTGTAAAACTCTCAAGTGGCCTAAATCATTTAAAAGAAGTTCGAATTCTATTATGTGAGATTGAATTGGTTTCTGCAGGTGGTTGTGTAACCTTCTCCCCTGGAGATACGTTTGTCAAATATGGTTTCTGTCCAGTTCCTCCTAGGAACAGGAATAGCAGTGCTGTGGGAGCAGCACAACTCCATCAAGCCTCTCTAATGCCTTCTTCTGTGAATGTAAATTAGAGCTTTTTGCTCTGAACTCGAATACACCTTAGCACCCTATGCTGTGTGACATATGCTTGATTCGTGTGGGTCTTTTCTTGTGTCATCAGTGTGAGTCTTACCTCTCTCAACAGTCTGAAAGTTTCTCAAGGTAGATATTATATCTTTTGTCTTTCTCCTATTCCCCACAGAGCTGGAAGAAGAAAGCATTCAAGCAATATTTATAAAATGCCAAGTGCATTTTATAAAATGTGTGTTGTGTGCTTTTAAAAAACTAACGGATGGGACGCCTGGGTGGCTCAGTGAGTTAGTGTCTGACTTCGGCTCAGGTCATGGTCTCGCGGTTCGTGAGAGTTCAAGCCCTGCATCCGGCTCTGAGCTGTGCTGACAGCCGGGAGCCTGGAGCCTGCTTCCGATTCTGTGCCTCCCTCTCTCGCTGCCCCTCCCCCACTTGCTCTCTCTGTCTCTCTCAAAAATAAACGTTAAAAAAATTAAAAAAAAAAAAACAAACCACTAACGGTTATTTTAAGTCCTAATGCCAGGGACCCAGCTATATAATTCCATTTGGTACAGGTTATAGTTTGGAAGGGTGTAAAGAAAACGCACGAGTAAACTGGCCTGCGTGGATCGTATTTTGGGTGGCAGAAAAAAGCAGGGGAGAAACAGATCCAGCTTGAATGGAGCTCTTGGCAGCCATCTCCTAGATCTCTGTGGGGAAGACTGGTTTCGTGCCAAGTGGATAGAAGATATTCCAGGCTAGAATCCACCGTAGCATTTCAAGTTATGTGTTTGGGATCTTTATGGGCTTGGTCAACAACAGGTGCAGGTACCTTTTTCATAAGGGTAGTTCAATAAACATTTATTAAGCCTATATCATGAACAGGCATCTGTATCCAGCTGTTAAATATTGAAGCTTCTCACTGCTCAGTGCTAGGCTATTTATCTCTTTTCACTCTATACTCTTTCCTTAGGTGATTTCATTGACAGCCTCTGTTCAATCACCACCCATAGGCAGATGACTCACGTGTTTGCGTCTTCAGACCTGAGCTCTGCTTTGAGATCCAGACCTATACATCTAAGTGCCAGCTTGACATCTCCTCTTAGGTGGCTCCCAGAAATGTCAAATGAAAGAGGTCTTAAGAACTCCTGCTTCTCTCTCTCTCTCTCTAACTGTAACATCCCTGATTTCAACCAAACCTGCCCCCACTCCTCCAGTGTTTTCTGTCTCAGCTCATGACACCTTCATCTGTCTTGTTCCGTGAGCCAGAAACCTAGCAGTCATCATTGACCCATCCCACTCCTTCACCATCCTACCCAGACCCCCGGGAAATCCTTGCACCAGCCATCACTTGGACTTGCAAAATATGGCCGTATCTGCCCACTTCTCTTTATCGCTCCCACCCCAACCCTAGTCCCAACCACCATCTTTTCTCACCTGGTCTGGACCATGTCAAATCTCTTTTTTAAAAGAATTCATTAACTAATTAATTAATTACCTCTATACCCAATGTGGGGCCTGAGCTCACAACCGTGAGATTAAGAGTCCCGTGCTCTTCCGACTGAGCCAGCCAGGTGTCCCTCATTGCAAATTACCACCCCTTGCACAAAATCCTTCAATGGCATACCATTTGTCTTAGAATAAAGGACAAAATGATTTACTTAGCCTGCAAAGTCCAGAACAATTTCCATTTTTTTTAACTTGAGCTTTCATTTAATATAGAAGGCGTATTTTTTTTATAGTGAACCCAAACAGAATTTTGAACGTTCCTTTAAGCATTGTATCCCGTCTTTATGTACTTACTACGCTGAACACAAGTTAACCTTCTCATGACGACTTGGTGGTTCTAGCATCTTCTCCCTTCTTGTTAACTTGTTAGTGTGTCAGCTTCAAATATCCCCCTTCTTTTTAAAAATTTTTTTCAAGTTTTTTTTTTTTAATTTTTTTTTTAAATTTTTTTTTTCAACATTTATTTATTTTTGGGGACAGAGAGAGACAGAGCATGAACGGGGGAGGGGCAGAGAGAGAGGGAGACACAGAATCGGAAACAGGCTCCAGGCTCTGAGCCATCAGCCCAGAGCCCGACGCGGGGCTCGAACTCACAGACCGCAAGATCATGACCTGGCTGAAGTCGGACACTTAACCGACTGCGCCACCCAGGCGCCCCTAAAAATTTTTTTTTTCAAGTTTTTAAAAACATTTACTTATTTTGAGAGAGAGGCAGAGAGGCAGAGAGGGGGAGAGAGAGAGAATCCTAAGCAGGATCTGTTGCTGTCAGCATGGAGCCCGATGCGGGGCTTGATCTTATGAACCGTGAGATCATGACCTGAGCTGAAATCAAGGGTGAGACGCTTAATGGACTGAGTCACCCAGGTGCTCCCGAACAGAACCCTGTTGTCTCCCTTTTAATATATTTTTCGATGGTTTTGTGTGTGTATACACATGCACACTACATATATATGTATACCCACGTAAAATATACATATATAGTAGTTGCCTTACATAATTGTGGAGGCTGGCTAGGAAAGTCTGAAATCTGTAGGGCGAGCCATCAGGAAGGGCAGGCTGGAACCTCTTAGGCAGGAAGTGACACCACAGTCCACGAGCAGAAAGTTTTCCTTCCTCAGGGAACTTTCAGCTTTTCCAACTGATCGGATGAGGCCTATCCAGATTTTTGAGAATAATTTCCTTTACATAAAGTTGAATGGCTGTAGATGGTCACCACATATACAAAATACTTTTACTGCAACAACTAGATTAGTATTTGACTAAATAACTGGAGACTGCAGCCTTGCCATGTTGACACATAAAACTGACCATTATACTTCAGAAGCAAAGATTCATAGTTGACACACGTTCTAATCCATAGGCCGAAGGGGGGCTTTTGGATGGCTATTGCCCTCAATGCTCCTATGTTTTCTTCATTTCTTTGTTAAGCTGCTGGAAGCCCCACCTTTCAGATAATTGAAGTGGTTTCATATGGTTCTTGGAACGCACAGATTTAATTTTGAAATCAAAATAATTATTTGACAAGTACAGTTGTAAATATATAGGTCCTATATAAAGGTCTATAGGTTCTCAAAGTCAGAGGGGGCCTACAGTGTACAACAAAAGATGATTGGGACAAAAAGGGAGAAAACTGGACACCCAGGAGAGAGGCAAGAACTCTGTGATTGAAGCAGTACGAACTTTCATGCCATGACTGGACTAAATTGTTTATAGGAGACCCCATAAGAAGGAACGCGTCCTTTGAGGTTTAGGTATTTATACATAGTATCAGAAAGAAAACACCCTGAATTAATGAAAGGATTTGGGCATGGTGACATGAAATTAAAGGGATATTATAAGAAATTATGACAGTCACCAAGCACTGTACTAAATGCTTTGGCTAATCCTTATCCAAAGTGTTTCATTAAGAAATAAAAGTTCTCATGGAACAGAATAGAGAACCCAGAAATGGACCCACAAACGTATGACCAACTCATCTTTGACAAAGCAGGAAAGAATATCCAGTGGAATAAAGACAATCTCTTCAGCAAGTGGTGCTGGGAAAACTGGACAGCGACATGCAGAAGAATGAACCTGGACCACTTTCTTACACCAGACACAAAAATAAACTCAAAGTGGATGAAAGACCTCAATGTAAGACAGGAAGCCATCAAAATCCTCGAGGAGAAAGCAGGCAAAAACCTCTTTGATCTTGGCCGCAGCAACTTCTTACTCAACACGTCTCCAGAGGCAAGGGAAACAAAAGCAAAAATGAACTACAGGGACCTCATCAAAATAAAAAGCTTCTGCACAGCGAAGGAAACAATCAGCAAAACTAAAAGGCAACCAATGGAATGGGAGAAGATATTTGCAAATGACATATCAGATAAGGGGTTAGTATCCAAAATCTACAAAGAACTTATCAAACTCAACACCCAAAAAACAAATAATCCAGTGAAGAAATGGGCAAGAGACATGACTAGACACTTCTCCAAAGAAGACATCCAGATGGCCAACCGACACATGAAAAAAATGCTCCACATAACTCATCATCAGGGAAATACAAATCAAAACCACGATGAGATACCACCTCACACCTGTCAGAATGGCTAACATGAACAACTCAGGCAACAACAGGTGTTGGCGAGGATTTGGAGAAAGAGGATCTCTTTTGCATTGTTGGTGGGAATGCAAGCTGGTGCAGCCACTCTGGAAAACAGTAGGGAGGTTCCTCAAAACACTAGAAACGGAACTACCCTACGACCCAGCCATTGCACTACTAGGTATTTATCCACGGGATACAGGTGTACTGTTTCAAAGGGACACAGGCACCCGCATGTTTATAGCAGCACTATTAACAATAGCCAAAGTATGGAAAGAGCCCCAATGTCCATCAATGGATAAATGGATAAAGAAGATGTGGTATATATATACAATGAAGTATTACTTAGCAATCCAAAAGAATGAAATCTTGCCATTTGCAGCTACGTGGATGGAACTGGAGGGTATTATGCTAAGTGAAATTAGTCAGAGAAAGACAAATATCATATGACTTCACTCCTATGAGGACTTGAAGAGACAAAACAGATGAACATAAGGGAAGGGGAACAAAAATCATATACAAACAGGGAGGGGGACAAAACAGAAGAGACTCATTGAGAACAAACTGAGGGTTACTGGAGGGGGTGTGGGAGGGGGGATGGGCTAAAAGGGTAAGGGGCACTGAGGAATCTACTCCTGAAATCATTGTTGCCCTATATGCTAAGTAATTTGGATGTAAATTTAAAAAAATAAAATTAAAAAAATGTAAAAAACTAAATAAAAAAGAAAAAGTAAAATAAAAGTTCTCAGACAAGATTTAGTAAAGGTAAGACTAAACAGATCATATGGTCCTGATGCTGTAGCATTTCTTAAGTGGTATTGTAGACGGAGAAGAAGTCTCCGTTGAGTGGACAAAAGTAAAGATATACAGTTGAAGATGTACTGATGTTTGTTTGAAAAATACAGTAAGGTCTAGCATGTAGAATGTAGGCTACCAGGAAGGCTGATGCCTACATTTTGTTGGGGACTTTTGCTGTTGTTGTTGAGTGGGTGGGTGTCAGTGGGGAGACAGTCAAAAGGGGAAGAAAATTTAGTAAATTTGAGGCATATGTCTCTAAACATTACAGAAAGGGTGGCAACCATCCCCTCAGGAACAGCTCTGATAAGCTGACCCCAGCATGGGGGCCTAAGCAATTAATGATATTTGGTTCAGGAATCCCAGCAAGCATAACACAGAGACACCTCTGAGTCAGCCTTGGGGTTGCTGAGAGTGAGGGTAAATATGGGTCCAAACTTAAAGGCCTTTGCTTCCCCAGTGCCTAAGGGAACTGGCTTTGGACTGTAATTGGAAGCAAGGATGGGCTAGAAAGTGAGGCTAGAGAGATCTGGGAGAGTCAAATCTGAAATTTATGTAGCTTGCATACAGTTTGCCTCAAGATTTCCTTAGACGTTCCAGCCCCAGCTAATAAACTCCCAAATTACGAACATCCCTTACGTATGAATGGCCTCCCTGCTTTCCACTTTCCCCTCTGAGGCCGCCAACTATGAGTCTCCTTTCTTTCCCGTACCATTGGGCCTCCATGTTCCCCCACGTACCATCCGTCAGTGGCGTAGATGACTGACCCGTGCACTCATCCCCAGACCCCATAAGCACTGTCCTTTTCTTCTCCCCCCGTCCCTCTTGCTTATAGGAACAGCAACACCATTGTTCTCCTGGTTTTCCCTTCCTCCACATTTTCTCCCTTGGGGACATCGTTTCCTCATTTTCAGCCCTTCCTCAACCTAGGTTCCAGGGGTGTGTGGCTTCGCAGGTGGGGAGCAAGTAGTGGCAGAAACAGAACTTGACTTTGATTCAGACTCTCCTGGATTTGCCTCCCAGGTTTGGTTTCCTTATCTGTCAAATGCGAAGAGCGATCCCTGTTTTGCCTTCCTCAAAGACTTTTTGAGAATAGCAAAATCGAACTGAATTAGTGGAGAAGAAAGTACTTTGCCAACTCCAAACACCTGTACCCATATCCTGAGTGGAGATAGGAAAATACAGAGCCCAAGGCAGACATGCCGAGAAACCTAGAAACTAGGAGAAGGAGAGTACACAAAATGGATTATGAAATTTTGCTTTGAGGCTTGGGACCATTTTTTGTTGTTGTTGTTTCTGAGTGAAAGCAATGTTCTTTTGTGAGCTGAAAACAATCCTGATCAAGGCTAGGTAAGAGCAGCGCCAGTGATGCATCTGGATCCATAAGCTTTGAAGTAAAATTAGACATTAAAACAAAACCAGTGCCCTCAATCTCTAAAGCCCCGGAAAGTGGCCCGAAGTCGCCTTTAGCTTCTCCACAAAAGTCTCTATCTACCTCCTTATTTTTCTTAATTAAGTCTGATTTTGCTTAAGCAGGCTTCAAGATAATCAAACAGTTCTTACGCAAGTATACAGTGTTTCGTTTGCTGGTATTACAACCCGATAGAGAACTGGTGCGTATATATTTTTAAAAGTATCTAATTGTGCCCTTTGAAAATATACTTTCGGATGCTTAAAAAGCAGCTCCACTGTCACTTTTGTGTTTCAACATGTACTTGTTTTAAACTTACAAACATACAACATTTTGGCCATATTATGTCTTAAATAGGGTTCTGTGGGCTAAGCCTTGGACCCTAACCACAAAGGCAGCCTGTTGATAACAGCATAAAATTAGGAGTCAGAACTTGGTTTGAGTCACAGCTCTGACACTTATTAGCTATGTGACCTTTGCTTTTGTAAAGCTCAGTTTTCTCTTCTACAAAATGGAGATAATCCCTACCTTTCTGGGTAGCCGTAATGACCACAGATTATATGTATTTACTTTCCTGTTCCTGCTGTAACAAGTGGCCTCAAACTTAGTGTCCTAAAATGACACAACTTTATTATCTTCTAGTTCTGTAGGCCAGAAGTCCTACTGGGTCTCAATGGGCTAAACTCAAGGTGTCGGCAGATCCGTGTTCCTTCTGATTGTCTCTCTAGGGGAGGATCTGTTCACTTGCCTTCTCAACTTCTACGGGCTTCCCGAATTCTTGACTCCTTCCTCCATATTCATAGCTAGCAATATTGCATCCGTTTGACCATGCTTTCATAATCACATCTCCCTTTTTCTCCTTTCTGTTCTCGTCTTCTATTTGTAGGGACCCTTGTGATTATGTTGGACCCCCCCCCCACACACACACACAATGTAAAAATTGTTTTGAACAACTTTAAATTTGCAGACAATTTCTAAAGAGAATGCAGAGAGTTCCCAGATACCCTTTTACCCATTTTCTCCTAATATGAGCATCTTATACTACCATGGTACGCTTGTCACAATTAAGAGGCCCCTACTGGTATGTTAGTATTAACTAAACTGCAGACTTTATTAAGATTTCCACTAATAGCCCTTTTGTGTTCTAGGCTCCAATCTAGGGTACAGCATTGCATTTGGAGAGCTGTTGATTTTAATAACAATCTTATGTGTATTCTTTCTGTGACAAAATATATTCCTATTTCCAAGCAACTGATTTAATTCATGTTAGGATTTCCCATAACAACAAAATAGACAGAAATCCTTTGCACTCCAAGCGATATTTACACCCTCCCTCCCTTACACATATTTATTAAATACCGTAGTCTAGATATTCTTCTAGGCCCTGGGGATACAGAATGAACACGGACAAGAATTCTTGCCCTCATGTAGCTTACATTCTAGTGGTGGTGGTGCTGGGGAATAGACAATCAACGACACAAGCAAGTAGAATATATAGCTTGTATATAAATGCAATGAAGAAAGATAAAACAGTTAACAAAAGAAAGAAAAATAAAGCAGGGAAGGAGACAGAAAATGCTGGATATGTGCAGGGCAATTTAAAACAGTCATATATGCAAAGCCTGAAAGAGAAGACGGAGTGAGCCTTAGGGACACCTGGGAAGAGATTGCTCTAGGCAGAGAAAACAGCTGGAGCAAAGTCCCTAAGGCAGGAGCTATCTGATAGGTTGGAGAAAGAACAAAGAAGCTAGGACTGCTGGGAACAGAGTGAATGAGGTGATTATGTAGAGTCTTACAAGCCATTGCAAGGATTTTGGCTTTGACTTTGAGGGAGATGGGAAGTTTCAAGCAGAGAGATAATTTGATTTTTCATCTTAACCATATCAACTCTGTGTGTCGTGCCGAAAATAAACTGTAGTGGCACGAAACTTGCAAGAAAACCAGTGAGGAGTCTATTGCAATCATCCAGGTAAGAGATGATGGTCTGGATCAGGGTGGTCGTAATGGAGGTGATGAGAGGAGGTTAGACTCTCGTTATATTTTGGAGGAGTGTCTACAGAAGTTACTGGTAAATTGGATGTGAGGTATTTGAAAACAGAAGGGATCAAAGGTGCTATCGATGTTTTGGGCCTAAGCAACTGGAAGGACGGAGAGCCCATTTTCTGACATAGTGAGGACCGGAGGAGGAGATTTCAGCAGTGGGCATGGGCAGAGAAGGTATATTACAAGTTTGATTTTGTATGTGTTAACCTTGAGATGTCAAATGCATGTGGTGTGTGTGTGTGTGTGTGTGTGTGTGTGTGTGTATACACACATCAGTGGAGCTCTGAAGTGTAGGAAATTGGATACATGGGTATGAAGTTCAAGGAAGGGATTGCAGAGAGAGAATAAAGGACCCAGTGATGATCCCCACGGAATTTCAATATTAAAAAGGGAGGGAGGTGAGGGTGAAACAGCAGTGGCGACCAAGAAGGAGAGGCCAGTGAGTGGAAGAGGACCAGGAGAATATGGAATGCCAGGGGCCAACGCGAAGCAAGTGTTTCCAGGAGGAAGAAGTGGGCAGGAAGAAAGAAATGGGTAGTAATTGGAGCAAAATATAAGATTTAAGCTTTTTTTTTTTTTTTTGATGGGAGAAGTAGCAGTATGTATACTGATAGGATGATCCAGTAAGATGCGAAAATTGATGTGGTAGGAGAGAGAGAAGCGAATTCCCGGAAGACTGTTCTTAAGTAGGTAGAATGGAATGGGTTTGAGGGCACAAGTGGAGAAGGGGCCTTAGCTAAAAGCACAGAGAGTTCATCTAAGGCAATGGGGTGGGCAGTGTGCATACGCAGACGGAGGTCAGCTGGTGGGCAGGGGTATGGGCAACAACTTGTCATCTGACTGTGGGATGAACAAAGTCGTCAGCTGAGAAGAGTGAGGAAGGTCGTGGGGGTTGGGGAGGAAATTAAGGTATTATTTGTTAAGAAGATTGGGATAATGAATGAATGAGTATCTGTAATAAAATTGCTAGGCAACATTGAGGGCCCACTTGAGGAGAGTGGTCATGAAATTAAAAATGAGACCAGTAACCAGTTGGTGTGTTCTCCCCAGGCATGTTTAGCCGCACAGATGCAGGTTCAGAGGAGGCAGAAAATCTGATTAAAACAGAAATTATAATGATTGGCTATGGAATCTAAGCTGTGTAGTGAAGGAGGTGAAGACGATGAGGGGTAGGAAATGGCGGAAAGGGGATAGGATCAATGAGTTATGGGTCCTGATGGGATTGCTGGACTGCTGGAGTACAGTACTAGAGGAAATGAGTGGAAAAATAAGAATTGTAGTGGGATGGTGGGGTGCATAAAGTTCACATTACAAAGGCAGTGTGGTTACTCGCGATGACCAGCTCTAGGGTCTGGTCATGAGAGTGAGTGGCTGAAATGGGAGAGTAGAACAAGATCACTTGAGATGACGAGGCCAAGAAATTGAGAGTTGGGGGTGCAGGTAAGATTGTCTTTGTGCATTATGGAACTGACCAAGAATTAAGGCAGATGTTGCATCGGAGAGAGTGACAGTGTGCCAAGAGCTAAAATATTCAAGATATCTGGGGTCTGTGGATGACTGCTACAAGGAGGACACAGGAAGTGGTTGGGTCTGATGACGTGAGCTTCAAAATGAAGGTGTTTTGGTGGAGGAAAGAAGAATATTCTAGAAATGGCAATGAAAGACAAGGATACCTATTCCTCTAGACACAGTAGTATGGGGGGGGGGGGTTGGCACAAAAGAAAACTTAAGAAGACAATAGGGGAAAGGATGTCCTCAGGGGAGAGTTGAGTTTCAGTTAGAGCAATAAAGGGAAAGTAATTTTTACAGATAGGACCAAGATTATAGGAAAAACCATTTCGGGAAAGAGGAGCGGACTTTGATGTAGAAATATTTGGTCCCCTGTGTGGTGGAGGCAGAATATTGCCTGTGTGTCCCAGGTTCTGTTTCATCTTACATGGTTTTCATAGAGACTTGCAAAAGGAGTTATGTAGAGTAAGACATAGTCAATGTATTTCTAGCAGTGGGCACAAAAGAGGGGTCCCTGATCCGTCAACATAAATGTTGGTATCTGCTGGAACGTTCTGTCCACTCCATTAAGAAGCAGAACTCATCAGGCTGCCATAGCCTGGTGACTGTACTTTGGATCCATCTGGCGACCCTTGTGTCGGTTTCTGTATTCTTCAAACAACCTTTGGACTTTAATTTAGTTTTCCAAGTTATCTTTTTTCTTTCAGTGTAATCAATTGGCTTCCCATTTAATCAGTGAGTCTTATAAATTTGGTTAGCATGAGTCAGCCCCCTGAAGCTTGACCACCTCTATATGAATGCCATCAAAATCAAGTTTCTGAATTTGTTAAGCTGAGGGCCAGACGCTGGCACTCATGGTGACCCCAGTAATGTGGCCCAGCCTGAAGCAACTGTGTCTGCTTTCTCCATAGATTTACCGTAATTCTCTTCTCCTAAGGATGTGTCAAAAAGAGAATAAGGCCAAGCCTTTGATAAGTGCTCCGTTGTCTAAACAACAAAAACTGTTGCATCAGATTGTTTATTCTTATGCAAATATGATAGGAGGTACAAAGGAACAATGTGCTTTGGCAAACATTTTTGTGAAGTTTACACACCTTGTTTTCTCAAGAACGCTGGCTGTGGGAGTTGGCTGCCTTATTATTATTATTTATCATTATATTTCGCCTGGCCTTATTTCAGAAAAGCAAAGCCCAGGCGGCCAAAGGCATTAGTGCAGTGATGGATTAGAATTCTCAGTCCACAGATGCCAGGGCCATGTTCTGGAGAGCCATGTTTCTGTTCTGAAGCACCTGAGAATTAGCTAAGTTCCATCAAATGGAATGATCTGCACGAATGAACATTCTAATCCTTTTTGACTTTAAAACCCACACTTCTGGGACTAGGATGCGTTGACTCCTTTCCTTGTACAAAGACTGTCTCTATTCATTGTCTGAAGCACCAAAATTCAAAAAGTGAATGGACCCAGCCATCCAAATATCTCCTAGTAATGAGGAAGGATGGTTATCTCCATATCTCAGTCGCTCCCTTAACCCTCTTCCCTCTCTCCGTCCCCCTCCCCGTGTGCGTGTGCGTGTGTGTGTGTGTGTGTGTGTGTGTGTGTAGAGCTTGCATTTGTTAGGTTAAAAATTAAATTATGAAAAGCCAGAGTCAAAGTAAAGCAATAATGCTGGGGCCAGTCTATAGACTTTCAATATGTATGCAAATTGGCCAAGTAGAAAGGAAAGTAACAGAAAGGAAACACCTATGATCCCTTCCCAAACACCCATTAATTTATGAAATTCAACTGAAAGAAGAAAAGAGTTATGACTACTGTAAGGTTTGGCCAACCAAACCCAGCCTGCTTCCTGATTTTGTATGGCCAGTGACGTAGAATGGTTTTCACATTTTTAAATGATTGAAACAAAAGGAAGAATCACATTTCGTGACACTTAAAAATCGTATGAAATCCAAATGTTAGTGCTTACAGGTAAAGTTTGATTGGAACACAGCCGTATCCATTCATTTATGTGTTGTCTGTGGCTGCTTTCACACTACAATGGCAGGGTAATTGCAACAGAGGACATACGGCTCACAAAACCATAAATATTTGATATCTGGCCCTTTAGAGAGAAAGTTTGCCAATTCCTCAGCTAGAATGATGAATGGCTATGTGGTTTTTATTAGATGATAACTATTTATCAGCTCACATCCTTAAACCCAAACCTGAAGCAATTTGGGGCAGGACAAAATGGGTATTTAATTATCTTTTCTGTTAATTGATTCTTCAATAAAAATCTTTAGCAGCGAATTTAACCGCAAGTGTTAACTCAGCAAGGAACTGTTCTCTCTTTTTATATTCCCAGTGAATTCACAGAGGTAGCACACCAGATAGTAATTTGGAAGTTGATATTAGAATTCAAACTATCATTTGTGACTCCAGCTTTTCATTCTGTCTAGTTATGTGAATATAAACTATCCATCTGGAACAGAGCTGAGCAAGAGGAAGAATGAGAGCCTGTTACAATATTGAATTCACAATCAGGAAAATAGGAAAGTGTCTTTGGATACGAAAAAACCTGACTGCTAAAAGTAAAAATTCGGCAGAATGGCTGAATGATAGAATGGGTGCGGCTAAAGAGGGGATTAGTTATTGGAAAGTGAGGTCATCTCCCCACATATGAAACAAACAGAGAAAGGGGTGGAAACTATCAAAAAAAAAAGTTGAGGCATTTGGGATCAACCCGACTCCATGAAGTTATCGGTGCTTAGGCTCCTTCTGTCTTTCTGTTGCCACCATTCTCCATGTGTGACTTCCATCTTAAATTTACTTCACAGTCCAAGGTAGCTGCTGGTGCTCCAGCCATCTTGTCCATATTCCAAACAGCCAGATGAAGGAAGTGGGAGGAAGAGTAAAATGGACGCATTTCCCAGTTTTGTCAGTTGTCTTTAAGGAGGTTTCCTGGAAGTCCCACCCAGTGCTTCTGTTAAATTTATTGGCCAGAGCTTGATCATGTGGTCACGCTTGACTAAATAAGGAATGAAAAATGTGGTGTTTACTCCAGGCAGCAGTGTACTTAGCTAAAAATTGAGGTTTGGTTTCTGAGAAAAAAGGGAAAACTGGACTTTGGTTAGGCAGTTCGCAGTGTCGTAAACAAGTCCTGTTAGGCAAACTGGCATTCGATTACGAGGGCAAATACATACTCATAAATCTTATTATTTGTGGACCCTCTCTGAAAGGGGTGTACTGACACTAAAAGGTAATGCAGTAAAGAGAAAGTCGCGACAGATAAGGAGCCAGTGGTGTGCTAAATATTTAACAACTGACTCTTTGGGGGGAAGAGCCCTGATTTGTAGTCTTTGGTGATTTGCGTGGTACATATAGTCCCCTGATGGCTGACTTCAAGCTACCAACAACATGATGTCGCTGAACACAGAGTTGAGAGAAGTTGCCAACCTTTGGCTCTTGTGGGCCAGTGGGAGTGGGCTCCATCACACCAATGCAAGAAACAATCACGAACAACAACCAAAAATGTAAAAACTTCGGTTAAGGCTAAGTAATTGCTAACGTGTAAGGCAAAAGCAATTCATAAGAATCTGAAACTGACCTCTCAAACGGTCATACCTTGAGAAAGAAGACGGGACCGTGAGGCCAGAGAGGTTAGCGATAGCGTGCTAAAAGATCTTATCTTGTTTTAGAGAAAGGACATAGAGGCTTGTTGGTTGTAGGTATTTATAGAGTAAACTTAGGCGTTTAAGATTTTAAGGCAATTACTAGAAAAACAGAAACAGGATGCTTAGCTTCCAGAACACTAGAGGAAAAAAATGAAGGAAAGAAAACCAATCGATGTAACTGTAGTAGACATTCATCATTCTTTTTGGATTTTCAGTACCTTTGCACGTTCTCCTTACGTTTGGGAAATTTTCTCTCTCGAAGAGTCTGAACCTTCCACGGTAGAAGCCACCAAGTTGCTTTCCCAGCCTCCCTTGCTGTTGGGGCACAGTCGTGTGACCTAGATTTAATCAGACCCGCCCACATGACACTTTGAATCGGAAGGAGGAGGAGACACTATGAGGACATCCTAGTAAGGGTGGTGATAGATGCAGCCAGCCAGCCAGAGGTAGCATGGCTGAGGGCTCAGCACTCGAGTTTCCGTGGAAGGAGTCCTGCAGTGTGATTTGAACGTGATTAGTATGTTGACCCTACACTTGATTCTCTTACCTTCCCAGAGATCCTGTGACCTGAAATGCTAAAAAAAAAAAAAAAAAAAAAAAAAAAAAAAAAAAAAAAAATCATTTGTTGTTGTTTTAAAGTAGCTAAAGTGAGTTTCTCTTTTTAATGTTTACTTATGTTTCAGCAGGGGGAGGGGGCAGAGAGAGAGGGAGACACAGAATCCAAAGCAGGTTCCAGGCTCCGAGCAGTCGGCACAGAGCCCGACGCAGGACTCGACCTCGTGAACCGTGAGGCCATGACCTGAGCTGAAGTCGGATGCTTAACCGACTGAGCCACCCAGGTGCCCCAGTTTCTCTCTGTCTCTCTCTCTCTCTCTTTTTTCCTTGGGACTAAAAGTCCTGAGAAACATCGACAAAACAGAAAAGGAGAAGAAGAAAAAAATAAATGAAATAAATAAATGAAAGGCACCATAAATGTGAACGAATTAAATTCCATGATTACTTTCAGGTTGGGTTGAAACTCTTAGCATATGCAGTTTATACGTGATATATACCTAACATTAAATGATAAAGTTTGAAAATGAAGACTTGAGAAAAATAGAGGACTAACGATATTTGGAATTGAATGAAAATAAATGAACTCCATATTAAAATCCTTGGTGAGCGGCTAAAACAGAAAAAAATTAGAGTGTTTAAATTTTTTTTTTCAACGTTTTATTTTTTGGGGGACAGAGAGAGACAGAGCATGAACGGGGGAGGGGCAGAGAGAGAGGGAGACACAGAATCGGAACCAGGCTCCAGGCTCCGAGCCATCAGCCCAGAGCCTGACGCGGGGCTCGAACTCCCGGACCGCGAGATCGTGACCTGGCTGAAGTCGGACGCTTAACCGACTGCGCCACCCAGGAGCCCCATAGAGTGTTTATAAAAGAAGAAAACCTGAAATTTAATGGAATAAGTATCCAGCTCAAGATGCCAGGAGAAAACCAGCCTTACTAAAATGGAAAATAGGCAAAACTAGACCTGTCTAATAAAACCAAAAGCTAATTCTTTAAAAAGACCAATAAAATGATAAAAGTAAACCCTTTGACAAGTCTAAGAAAAAAAAAAGAGATTTTTAAATAAGCAACCTATTCAAGAAGGAAAACATAATCGATATTGAAATATTAAGGGGCGCCCGGGTGGCTCAGTTCGTTTAGCGTGTGACTCTCGTTTTCGGCTCAGGTCATGATCTCACGGGTTCGTGGGATTGAGCCCCGTGTCGGGCTCTGCACTGACAGCACAGAGACTGCTTGGGATTCTCCTCTCCCTCTCTCTCTCTGCGCCCCCGCCCCAACTTGTGTGTGCACGCTCTCTGTCTCAAAATAAGTAAGTAAACATTTTTAAAAGAGAAATACTAAAGCATTTTCAGAGATATGGGTAGACCTCTTTTGGTGTAGTTTTGAGTCTTCAGATCATTATTAATATTTTGCATATTCAAAAGTGAAGTTAAATCAATAAAGTTGAGAGAACCCTAAAATGGGATACAGACAAATGGACCTAATTATAGACCAAATCGATAGCATAACCAACACAGACGAAGAAAAAAAAAACTAACCCGGAGACTATAGATGCTGGAGAGGATGTGGAGAAACGGGAACCCTCTTGCACTGTTGGTGGGAATGCAAATTGGTGCAGCCGCTCTGGAAAGCAGTGTGGAGGTTCCTCAGAAAATTAAAAATAGACCTACCCTATGACCCAGCAATAGCACTGCTAGGAATTTATCCAAGGGATACAGGAGTACTGATGCATAGGGCCACTTGTACCCCAATGTTCATAGCAGCACTCTCAACAATAGCCAAATTATGGAAAGAGCCTAAATGTCCATCAACTGATGAATGGATAAAGAAATTGTGGTTTATATACACAATGGAGTACTACATGGCAATAAGAAAAAATGAAATATGGCCTTTTGTAGCAACGTGGATGGAACTGGAGAGTGTGATGCTAAGTGAAATAAGCCATACAGAGAAAGACAGATACCATATGGTTTCACTCTTATGTGGATCCTGAGAAACTTAACAGGAACCCATGGGGAAGGAAAAAAAAAAAAAAGAGGTTAGAGTGGGAGAGAGCCAAAGCATAAGAGACTGTTAAAAACTGAGAACAAACTGAGGGTTGATGGGGGGCGGGAGGGAGGGGAGGGTGGGTGATGGGTATTGAGGAGGGCACCTTTTGGGATGAGCACTGGGTGTTGTATGGAAACCAATTTGTCAATAAATTTCATATAAAAAAATAAAAAAATAAAAGTTGAAAAAAAAAAGAAAAAAAAAAAAAAAGAAAAAAAACTAACCCAAGTAACTTTTGACCATATACCCTCAGTCTAAAGGTTAAAATAAGCAAATCTTAAACTTTTCTTAGTAAGTTTGCGGTTGGTAGTAGTGTTAGTGTAACGATTCTAAAACTATTTTGTGTGTGTTTCTAGGACTGAGCGAATGAACAATTCTATTAACGTTGTTGAGAGCTGGGGTTCTCTCTGTGAGAGAAGGAAAATCCATCTTTGGAATGAGGGAATATGAGGAAGAAGCCAGTAGTGTTGGATTGGAATTAAAGGTAGTAGTATGAAGTCATTGCTAACTCTGCTGATAGGGCCGAAGAGTAGTAACAACCCAGATATTACCAAGCACCTGGTTTCCCAGTATCACTTTCCAATAAAAGGAACCAGAGACTTTTCGAGAAGAGGCTGGTTCTAGGACTAGGGAAGCTGGGACCGTTTTGTTGGGCCAAAAAGTAAGATAGTGATGGAACACCAGTGGGGCATGTCAGGGGAGGAAGGGGCTGGCTTGAAGGGTGTCTCCGACCAAATGGGGTCAAATTTACCATCAGAAAGAATCATGAGAGTGATAGGTTTGACACATTGAATAGAAAGAGAATCCACGAGTCCAAACTGATACTGAAAGCCAAAAACGAACAAACAAATAGAATCAATATACTAAAAAAGGAGAGAGAAGGGACAATTCTTCTCTGCAGCGGAATGCTTACTAACAAACGTAGTGGGGCTAATGGGGTTTGAAATCGATGTTTTGCAATTTACATAGTAATATTTGATTTAGGCAAGAAGCTAAAAACCATTCGGTGCAAGCTTGTTAAAGCGAATCAAAGTTATTTCCCCACAGATTATTTAATAATTATAAAGAGGAAAGGGCATGTTTATGATGGAGAAACCTGGTAGGCACCACCTTAACAAGGTGAACGTCCCCCAAAACATGGAATAAACTGACATCATGTGCCTCCTGCTGTGACGCGTGGAGAAGGGCTCAGCATTACTTCCGTGGTATTCGACAACTGAATACAATACGTGATCCTAGATTGGAGCCTGGATTAGAAACTTAATTGCTACAAAGGACTTAATTGGAATAATTGGTGCGGTTAGAACTTGGAATGTATATTAGGTAAAAATATTTTATCGACGTTAAAGGTCTCGAATTTGATCATTTTTGTTACTATGTAAGAAGAAATCCTTATTTTTGTTTTTTTTTTTAAATTTTTTTTTCAACGTTTATTTATTTTTGGGACAGAGAGAGACAGAGCATGAACGGGGGAGGGGCAGAGAGAGAGGGAGACACAGAATCGGAAACAGGCTCCAGGCTCCGAGCCGTCAGCCCAGAGCCCGACGCGGGGCTCGAACTCACGGACCGCGAGATCGTGACCTGGCTGAAGTCGGACGCTTAACCGACTGCGCCACCCAGGCGCCCCAGAAATCCTTATTTTTGGTAGACAGGCTGAGGTTTCTGGTGGCGAAGGGTTATTCATTTCTGCGATTCACTCTCACCATAGCTCAGGCACAGCATAATACCTGTATATATTCATGAAGAAATAAAGCACATATGGAAAAATGTTATCAAATTATTTTTTAAAGCTACTGTTTACCACCGTATGCCAGTAAATTGGACAATCCAGGGACAAATTTCTAGGAAAAAATGTTGCCAAGGTTTACTCCGGGATGGCTTTAGAATTGGAATTGTTCTATTATCCTAGGAGAAATTTAGAAAATGCATAATCCCTTTGTTATGTAAACTCTTCCGGACCATAGAGAACAAGAGGAAACACAAATGCAGGTCTCATGCTAATGTGAGGGACCTACAGAAGTCTCCACTTTATGTTCCAGCCCTGTGTTCGCGCTGGCATGTTATTGTAATAAACAGCCAGCCTAGGACAGTAGACAGTAGACAGACCATCAGATGGGGAGTCAGTGGTCCAGGCTATCCTGCTAACTTTGCCTCTCAGCACAGTGGGGACTCGAGCAGGCCATGTAGCTTCTCTGAGCTTCCATTTCACCCTATAAAAGGCAAGACCCTCTAAAGTGGGGCTAGAGATGTTTGCTTTCTCTACCTGGCGATGTGTTGTGAGAGTCAGATAAGCTAACGCTGTAGAAAATGAAAAGCCCCGGGCACATACAAGAAATGCTAGACAAGAATTCAGGGAAGTCCGTGTGCATCTTGGGATTTGACCTGTATTTGTAATTCCTTTTCAACAAATGTCTAATGTTAAAAATAGTTACGCCTAGTCTGGGTCGTGAATTTGAAAAGGGCCAACGGTGGAATTTCCTAAACTTTTGTATGTTTGACGTTCTTCTGCCTTGAAACACTTTATATAACCAAGGAATTGTCTCTTTCTTAAGGCTTGGTGACTCATGTGGGTGTGTAAATATATCATTACTCATTAGCTTTAATGATACATCCAAAAATCTCTCTCGATCCTGCTGGACCGGGGCAGGAAGTCCTGCCCCATAGCATTTTGTACTCACTTGTGTCATCACTGTCCTCCTCCCTGCTAGATGTAAGTTCTAAAAGGGAAGAAACTAGATCTGCCTTGCTCATCACTGTAGCCTCAGGGTGTACATAGCAGGTACTCAATAAATATCTGTTGAAAGATAGCTCTTATTGGGAAAAAAAAAATGAATAGAAACCTTTGCCGAAAGGAGAGTTGTCACCTTCCAACAAATATTTTTGAACATGTATGATGTGGCGTAGCCTGTGCTGAACAGTGTGGGAGCAATAGAGATGGTCCCAAATCTTCCAGTTTCTGACAACTACCCAGTTCCCAGGCAGGGTCATTTTCTCCTTTGGATGCTGGGAAGTGACTGTTTGCAGAGTCACTCTGCCACCTTTTGGCTGTACCTAGGAATTGCACTGTCTCTGGCCTCTCCCCCATCCTGAGGGGAAAGTACAAGCATGAACTTGCTCTGTCGCCCCAGGACGGCAGCACGGTCCATTTATCCATCCCACAAACACTCCCCGGACTCATGCCTCAGGCCAGATTCCGTGCCAGGGGCTGGAGATACAGTGGAGGAAAAGCACACATGGTTCTTACCCTCAGGGAGTTTACAATCTGGTTTAGGGGAAGAGAGGGAAACAAACATGTAATTACACAAGTAATTACGTACAAATGTGTTCAGCGCTATGGAGGAGAAGTACGAGATGCCGTGAGAGTATCCTGTGTCCTCGTACCCTGCTTCTTTCCGGAACAGAAAGCTCGCCCTGTTACAGTCTGATACCCCAACCGAAGCTCATGAAATGGGAATACGATGCATTTTGCTACCCAGCCAGAAGAGCAGGAGAATCAATGATTGGGCCCGGTTGGAGGTGCAGAACTGTGATCAGAGTGGTTGGGGCAGTTTGCGTGGCTTGGATTTTCACAATACCCGGGCTTACCTTTGGTCCAAACCCAGGCCGCTGTCCAAATGAATCCATTCAAGGGGGCTTGCTGCCCAACAATTAAAAACTCTAGCTTTCAATAATAATAATAATAATAATAATAATAATAATAATAGCTGATGTTTACTGAGAGCGTACTTTGCGCCGGGCACTGCAAGGCATTTTAAACGCGGCATCTAGCAGAGCATTCACAACAGCCCTGTGTGGTAGGTATTATTATCGTTCCTGTAAGAACAGTGGTGGGGACGGGCACAGGGTCTGCCAGAGGATTGCCCGCCTTGGACCCAATGATGCCATCTTCCAGCTGTGTAACTCTGGGCAATCGACCCCACAGTCTCTGTGCCTCCATTTCCTTGGGTACAAAATGGAGGTTGGAAGAGTAACCCACTTTATAGGGTTGATGGAAAGAGTGAATGAGTCAGTATGTGCACTTAGAATAATGCCTGGCACGCAGTGGGGGCTTAATAGGTATCAGATGGTATTTATTTATTTATTTATTTGTTTATTTATTTATTTATTTACGGATGAGGGCCTTTGGGCTTAAGTAACGTGCCCAGCCTCCTGTAGGCACTGAGTGGTGCGGCTGAGCACACAGGCCGTCTGATTCCTGAGCCTGACCCGCATGCTTGGCCACTGTGTCATTGTGAATACCCTGTTCCTGGGCACCTTCTGTTTCTCTGGCAACAGAAGTCTCAACTGACTCTGCACAGTAACATTCTGAAATCATTTCGCCAAGCCTTGGTCTTAGCTGAACGCTGGCAAGAGGCGGTTTTCAGTAAGCACTTACTGTTCCATCCCCCAGGAGAAGATCACACAAGTACACTGTAGAAATAATCTCTCCTTTGACATTGATAGACACCCTGGAACAGGGCCGCTTTCATCAACACTGTTGTTTGCAGGTGGTATCTGTGGAACATGATGTAGTCACCGTGCAAAGAAAAGAGATTTAAAGCCAACCTGATCTGGATTCAAATCCCAGCTCTCCCATTTGACCCCAGACCAGGCCTTTCTTTTGCCAGACCTTCAGTCCCTTCATATGGAAAATGAGGGTGATAACAAGTAGCTCATAACCTTGGGAGAAGACAGTAAAAGATCACCTATCTCAAATGGCTTAGCAGAGTACTGGAGTTGAAACGTAACAAATCGCAACTCTCCCCCATCACGGGGTTAGTGGTTGTGTTTACCAAAATGGTGAAGGGGCTGGGGAGAATCCAAACGGTAGGCAAGACTAAAAAGCCACCATATGGAAAGAACAGAGGGAAAGGGGAAGAAAGGCGGATGGGAGATGTGAATAATTTCATTCTGGGCTCAGGCCCAAATTCCAGAGCAAGGGATAGCTTCTTAGCGAAGTCAGCCCCGATCTGTGACTGTCCCATCTGGGACAAATGTGCTGATCTAGAGCAGAAGCCCACCACTGCTGCTGCGCCTCCGAGAGGAAGATTAACGGAAGGGTTGTAGGGAAAGACAGGTGGGACGTGTCTTCTCCTGGCCCTCTCCTCCTCTGGCCTTCACGGTGCCTCCTCGGAAGGCTCTCTGTTCCTGGAGCTGAGGGCCACTTGCCTCGGAAGCCAAATCAAGCTAAATGGATGTCTTTTGGTATACTTTCTTGATCCCTTGGTTATCTGGACAAATGTCATGTTGGGGCGGATTCTGGACACAACTTGCACTACTCCCTGAGCCATGGTCCTGCCGAATGAAGCCTGCTGAGTTCCCATGGCCAAGACCTCTACGCGTATTTGGGAGGGAACTGGGTTCGTGGCAAACTGGGTGGGAGAAAACCTCCCAACTTTGCCTAGGCATTCAGGGCGCAACTTGCTCAATTTGGAACGATGCAAATGGTAATTCAAACAAGATAGAAGCTACGGAAAGCTGGTGCTATGTTAGGTGCAGAGCTGGGAGCCTAGACGGTCAACTTTTAAGATGTCTCAGGGGTGGGGGTTCTGCAATATTTAGTTCCGGAGGCCTGTTGTACGTGAGCCAGAGGCTTCAATTGTCTCCGTAATGGCAGAGACTCCGTTTTGAAGCTTTGAGGGAGAGTTGTAAATACAAGTTACTCCTCCCAACAGGGAGTCAGTGCCACAGTAGGAACATTTGTTGTGACTCCGCTATGCAACCAACATGGTCATAGAGACCTGGCTTTCAAAATAGCCACCTTCACCTATAAGAGGGGCAGGTGAGAAGTCCTCTCAAAGAGCTCAATGGGGCCATCAAGCATTTGTTGAATGCCTGCTCTATGCTAAACGTTCTGTTAGGCAATGCAAGGGATCCAGAAGAAGCATGTGAACGTGACTCCTCCACCTTATCCCTGAGCCTGCAAAGCAAAGAAACCAATGTGTAAAATACTCTGTGAACGGTGAAGCCTAGGCATTCTGAGAATGTGGTGGCTGGAGGTGGTGGGTGCTGTGAGGTTGGTCAGGTTGGCTACACTACAAGGCAGGAGACAACAAGAAGACCACCTGGCTGTAACACAGGATCTAGGTTCAGGAGGGATTATGGTGGGGTAGGCCGTGTGGGGAATCACCAGAGGGGAGCCTCCTAGGAGAGGCTGGGTCGTCTGGACAGTAGGGAATAGGATAGATGGGGAGAAAGTTGTGTTAGGAAGAATGGGCCCTTTCCCTCTTTCTGATCTCATGATCCCATCTCGCACCATGCTCCTGTATTTAGATAAGGAATGCTCGGGCCGAAGTGGTCACCCCCAAACTCTCAATTGTGGGTCCTACTCCAAGCACCCAGGGACCAGATGCCTTCCATTTTGTCGCTCTGAAATCTTCAAGGGATTTGGAATGGTCCGTTGGTTCTTTTGCAGCCAGCAAGTAGGTGAAAGAAGAGAGAAAATCACTGTTGGAGGGTTTTATAGACCAGTCCCGGAGATGGCATAGTTCACCTCTGCGCACATGCCATTGGTCAGAACTCAGTCACGTGGCCACAGATAATGGCAGAGAAGTCTGGGAGATGAAGTCTGGCTACATGCACACTAAGAAGAGAACACAGGTAGTGGTGAGCATGTTCTTCCAACATGCCAACATCCTTTCTCCCTCAGAGCCCTTGTAAGTGCTGTTCCTGTGCCTTTTATACACGATCACCCCTTGATTGGCTGATGAAAAGTCACTGCCCCAGAAAGGGCTTCCCTGATCCCTCGCAGGAGGGTCCCACTCTGTCACATTTAACTCTTAGGTCTTCTTCGTAGGACTGCGGCGGCAGGGACTCGCCACCCGAAGTTGTTTTGTGTGTTTACCGTGGGTCCCCTCCTGCTTGAGTGCGAGCTCCGGGAAATCAAAGACTGTGTGCTTCTCGTTCACAGCCATATCCTTAGGGTCTGGGACAGTGCCTGGATCGTGGTATGCGATTGAAAGGTGACCAGTTAAAGGAACAGGCAACAAGAAAGAAAAATTTCCTAGCAGCAGAATGCAGCTGAGAGGGCACAGAAAGGCTAGAGGCTGGGGGACTCGCTCCATGCTGGTCAGTTACATCACCTCATTTATTCCCCACAGTGGTGCCTATGTCGTTGGCCCTATTATTATCCACATTTTACAAATGAGGAAACTCAGGCACAAAGAAGTTGACCGGCTCGCCCAAGGTGACACAACTAGTATGTGGGACAGGTAAGGTTGAAACCCGGGACTGTCTGGCTCTTACGCCAGCACACTACACCCTTGGTTTCCTTGGGAGGTCATAGGAGCTTGGCTTCTGGAAGAGGCGGTGGAAACGCAGACGGGAGTGGAGACGCGGGCAAGCTTTGGGAATCTGGTATGGTTATCGGAGACTTGGTTTCCTATTCTGGCCAGGAAGGGAGACACATCCTTGATTATCAAGAAAGCTGCAGGGATGGGAGGCAACCTGGCACTCACCCCCATCCCACCCCCAACTTAGCCCACTCCTCTCTCGAGGCAGATGTTCCGGAACACACTCAGGGAGATGAGGACAGAGGCGGAATGATCAGTCAGTTGGAGCCTCAGGAAAACACAGCGGAATGTTATATTTCAGAAGACAAGAAGGCCACCTAACAAGTCAACCCCCCTCACCTCCGAAGAGTTGATTTAGTGCAAGTTGAATCATCTGCACATATATTGTTATTGTTATTCTTATTGCTGTTGCCCCAGCGACACTCTTGCCTGAGGAGACATATCTAGAAAGTTGTTTCCATGGCCAATGTCAAAGAAATTATTGCCTAAGTTCTCGTCTAGGAATTTTAAGGTTTCAGGTCTCACATTTAGGCCTTTCATCATTTGGAGTTTACTTTTGTGTATGGTGTTAGGAAGTGGTCCAGTTTCATTTTTACATGTTGCTGTCCAGTTCTCCCAACACCATTTATCAAAGAGGTATTTCCCCACTGTATACGTTTGCCTCTTGTGTTGTAGATTAAGCGACCGTATAAACACGGGTTTATTTCTGGGCTCCCTTTTCTGTTCCATTGATCTAGGAGTCTGTTTTTGTGTCAATACGATACTGTTTTGATTACTATAGTTTTGTAGGATACCTTGAAATCTGGAGTTGTGAGACCCCCAGCTCTTTCTTTCTTAAGATTGCTTTGGCTATTTGGGGTCTTTTATGGTTCCATACAAGTTTTAGGATTATTTGTTCTAGTTCTGTGAAAAATGCTGTTGGTATTTTGATAGGCATCACATTAACTCTGTAGACTGCTTTGGGTAACAGAGGACAAGCTGGTTCTTGCAGACGGGAGGTGGGTGGAGGGGTGGGTGAAATAGATAAAAGGGATTAAGAGTACATTTATCTTGATGAGCCCTGAAATGTATAGAATTGTTGAATCGCTATATTGTACACATGAAACTAATATGACACTAGGTTACTTATACTTCAATAGAAAGAAAGGCAGGAAGACAGAAAATAAGGAAGTGGTGTTGGAACAAATAAATAAATAAAGCTATTCAGTATACATAGCAAATGATGAAAGATACATTCTAATTCTTTTTTTAAAATTTTTTTAACATTTTATTTATTTTTGAGACAGAGAGGGAGCATGAACAGGGGAGGGTCAGAGAAAGAGGGAGACCCAGAATCCGAAACAGGCTCCAGGCTCTGAGCGGTCAGCACAGAGCCCGACACGGGGCTCGAACTCACGGACCTCGAGATCATGACCTGAGCCAAAGTCGGACGCTCAACCGGCTGAGCCACCCAGGCGCCCCAGATACATTCTAATTCTAAAGCATGAACAATTAGGAAAGTTAAAGAGAGAAAGACAAATAAAATAAATCAAGGGGACAAAGTAAAGGGTTGAAGGTACAAGAGGCACTGTCTTAACACAGACACGCTGGGCCAAACTTTGTTATTTAAAATCAAATTAAAAAAAAAAACTGATCCCGTCTACGCATCTTACCTTCTGGTAGTCTCAGGAGTGTCTTTTCCCAATCTTCAATGGAGAAAATTCCCAACTTTCTGCTCTGAAAGGAAGAAAGAAGTCTTCAGTCTCAGCAGCAAGAGGTCAGGGTCTGTTTTCGCGGAGTAACACTCCTATCTGGTGGCCTTCTGGAATATTGCCACTGCAGACAAAAGGAGTTTCTGTAGCAGAAAGAAGGTGCCTATCCCCTCCCCCAGCCCACCCCCAGCCAGCCAGTTCCAGAGGCAAGAGGCAAAACCCCGCTTGCTGGTCTCTCTCTCTCAAGAACCTGCTTCCCTGGGAGCCCTCATGAGTCCCCCCTCTCCCAGGTCTTGGATGCTCACTTCCACGTCACGAGTCTGTTACAGCATGGATTACATGATGCCCTCCAACTGGCCTGTCTAGAAGACCGACTTCCCCCTTTGAGGACAGAATGGTTTCTTATTATCGTTGGATCCCAAATGCCATCGCAGTGTCAAGTGTATAGTAGGCCCTCAATCAAACTTTGGCTTGAGCTGAAACTTCCCATAGAGGGGGGTGTCCCTCGTTGCTTCAAATTTGGCATTAACTGCCTGGCGAGACTTCAGCTTGTGTCTTAGCTGCTTGTGCGAAATGACGATTGTCTGTTTCTTGTTATGATGGGTTAAAAGCCGCTTTTAAACAGAGAGATAAATGAGCTTTCTCACGGTGGCAATGGTCTTGTTTTAACGCTTGAGCAGCAAAACTGGTGTTGTTCAGCGATCGTGACTGCTTAGGTGAAATCGTGATCGTCTGATTGTCAATGATGAAGAGAACACAGTGATGTACCCCAGACGCCATTTCCAGAATAATGAGTAATTACATTCAGGGAAGATTAGCCATACACATGTATTCTAGACACGTGTTCCTTCATTTCAGGCTCGCGATATCATTCTGGGTTTGGCAGGGAAGCAATCCTTTCTGGGCACCAGTCGGGACGCTGCCTCTGCGAGCTTAAGTAATATGGCCTAGACGACCCTGTAAATTAGCGCCAGAGCCAGGACAGGGCCATCTAGCTCCCTCCTCTTGTGCTCCAGGGTGCACAAGGAATTGATATTTCCTGCTTGGGCCACATCAACTCTTTAGAGAGCAATATTAAGACCAAACACGTATGTACCAACATGTTAAGAGTCTTCTATGCACGTAAAGGTTCCTTCCAAGTGGACCCGTTTTCCAAGAGGAAAGGAAATCTTGGGCCCAGCATCCGCATTCTTCAGGGTGGATTGGTGCTCTTTCCATTGTCGTTATTTGGAATTCAGATGGGTCTGCAGCTGATTTGCAGGAGGAGTGGGAACCCAACAGTGTTCTGTTGACTGCTTACTGCTTTTTAGGTTCCCTCCTCCCCCCCCCCCCCCACCCCCGTTCCTGCCTTCGTTAAAAAGGGTTGCAGAATGCTGGGTGGGCCGCTTTGAGGAGGCAGACAGGCTGATGCAACTCTTCTTAGCAGCTCTTGGGGCTTCCAAGAGGGGCAAGAAAACCGAAGAATTTTGTATTTGTTTAGACTGTGTAGAATCTAAGACATTGAAAGGACCTCATGCGTTCCTTAGTTCAGCTTCTCCCTTTGACCCGTGGGGAAACCGAGTCCCCAAGAGGGGAAGTGACTTACTTGTTGAAGGTCACACAGGCAGTGGCAGAGCCAGGACTATGATTGCAATGGCCTGTTTCTAGCCCAGTGCTTGTTTAATTGTAGCTGGAGTCAGAATCGGCTCCCTTCATATTGTGTCATAGTTCCGACTAGTAATACGAATAGCTAATTTCTACTGAGCACGTGCTACGTGTCAAGCACTTTGCTAAGTGCTTTATATGTATTGTCTCTCACGTAGTCATTTATTGCCTCTCTCTTTTTGTGTGTGTGTGTGTGTCTCTCTTTTTTTTTTTTTTTCCTCCCAAGAGGGAAATAGGAAAACCTCAATCGAATGCTAATTCCACCACCCTTTGATGGCTCCTCGTGGGGTCTGGCTCTCTGGGGTGTTTGACTTCAGACTTTGCTCAGTTTTCTCTCTCACCAAACTATCCCATGGCTGGTGTTAAGTCTTAAAGCATTAAATCAGTAAGTGCGCAAGAGCCTAACCTTTAAAATATATCCCAGTTGTCCTTTGAGCTTCTCATCTGCAGGAAAAAAATGCAGTCGAAGGACCACATTTTACCCCTGTCCTGGTTTGCTTCTCATACAGTGTCCCTTTATCGCATTTTGAGAATACGATTTTTCCTTTAATCAATATTATCTCCCCTATGCCCTGAAATTTCCTTCTCTGCTTTTGAACAGCTTGCTTAGGGGAGCCTTCCTTTTGAGCACAACGGCTTTGGCCTTTCCAGGGAAGACAAAGGGCTAAATTCAAGGCACAGCTGGTAACCTGCCACTGGTTGGGGTGGAGAGACTTAGTTGAGTATTCATCCATTTACCTCAGCCCAGTTGGCGTTCGCCTCTCTCTTTTCTCGTCCCCTGCATCAGACTGGAAGTAAAGAATCACCAGGTTCTTCGTTGTACCTTCAGCAGCTGGGGCTGTAGCAAATGCCCGCCTGGGTTTGTCTTCCCTCGGACCAAGGGCGAGTGAGCCCCGTCTCCAGCACAGTGAAAATCCAGTGTGAATAACAACCTGCTCTTAGACTGGCAATGTCTTTCTCTCTCACGAATACCCCACCTCATTTTCCACGTCTGTGACATGCGTTGTTTTGTTTAACGGAGAGAGAATTCACGTGGTGGACGCACAATTACAACTCAGTTCAGTTGAAGAGCACTCCTTCGCTTGTCCATTCATGGATTCAGAGAGCATTCACCATGTTCTAAGCACTACGTTAAAACCCTTGGGTAGTCAAAGATGAATTATGCAGTCCCTGCCCTTGAGAAGTCATGGTGTCGCTGGGGCAACAGCTATTTAATCAGGTTTTGCTGCCACATGGTTAAGTGCAGTGGAAAAGGTGCAGAGATGAGAAATGGTTGAGCTACTGTGTTTTGATAAATGAGGGGTGGTCTGTGGGATTTATAAAGGCTAAATGAAAGTTGCTGAGAATGTTTCAGTGATCTCTTGCCTCCTCCCCTCTCTTCTGCCCCTGCTCCCTTCAGGCTGTTTTCTACCCTGAGATAGGCCTGCCAAGAGATAGAAAAATCAACATTTTAATAGACAAATTTTGTTACCGTGTTTAGAAAATGTTCGGTTACCCTCTCGACACTCTAAATGGTGGAGCCATGCTTTCTTGGATCCCTGGGCAATACTTATAGTGTAGAAATGCAAGATGAAGGCTCTTAGGAATCCCCGCGTTATTAAAATTTGCGTTGTTGACAGTCTGATTTCGTTCAGGCCAAGCCCAAGTAAGGACCGGCGGATCCTGGAAACAGGTGTATGTATCAAGCAGGGCGGAGAAAGGGGGCTGCTTCGGGAGACTCTATGCTGTCAGAATTGAGAATCGTGGTCATGACGTAACCCCCAATGCAAACAAACAAAAATAGGCAATAAGAATAGGAAATGCTTCGAAAGGTTTACTGATATCAGAAAAATGTGCAGATCCTAGGCCGCCTGGGGATGGTTAGTTGCATGAAGTCATCGGTGTTATTCCATAATATTTGCGGGGTTTTAATTACATAATAGAGAATCTATGCCTATGGTATGCCGGTCACTTGGTATCCCTCTCTTGAGGCAACCGCTGCGATCAGTTTCTCATGTGTGTCTTCTTAGTCTGTGTATCTTTAGGTGTATCTTTATGTATAGACAAGCATATGTGATGAAATTGTAATTATTATTCCTGTGGCTACCCAGTTGCTCAAACGTCTTTTACTGAATAACTCCTGTTGCCCCCTCTGATACGAAATGATAACTTGATCAAATAGGAAACTCTCATATGTATTTATATCTGTTTCTGGAGTATGTTTCATTTCATCAATATGACTACCAATCCCTGGGTCAGGACCACACTGCCTTCATCACTGTAGACAGACTTGTAATGCATTTTAATCTCTTCCCAGAATTTCAGGGATTGCAAGGCTATTCTAAATTCTTTTATGTCTTGGCCGTGATTGTCTAGACTTCCGGAAACCTAACCATGATTTCCCCGTCACTGTGTGTTCACAGAAGCCAGACAACTGGGTACATGTGACCAACTGGAGATTTTAATTGAGTCAAATAGAGAGAGAAAAACGTATCATGCTAATCTTTACAGTTTGTATGAATGTTTATGAATCAAACATCAGCAGGTCTTTGTTCTACTCCTAGCCACGTCAGTTATTTCATGGTTATTTCACCTCTCAGGGACTCAGTTTTCTTATTTGTAGAAAATCCAATTCTAAAAAATTTTATGGTCTAACAACCAAGTAAGTAGTAAAAGGAAATTTTTTTAAAAGTTCCCAGGAAAGAAAAGTATTCAGACTGTTAGGACTGCTATCTACATCTCTCTTTCTAACACTTGCTAATCTCCCTTTCTAACAAAGAGAGAGCAGGCCTCCGCTCAGTGCCTCCAGCAGGAAATGGTCTTTGGTTAAGTTTAATACTGTTTTGTCGCTGTATTTATCTTTAGGGTTACATTCTATTTATGGGAAGAGAGACTGCTTTCGTCCTCGTTAGAGTGACCAGGTTTCCTTTTAAAATAACTGTATTTAAGTATATATATAAAAAAGTGAGTCGACGTCTAGAAAAATGCTAATTAAATAATAACACAGCTGGTACACATATAGCAAAAATCACAAAGGCGATTTGAGAACGATCGAAGTTTGAGAAACAATGAATTATGTGATTGAGGCAGAGACTGGCCAGGTGGTCAGCAAATCCCATTTCTGTTTACGGAGCAAATAAGGGAGGTTACATTTTCCGCCCCCTTGCAGTACCGCTGGGGGGAGGCGACTGAGTTCTGGTCCACGGAATGTAGGTGCAAGTGTTGTGTGCCGCTTCTAGGTCTGGCTCCTGAAACATCCCATGAGTTCCTCTGCTCATCCTTTCTTCCGCTGTTGTCAACCAGTTGCAGAGTACCCAGTGGAGCACTCCGAGGCCATCAAGGATGTTGAAGCCAGTAGATGCGGGGAGCCTGGATCCTTGAGTCCCCATTTTGAGGAGAGCTGTCAGAAACCTGTCAGTTGGGCTTTGCACAAAGGAGAAGTAACCTTTCGCCGTGTTAAGTCACTGAGATTTGGGGATTATTTGTTATAGCCACAGCCGTTGGCCTACGCTGACTAACACCGTGATCTTTGAGGACCTTAGTACTTAGCACAGTGACTTAGTTGGGCCTAGGGGTTGAATAAGCTAATGTTGTCCTAATTTTGTCCTATTTCAATCGGCCTGTATCATAATTGTCAGATGATAATGTTTTGTAGGCAAAGCGCTGAGGTTTCAGCTCACGTCGTAACCCTTGTTTTGTGGCGCCTTAGATAGCTCCACTAATCTCAGATGATCGTAGCGTTTTCAAAATAAAATTGGTTTTAATTACTGTTTTGAAAAAAATATGCCCTATGATATCTTCAGCACCAAGGTGGGTGGGACTGAAAGTAGGGTATCCGATTGCCCAAAGGATTGGCAACCTCTGCCTTAGAAGATGGGTATGAATTCAGTGTTCTCACGGTGTTTCAAGGATTCTAAATGATTTGGAGTCTACTCTAGACTGGACCATCCCTCTGCCTCCAGAGGGAACTGTTTTTCACCCTCATAGACACAATAGTTGTTTGTACCTTATAAAATAACACCAGCGAGCCCCCCGAGGTGTGGTTTCCTCTCTTGCTTCTCTTAACCAGGTAACGATTTTCTTTACTGCTCAGCCACCTAAAGCCACGTCACTTGAAAGGCAAATTAGAAATCGCTCCATTGCAGATATAAATATCCAAGTACGTCAATTAGATGTTACGTTCCAGGAATAGGTGCTATAGGTCAAGACGGAAAAACTCAGGGCGAAATTTCCTATAGACAACATGGTATTAGAGGTAGTGTTCAACAACAATCAGGTAGTTGTTTCCTGATTCTGAGCTGCATTTTCCTTGTCTGTGAAATGGGGGAAACCATAATACCTATCTCACTGTGCTCTTGTGACTGAGATCACCTTATGTGGTATGGCACACGCAGCACTATGTCTGGAACGTAAAGAGTGCTCAGTAAACCCGAGCGCTAACATCATCGTGATGATCATCGGCACAGGGTCTGGAGTCCGACCGCCTGAGTTCAAGTCCTAGCTCTGCCATGTGCTAGGTGGGTAATCCCGGAAAAGCTATCGAACCTCTCGGTGCCTCATTTCTCTCACTTATAGAACGGGAGTGCCGCCATACCAGGGCCTACGTCATGAGGTTGTTGTCAGGGTCAGATGAGACAATGTATGTCTTAGGCCCCTCTTCCCATTCACAGCCAAAACCAAAGGAAGGTTCCCCCCTCTGGTCTCCTCGTTCCCTCCTCTTGCCCTCCACTGGTGATGCTCTCGGCAAGGTCACGGACAGCCTCATTGTTGGTAGAGCCCGTAGACCTGTTTTTACCTGACCTGTGTGTAGCCTCAGCACACCCTGACTGCTTCCTTCTGGAAACACTCTTTCCCTTGGCCTCCAGGCTACCACCCGCTCTGGCTTTCTCATCTCTTCTTTCTTGTTTGTGCATAGCCCTCTTCCTCAGGCTATTCCGTTGATATCCGTGCCCCTTGGGAATTTGTTCAGGCTTTTTCTTATTCTACACACTCTTGTTTTTCAAGAAAATCTTAATTCCAGCCTAGTCGACATATGTGTTCTATCAGTTTCAGGTGTACAATGTAGTGATTCAACAATTACATACATCACCCGGTGCTCATCGTGACAAGGCCATTCTACCCACTCTTTTGGGTGCCCTCTCCTGTTCCCATGGCTGATAATTCTCACGCAAATGTGTGACTTCTTTACGTAGATTGAGCTCAAGGCCCATATATTCACCTATTTTGGTGATTCACCCTGAAAATCTAATAGACAACCCAACTCAACATGTACAAAATTGAATGCAGCACTGCCCCCCGTGCTCCCCCAAACTTCTTCTCCTATGTTCCCTGTTGACTATGCCAGGAATCTGGGGTCATATTTGACTCCTACCCCTCCCTTGCCCTATCAATCTATCCTTAAGAGCAGGGGCCTGCTACTAGTTGAGGGGTCTTGGGTAAATTATTTAATCTCTCTGACCTCAGTTTCCTCAGCAGTGACCAACTCAAAGGGTTATCGTGTGGATCATGTGGTTGTGCAACTAAAGTGCGTACTACAGAGCCTGACACAAAATAATCACTAGCTGTTGTTATTAATTACATCATCAACACCTCTCCAATCTTTACATTTCTACGTATTCCCTGCTGTCACTCTGGTACTCGAGGCCACCTTCGTTTCTCACCTGTAACCTATCGTAGTCCCTTTGCTGACCACGGCTTCTTTTGTGGTCTCCTACTGATCTGTCTTCCCCAATATAGCCAGAATGATATTTCTGAAATATAAATTAGATTATATGTCTTCCCTGCTGAAACCCATTTGGTGGTTCCCCACTGCCCTCAGGATAAAGCCCAAACCCCCTAACTTCTCCAGCTCCTGTCTAGGCACACCCTTCTCTCCTACCAGGGTCTTTTCCTATCCTTTGAGTATACCGCTATTCTCTCTGACTCCCTCCTTTACCTGGTAACTCTTACTGATCTTTCAAATCTCAGTCTTAGATATCCTCTCCCCCACCCGCTCCCTGGCCACTTGAAACTGGTTTAAGCATCTCTCTGTGCTCCTATAGTACCCTGGGGTCATTCACTCCTATGGCCCCTGTAGCACTGAATTAGCATGACCTGTTTCTCTGCCTGTCTCCCTGAAATCTAAGTCCCCGAGGGCAGGAAATGTGTCTTTTCCAGCATTGCATTCTCAGTGCTTTGCATGATTCCTGGTTCATGGCAAATGTTCAAGAAATATTTGTTGGATGAGTAAAACTATTATCGAAAAGCCAACAGGCCACTTTGATCTAGAAATGTCATATGTCATAATTTTTTATTCAACCACAGATCACAAACCTGTTCACCTTAAAGCTTTCTGAAGCATCTGACAATCAACATAAGTGGGTCGTACTACAAGGATGTTCCTTCCTCTCCCGAAAGAGTTTTCTCATTAACCACCCGTTGTCACTTTTGTATCTCCCTCACGCATAAAGTTCTTATTTTTCTGGTTGTAAATGTCAGATACTCAATGACAGAAATTCAGTACCAAGTACAGGACCCAGGGAGAACTACCATTTGGGGCCCGGAGCCAAGACAGTCTGTTGTTCCAGAGTACATTTGAAAGTGAACTCTCACAATGGCATAATTCGTGCGCGGTCTACTGTTGAAATGCTGTACAGGATGTCATGGGTGTAGATGGCTAAACTCTGGAAGAGAAATCAGAGGAAAACAAACTGCTATGAGATGAAGGCTGGCTGGAGTGCTCACTCCACGAGGAAGAAGAGACTGATTGGTTCCATCCCTATGCTTGGGTCATTGCAATGTGATCAGTGGGATATATGTATTTGGTTGACCTTTTTCTGCCTCTACACTACTTCTTGAGAAATGTTTTCCTACCATCCCGGGAGTAGGAAAAATGTACCGAAAGCCAAGATTTTATAGGCAATACTGTGAAATTGGACATGTTGGTGATGTATCATGCTCAGAGTATTTCCGTTAAAACCTGGTGAACTCATAACGCATATTTTCTGTTGTGATATTACTTTGTATCTTAAAACTCTTAAGAAATAAGATACGAGACACAGGATGTCGCCAAGAACTGGAAGAATCGTGGCCAAATCTCAGACATGGGCCACCTAGTCAGAAATATTCTAGGATTTGGGATCTGAAATGGATAGCTAGAATGTTTGACTCCCCAGGGCCCAGGCCAGATGGCATTTAAAGACTAAACTGTAGCTGTAGACAGCTGAGAGGGGCATGTGCATGCTTGCATGCATGAAAGAGAGAGAGAGCACAAAGAATATATTTCTCTCATTAAGGATCTGATATTTGCAACCAGAAAGCTAATAATTGTGAGTCTATGTGTGTGTGTGTGTGTGTGTGTGTGTGTGTGTGTGTGCGCGCTATAAACATGACAACTGGTGGCCAATGGGAGAACTCGGGGAATAATTTGCCTCAGAATATATCCAGATGAAGGTCAAATGGTGCACCCCTGCTCCCTCCTCCTGTTCGAGGGTGATTAAATCAGGGCAGAAAGAATGCTTATCTCGCTTTCAACTGCATATCTAAGTTGGAATTCATGTCATGAACCACTCAAGTTCCTTTCTGGAAAGAGCGTCACTTGCTCCAAAACAGAAGTTTAGAAAAGCAGAAGCCCAGCAGTTGGGGAAACTCCCCTCTTCACTCCTATCCATCCCAGCATCACAGACATGCCAAAGCCGTCCGTCCGTCCGTCCGAGGTAAGTCCCAGGACCATACTCTGTTCTTGGAGAAGGGAGCCTAGTCGGTGAGCTGATGGAGGATGTGCCCCATCACAGGGATCCATTTTTCAGTCTTACAGAAAAAGATTTTGTTGTCTTCTGAAAAAAAAGTTAAGAGTTTAACACTATTGGACGTCAAGGTTCCATATGATTGATCATTGGCTTCTCAAATCCAAAACATACTGAGACTGTTAGAAGATCCAAGGAAATATGAACCCGTTATAGACTATATCTTCGAAGCATTATTTTCCAAGGTTCTCTTGCTGCTTTAAAATTCTGATTAAGAAAGTCCTTTATGGCTTGACTTGGTCTCTGTTTAGCTGACTTGGAAAAGGCCTTCAAAGCATGAGGCGTTGGTGCTACCTGGATGAGTGTTCATTAACAGTTCCCTGAGCAGAGAGGGAGCGAGGTTTCGTGGTGCCTAAAAGCATTTATAATGTTTGGTGGGGAGGAGGATTCCTGAGAAAAAGAATACACAAATACCTTTGATAGATTTCACAATAACACGTGATCGTGTGAACACGTTGCTGTCGGGCCCCTCCCAGTGATGGGTCTTCACCCACATTCCCCTCATGGTAAATCTGCCTTGTGCTCCCAGCATTCCAAAAGATGCTCATACGTTGAATAGGGAGGGTGCGAGGAGGGTCAAGAGAGGCATGCTGGTGATGGTAAAGGTCAATGTATTAAAAACAAGAAAAGCAACCCCAGTTGTTGAAAGACATGGGAACTCTCCATCGTGCGTGAAAGAGGCACTACATTCCTGAAAATGTTGACAGCAAGCTTGTCTCTACCCTCAGATGCTGCTGATTAGATCTGCTTATATATTTTTGTTTTCTTGGTCTGGTCTCAAGAATCCTTTTATGTTTCTTCACTATGTGCCATGGATAGAACTGAGGCAGTCCAAGATGGCCGCTTAAGAAACTTTTCATTGCTGAGCTAGAAAATATCTACACTAGCGTTCAACTCTGTGAATGCTGCTCACCTGTTCACCCCATAGACTTTACCTTTGACTGTTATCTGACTGCCTAAAAGAGGGAAAATAGCTTATGCCCTTAAAGCTTATTATTAACCAGCACTTTAAAGGGATAGAGAATTTAATGGTCTTATATGGATTCTGATTTGTGGAGGTATTAAAACAGTGGCCTTTTAAAGCTTAGATGTCACCCACGAGGTGGCTATATATACTTTTTTAAAGGTCGATATTCCACAAATCATAACATAGCAAGTACCTAATTATTGTGGAAAACCAGAGGAAATTTAAGATGCATTTACTGAATGTGTAATCTGTGCCCAGCCGGCACCACCATTTTCCATAGCAGGTGTTGTGTTGGGTTATTTAATCATGAAGCTTTAGTCGTAAGGAGCAATTTCAGGGGACAATTTGCTTCTTGAAAGGCGTCTAAAATATAGGTGGCTGTTTTTAAAGGAAACCTGCTGTATGAAAACCCAAACTTTACAAAATGGGGAACTTAGGGGGTGATCAATGACATAATAAGTTATTCTTCCTGTAAAAAGAGTAGCCACAGGGTTTCTTTAAATAACACACTTCTCTAGCGTAGTTCAAATTTGGTAGGAAGAGGCTTCTTATGGCCTTGGCTGCTACCCAGCTGTGCCCTGGGAAGGCCTGTTCATCTCTCTTAGCCATAGCTGTCTCTGGCAAAATAGGAATTACAACCGTGAGATTAATTGTGTTGAAGATTTAACGAGATAATTTGTGGAAATATGACCAACACGGTGTCTGACATGTGACAGTTACTCCCTAAATGCCTTTTGAATGGGCCGATTTGGAATATTTCTTACAAGACAAGTGGGTTTGCTTCCCTTGGGTTCTTTTATGGATTTCGTGGACTGATGCATTTGTTGTTGTTGTTGTTTTAGGTTTATGAATGACATGGTGGTGAGAATGAAAACTCTACTTTGCACATTTCGGTGAAAGTATCTTTAGTGAACTGTTTTTTTTTTAATTTTTTTTTTTAACGTTTATTTATTTTTGAGACAGAGAGAGAGACAGAGTATGAACGGGGGAGGGGCAGAGAGAGAGGGAGACACAGAATCGGAAGCAGGCTCCAGGCTCCGAGCCATCAGGCCAGAGCCCGACGCGGGGCTCGAACTCACGGACCGCGCGATCGTGACCTGAGCCGAAAGTCGGACGCTTAACCGACTGAGCCACCCAGGCGCCCCTTTAGTGAACTGTTTTAAGAACATTTTAGGAAGCCATTGATCAACAACTCCAAATGTAATACTTTCAAATAACTGGATATAATATAATTTTGATTGGGGATTTCTAGTTTTTAAGATGTGTCCCTGCAAAATTGATCACATCCCCATGTGTCCTTGGCACATTCTATGTGGTCTCAGATTGTGCACATCATTCTCCTGGACTAGACGCTGAGTTCTCAATAAATGCGCGTCAAATTGACCATGATGTCTCCTGCTTAGCTCATGGTGGAAATTTCTATTATTTCTCCCTTTTATTACTGTTTCTCCACCCACCCCCCTGGCTTTGATTACGGGCGATATGGGAACAATTCTCACATTTCTGTCTCCGGCTCCCTCCTCCTCTCTCACCTCCCATATCCAGATAAGGCCTCCAAATTCTGCCCATTTTTCTTCACCTACCTCATCATCTGAATCCGATCACTTCCTTCTATCCCTGCTGTCACCCTAGCCGAAGCCATCGTTAACTCTCACCTGTACTTTTTTCTTTCTTGTGCCCATTTAGGGCAAATCTTATGTTTAATGTTTTTTTAATGACAACTGTCAGGCACTCAGAAAGACCAAACAGTATAAGGAACACCCACATAGAGATCACTAGGTTGAACTATTCGTAATATTTTGCATATTTCTTCATCCATTTTGTAAAGTATTTCAAGGTGAATTGCCAACATGCACAGCTCAATATAAGCCTCTAAAAGTTAAAGCCATTTTCTTATATAACCACCACAGCATTATCACATCTAACAAATGACCAAGAATTTCTTAATAACGTCTAATGCCTCACGTATTCGTGTTTCCCCAGCTGTCTCCCAAACATCTTTGAAATGTGATCAGACCGGGGAGATCTGATCAAGGACCACGTATTGCATTTGTAATTTCTTTTAATCTAGAATGTTAGCCTCCCCCAGCTACCCCCACTTTTTTATAAACGTCGAGTTTTTAAAAAAAAATTTAAGGTTTCTGTACTTTTTTTTTTATTAAAAATTCCTTTAATGTTTATTTGTGGTTTTTTTCCAACGTTTATTTATTTTTGGGACACAGAGAGACAGAGCATGAACGGGGGACGGGCAGAGAGAGAGGGAGACACAGAATCGGAAACAGGCTCCAGGCTCTGAGCCATCAGCCCAGAGCCCGACGCGGGGCTCGAACTCACGGACCGCGAGATGGTGACCTGGCTGAAGTCGGACGCTTAACCGACTGAGCCACCCAGGTGCCCCTTTAATGTTTACTTTTGAGAGAGAGAGGCAGAGTGTGAGCTGGGGAAGGGGCAGAGAGAGGGAGGCACAGAATCTGAAGCAGGCTCCAGGCTCCGGGCTGTCCGCACAGACCCCGACGCGGGGCTCAAACCCATGAACCATGAGAGCATGACCTGAGCTGAAGTCGGACACTTAACCGACTGAGCCACCCAGGCGCCCCTAGGTTTGTTTACTTTTGAGAGAGAAAGAGAGACAGAGAGTGAGCCAAGGAGGAGCAGAGAGAGAGGGAGACAGAATCTGAAGCAGGCTCCAGGCTCTGAGCTATCAGCACAGAGCCTGATGCGGGACTTGAACTTACGAATCACAAGATCATGACCTGAGCTGGAGTCTGACGCTTAACCGACTGAGCCACCCAGGTGCCCCTAAACTTTGAGTTTGTTTTTTTTTTTTTAAAGAAGTTTCCTTTTTTTTAAAAAAATTTTTTGACGTTCATTTATTTTAGAGAGAGACTGTGAGCAGGGGAGGGACAGAGAGAGGGGGAGACACAGAATCCGAAGCAGGCTCCAGTCTCCGAGCTCCGAGCTGACAGCACAGAGCCCGACGCGGGGCTCGAACCCACGAACCGCGAGATCATGACCTGCAGTAGACTACACCCCAGATCCTGGACTTCTGGCTTGACAAGAAGAGCTCAGGCTGTATTGCAGCCTCCACTTACTCCCGAGTAAAGCCTCTTTGTGCGTGGGCAGCCTGCACAACTGTACATGGGAGCTTTGCTTGCCCTGCCCCATTCAGTTGTCCCCACAGCAGTCAGAGGGAACAACAGCAATCGAATCCCATCACTCACCTGCTTCAAACCACCTCAAATCTTTGCACTGAACTTGAAATAAAAAAAAAAAAAAAGCTTTAAATAGTCCACAAATTAGGCCCTGCGTGGTCCACTGTCCAACTGTTCTTTTACGAGTCTCAGCCTAGTTCACTAACCTCCACCCGACTGTCCTCCTTATGGTTCCCCAAAGCACACGTGTCTTTCCGTTCCCACTTGCTCTCCCCCCTTCTTGAGAGATCTTGCCGCGACACCTCGTTCTTCACCTTGACCAGGTTAGGGGTCCAGGTCTCTTGAGCTCACAGCACCCTGCTTTTTCTCTGTACAAAAGACCCAGAGCACAACTTTGGCACAACTATAAATAATTTATTCCTGTGGTCCGTTGTTTAATATTTGCTTCCGTGACTAGGCTGTCAGCGCCAGGAAGACAGAAACCGTGTCTATATTTGCCGTCCTTTTGTATTTAGCAGCTTATGCTACCTGGAACATAGCAGGTGCTCATTCAGTGGGTGTTGAACTAAGGGAAGGAAGGCGCGTAGCCGGGCAGACTGAGAAATGGGCGCGCTGACGCGGACCTCACCGAGTTACTGAGACGGTTACCCCAAAGAGGACGTGCATCACGCCCGGCACACTAGGTGTTCAGCACCTGCTCCACGAAGCACCTCAGCTATTTACAGCTTCGGTGAGGTATTTTGTGGGGGCGTACGAGTGGGGAACAGAGTGGGAAAAGCCTGGGTCAGACATCTCAAAAACGATTTCATGTGATCACCTGTGGCTCACTAATACGGGTTCCGTGGCAGTCTCGTCTGGCAGTCGAAGCTTCCCCTCACACACACACTCTTCCGTTCCCTTTCCAGGTTCTGTGACGATCGTTTATTTAAGGATCCCAGGAGTAGGCATTATGTCTGTTGGCGCCCTCATGGCTGAAATATACTAGTATGTGAACTGGCGGAATTTTTTCTAAAATAAAAAAAAAAAAAAATCAAAGTGGCTACTGGTCGTAGGGAAAGAGCCTAATTCCTGTTTTAAGGTGTGGTTAAGAGTCTTTGAGATGTAGGTCGAAAACGTGTAAAAACGGGTGTTCTGCTTAAGCCCTCTGATCATTAGAGTCTAATGGGATCTGTAAAACCTCTAGGAGAGCGGGCTTGGGGGAGTCACAGCGGAATATGACTGATCTGAAAGCCTTTGTGAGGAGCCCTGAATCAAAGTTTGCAGTCGCCCGAGCTTTGAATCCCTCCCTCCAGCCGTCCGGTGACGCCACGCTGGTGGCGTTGACCTCAGGGTCATTCTTTTTTAAACAATTATGTTTAATTTGTGAATGCGATCTCCAAATGCAAAAGCTGCCCGCCCTCCCCTTGCCTTCCCTCCGTCCAGGAATGAATTCACAGGCCTCCTGTCCTAAGCGTGCAGGGAAAATCCCGCTCCGGAGACGTTGGCCCGCAGCCTGGCTATTTGAGAGAATAATGAAGCGACACCATAAAAGTAGGTCTCGTGGCAATAGGGCTTCTTCTCCGAGTAGGGAAATGGCCAGAGAGTCTTAGGCTGTATCTGCTCTCCTTCTGGGTTTTGTTTCTCTGGCCAGACTGGGCTTTCTTCCTCTGTCTTTTTTAAAGCGGTCCCCATTTTCGCCTCTCTCTTGCCTCAATGGAAAGAAAGAAAGAAAAAAAAAAGTTTTGTCAGCACTCCTGTTCCTTTTGTTGTTGTCTTTTTCTCAGAAGTCTTTTTCTGCCTTTCTCCTAATCCCAGTTATGCTGTGTCCTCAATGAATCAGTGGGACTCCCTCTTTGTTCTCTTTCTTTGCTGAACACAGAAAGGTAAAGGCGTAGGACGAGGGACTGGAACTCCGAAGAAGAGAAACCTAGACTTATTTCGATTCAATGCACTTTTTAGGCCGCGCCAGTCATCAGGAAGGAGTTTCAGCGAACAGGACCGAGATCTCCCACGTCCTTACCTGGAACGCTTCCTTTCGCTGGTGGCTCTGGAAATAACACGCCTTGACCACACCCTTGCAGTTCTGACGCTCTCTGGAACCTGCTAGTGGTTTCCTGTCCGGGGCCGTCTCCTTTCCACTTGGGTCGGGGACTTGGCAGTAAGTGCCTGCCTGAGGCAATGCCCGCCCGGGCTCTGGAACGAACTCCGGGATAAGATCATCTGATACCCACACGAGAAGATTCGCCAGTTACCAGAGCACCAGAGCAGCCCACCATAGCTTTTTTTTAATTCACGTATTGATTTTTGTGGTTTTGTCGGGCATCCAGAAACGAGGCTTGGGACGAAGACGAGAGGCCGTTTTTGTAAAGGCCGACGTGGCTACCCGACGTGGGCCTGCTCCGGGTTGTCATGGTGATGCTGTAGGCCTGAACACTTTCACAGGCTCAACTATGAAGTTTCTGCACGCTGTTGTTGATTCATTTCTCCGCACCCCAACTTCTCCCTCACTTCAGCTGCTTCCTCTTTTGTTTCTCACTTGATTTACGGCAGGCTGCTGTCATTTAAATAGATGCGCATTTTGGAATTCCTCCTTTCTGGGCCAATGCAAAGGGAAAAATCACCCATGCGGGAGTCATGCTCAAAGAGTTGGTTATTGTTGCTTGCGGGATTTCGACTCTCTGTGGTTGTCGAGCCTAATTCAGAGTAATTCAGGCTCCTCAGTGGGGGCAGTGCATAGCTCCACAGGAAATTATGATAGCGAAAGTCTTCCTGTCGAGCTCTGCACTTGGCACTACAAAGTGCCTCGGGCCGCAGCCACCTGAATAGGGTTGAATTAGACCAGACAACCGCAGCATCCCACTTCTTAATCTATTAGAGCGACATACAAGTGGCAATTGTTGATTGCAAAAATGGGATTAAGAGGCCCTTCAAGCGAATTGATTTTCTTGTGAGACCAAAAAGAGGCAAGAGAAGCCCTCGTTTGAATCACACAGCCAGAAAGTTTCATGAATGGGTTCCACTCCAAATGTTAGGATTAAAGCAATCAGTGCTTCCCCCCATGGGGCGCGCAGGTGAGAGAAATAAACTGCTTCTCCAAAATAGCACATGACACGCGAAAGCCAAGGTTCAGGCATCCGCCTCGCCAGCGTCCCCGGAATAAAGTAGCCGCTGGAAAGCTGCCTAATAATGGGCCACAGACAGATGATGCCAGTGGTTCCTCTGGGCCCTGCGCGAGCTAGCGTCAGCTCCAGCCGGGGTTTGGTGGGGAGTCAGGTGAGTCACTGACATTTGTCATGATTCGGTCTCTGATTTGCCCGTGATGACACTCCTCTCCCTCCGGGGTCCGCAAAGAGCATGGACCTCAAGTGGCCTTAGAGTTTCGTCTCTGGATTCCTTTGGAGAACGTAACGAGATTCTCTGCTTGTTGGACTCAAATGCCGTCTCGCTTTTGCCAAAGTGCCGTTTAATTTGGAAGGACATCTATCATAGTCACTTGTCTTCTGAAAGCCAAATGGCACACCGCCCGGCCTCTGCCCCAGGGTGATCCCACAGGCCTTGAAAACACAAACTCCGTTCGTCTGACGCCCAAAGCTGGAACACATCATCTCAGGCTGATTGAAAACCGATCGGGAGCCTGAAAGAAAACACGTAGCGGGTACGCACGCGCAAGCGCCCATACTCTGATAGCGAAAATGACGCCGAGGATCTCTCGAACGTTGGTTGCTAGCATATCATGCATCACAAATGTATCTCGAGCGATCATTTATCTGGCGGCTTTAGCTGTCAGGAAATCCAGGGGTGTGGAGAATAGAAATGACACCGTGATGCCAGCTGGGGAAAAGAAAGTGACCAGAGCAGATGGGGGAAGCCTCCTATTACCTCTGCCTTTAGGATCTGTCACATCCTAACCAGCAGCAGATAATTTGGAAAGCCCGAGCCCTTTGACAACACAAGTGGCGACCGGCGGTTGAAGGGTGTTAGAAGAGGCTCCTGTTTGGGAAGATAAACATCACTCCAAGGGACAATGAACTCTGTGCAGATCTGAGACCTTCTCAGAGGAAAATCCTGGTCCGTGAATGTAGGAAATGAGAGTGTCCGCCTTTCCCTCACCTATCAGCCCAAGGGGCTAGGCAGGGGGAAGATGTGATGATGGGGGAAGGCCACCTTTGTTTACAAGCACAAAGGGGACCGGCTCTCCTGTCCCCAAAGGTCACTTCAAAGATCCTTTGGGGGGAAAAATGGCACAATTTAGACATTTGACGCGCCCTGCGCATACTGACGCCGTAACTTTTAAAAGCCCAGCCTACCAAGCTGGTCGGCGAGGTGTTCTTTATTTTTGCCTGGGGAATGTTTTTTTTGTTTTGTTTTGTTTTTTTTCTTTTCCCCTCCCGTCTCGTTTCGTCTTCTTAACCTGTGGAGCCTGAAGCCAAGGGCCACATCAGAAACTGCTTGATGGAGTTGTTACGGCGTTGTGAGTCTGGAAAGCCCGCCGAAGCTCGTGTCCTGACGCATGGGGAGCACTGTTTTTGGCAGGAATTTGTGAAGCAAGTTTGCGGGGTGGGGGCGGGGGGACCTCATGCAGCCCAGCAGCGCACTGGCTGATAGTTCACCATTGTTCTGCAGTATTCCAGCAGCTACCTTGGCAGGTGGAGGTTTTTTTTTTTGGTTTGGGTTTTTTTTTTTTTTTTTTTTTGGCTTTTTGTTTTGCAGGGAGGTCCTTGTTTAGACAACGTTTGCACAGAGGCTCTCCATAGATTCGCAAATGTGAAACTCGCAGGAGAAGAAAGGACGTGGGCATTTACATGAAAATATAATGGATAGATTTCATGTTCTCCTTCCTCTGCATATTCAAGGAATCCTTTTTCTGGGTGTATTTCACTTGTAACAGCCTTTATTTAAAGCTTAATTCCGAGGAACCACAGTTTGTTAGGTCTTTTCTTTCCCTCTGGATTTTCTCTAAACCCCGAAAGCAGAGGCGTTGGCCTGCATATAACATAGCAAGTATGGGCTACAGTAAGTAATAATTGTATATTTATCATAATGTTGCTTTCCCGGAACGCTATTCATTAACTGCCCCGTATTTAATTATGCCGAAATTAGCACAGGGGAGTCTTTGGCTAGTGTATTTGCACATGTTATCAATTATGTCCTAATAAATTAATTTGCTTTTCAGGATTCACCAGAGGCACCGGTTGGGCCTCTGCGCGCCTGCTTGACTGTTCTGACTTTGAACAGGTTTATTCAGCTGCTGTCTGCTAAGCCCCACAGAAAAGGACAAAGGCTGCTGATCGGCCTTTTATGGCTTATTGGAAACTGGTGGTCCGCACTGAAGCTCTGGTCAGTGATTAACCCGCGAGAAAACAAACTACACAAGGCTAAGTTGATGTTGGAGAAGGAATGAGCTCACTTCATTAAGGCTTGAAGAGGAAACCTTTTCTTCAGCGCTTGTTCAAAACTTTTCAGGTCTCTATTTAATCACGTAATTCTCTCTAAGTAGCGAGAGAAGCCTGGAGCACAGCAAGTGCTCTTTGGCCACATGACAACTTCGAAAGATAAATGATATATAAATATCTTCATGGTTTTGTGCGCGGAGGAAACCAATTCTCAGTACTTCACAGAGCAGGACCCTGTGAGGCTAATCTGCTTGTTTGTTTTATCAAAAGGAATAGCCGGGGACCCTGCGTGCGACTTCGGGGGCGCCAACAGTGGTCTTCATACGTCTTCTGGGCTTTGCTTTCTTTGATAGGGTTTTTGAAAATGCGGGTGAAAGGTACCTCCGGCCCTCCCCGCGAGTCCAAACAAGGATTGGAAAGAGGCTGTGGAGGGGAGAGAGCGAGGAAGAGGCCTCAGACGATACAAATGACTGCAGACCCGGAAGATAAATCTCTTTGCAGCTAGAACACAAGGTAGAACCGGGTCTGCGTTGCCTGGTTCTGTTTTTGGGAGTTGCTTTCCTAGCATCATCTAGTCGAATCTCTCTCTCTCTCTCTCTCTCTCTCTCTCTTCGTCTCTTGCACACGCGCACGAGTGGCAACCTCAACTTTGTAGACCGTGAACACGAATCATAGATTTATGCAGATTTACGTGACTTAGTTCGGGTTTTGGCAACTTACCGCTCTTGGGGGATGGGGCAGGGACTTCATGGTCTTGAACTAGAAGTCAGTGAGGATAGAGAATAGGTAAGTGTCAAGGGATTTCACTGGTGCCTTCCCGTTCTGAGCTGTAGGATGAAACTCACTGTTGTTTTGATCAAGCACAAACTGAGGGCCTCTGTCGCGGTTTGGGGGACATCTAGCCATCCTCCCTCACTTTGTCACTGCTATGTTTTTCCTATTAGATCTGGAAATGGTGCTCGAGGGCTCCCTCCCGCTCCCGGACACACATACTCACAGGCGCAAGCGCTCCTAAGACGTCGTTACGGGAAGACGTTCAGTTAATCGGGAAAATACGCAATAAATGTGTAGACTGCATATCGAGGAGACACGTTTCACGAAATCTCCATTATCATCTGGTGTATGTCGGTCTTCAGAAAACTCCCAATCACCGGAGGATGAATCAAGGGAGAGGAAGGGTTCTCCTGGTGCCTGCACAACCGAAGCTCTGGTTTTCTGGCATCTTCTGTCCTCTACACTACTTATAATCTGTATCTCTTCCTCTTTCCGTGCCTTCCCCGCTCCCTTTAGTTGCAGTGAGAGGATCTGACAAAGCTCTCTGGCTTTGTGGCAGGACCGAACTTCTGCTTTGGGTGTCATCTAAATAATCTTTCTTTACAGCTCCGTTCCCCTGTGACTTTGTGCAGCGACTCCACGCCGTTATCTTTTCTCCACCCCCTCTAGTAGCCACCAATGTCATTAACGCTGTCCACTTGCTGATGTGTTGGAATGTCCCCCGGTTAACGGTTTGATTCTTTCACATAAATGTTACGTGAGTGCTTTGCAAACTCTCGTGTGTACCACGAATCACCGGGGGAATCTTGTTAAGAGTGAGATTTTGACTCGAGAGATGTGAGATGGGGCCCGAGATTCTGCATTTCTTTTTTTTCTTAATGTTTGCTTATTTTTGAGAGAGAGAGCGCATGAGCAGGGGAGGGGCAGAGAGAGAGAGAGAGAGAGACAGAGTGGGGGAGACAGAATCCAAAGCAGACTCCAGGCTCTGAGCTGTCAGCACAGAGCCCGACGTGGGGCTCGAACCCACAAACCATGAGATCATGACCTGAACCGAAGCTGGACGCTTAACTGACTGAGCCACCCAGCCGCCCTGAGAGTCTGTATTTCTAACAAGCTCCCAGACGATGCTGCCGGTCCCCGGACCGCACTTTGAGCAGCAAGGCTCCACGCTGGTTTTTCCCAACCACACTTTAAAAGCAGCGTGTCTGGGGTGCCTGGGTGGCTCAGCTGCTTAAGCTTCTGCCTCATGATTTCAGCTTAGGTCACCATCTCACGGTTTGTGAGATCGAGCCCTGCACTGGGCTCCGTGCTGACAGCGTGGAGCCTGCTTGGGATTCTCTCCCTCCCTCTCTCTCTCTGCCGCCCACATGCACATACACTCTCTCTCTCTCTCTCAAAATAAATAAACGCTTATGAAAAAATAAAAGCAAATTTGTGAAAATGCTGGGTTGGCAGAGAATCAAGCATCTGAATCCAGGCACAAAAATTTAAGCAAAGTTATTGAGAGTTAAAAGGTGCCCTAGCATCAGGGCATATATCAAAATCTTAACGTGAACTAGGTTCTTCTAACATTCATAGAAGAGCTTGCCAGCGAACACATATGCTTTTGTATATTTTCAAAAATGAAACTTTGTGATAACTGCGGGCAATGAAAAGGAACGGTTTGTGCCAAACTCCACAATTGGGGGGTAAAAAGCCAGAGCTCACTAAATGACCTATCATTATAGGATTTTAAAATGTTAAGGAAATTCACTACTAAATCACATCTTGGTAGCGTCATTTGTAAAGAAAGTGTTCTCAGCTGGGTGAATATTTTAGCCCTATAGTAGTATTTCAGAGCAGTCTTTTAAGATCGCTGTAGTGTTTATTCTAATTTATTTCAGCTTCTGAAATTTTCTGAGTAATGAGGTTTGTTAGAGTGGATGCTGGGCCAGCTGTATATCTTAATCGAACCTACTGTTCCCCACCCCCGCCCCGTTATCCCTAAGATCTTTAGGAAAAGATTTTCCACAACCTTTTGAGGCAAATTTTTAAGAACTAAATCTTACTACAAACCGTAGTAGATTATGCTGCAGTTTAGGCCATTATTATTTTGTTTAGCCAACCGCAAAATATTTGTAATGTATCTGCTATCGCCCCCAGATAGTGCTAGGTACCAGGGCAGAAAAAAGAATTTTTTTTTCTTTTTTGGAGTACAACAGAGTACAAACAGCTGTATAAAAGAATGAGGCACAGTCTATGAACTGATATGGTGTAATTTCCAGGACATCTTATGAAGTGTAATGGAAAAGTGCAAAATATGGCATGCTCTTTTTTGTGTAAAAAATAACAATATACGTGTGTGTGTGTGTGTGTGTGTGTGTGTGTGTGTGTGTGACAAAAACAAACAGAAAAAGGATAAAACAGAATCTGTGGGGTTAGTGGAAACTAGGTAGAGAGGATAGGAATAGAAGAAAAACTTCTCTAGTGGTAGCTTTTTAGATACGTTTGACTGTTTAACGTGTGAACATTTTATAAATTTCAAAAATTCAGTGAAAAGGGATGAAAAATCTTAAAACTTAGTACAAGCAGAAACAAATAGACAAGTAAATGTCACATTTATAACAAACGACGGAGAGAAAAGGAAATTCACTTTTTTTCCAAAAATTTTAACATAGTTCTCTGACGATATACATCTTTAGCAGAGTATGTTCTAAGGACAAAAAGAGCTTCCAGGTAATCGTAATCTAAGTACACATTGTTAGTATCCCATCATATTTATGCATTTATGTCCACCTAAGGAGGAAGCAAGTAAGTAAATGTATTAATGTTACTAGGAACCCAGATTTTCATGGTACAAGAAAAGGGATTTAAGTAGAAAGTATCTAAAAGTAAAGGAAAGCCCTCTAATGTTAAATTTGAGTCAAGAACCTCAGTATGATTTTTATTTTATATACGTATATATGTTTTTCCTAGCTCAATTCACTCAAAAGACTTAGAAGCAATGATACCCCAGTGACAATGAGGATACCTGGAGCTCAGATGTTGGTTTCTTTCCTTTTTTCTTTCAGGACGTCCGCTGATTTGGTTTGATTTGATTTGATTTTTTAAATTTACATCCAAGTTAGCATGTAGTGCAATAATGATTTCAGGAGTAGAATTCAGTGATTCATCCCCTACGTACACCAGTGCTCGTCCCAACAAGTGCCCTCCTTAATGCCCATCTCCCCACCCAATACCCCTCTAGCAACCCTCAGTTTGTTCTCTGTATTTAAGAGTCTCTTATGTTTTGTCCCCCTCCCTGTGTTTATATTATTTTTGCTTCCCTTCCCTTATGTTCGTCTGTTTTGCACCTTAAATTCCACATGAGTGAAGTCATAGGATATTTGTCTTCTGTGACTAATTTCACTTAGCATATTACCCTCCAGTTCCATCCACGTAGTTGCAAATGGCAAGATTTCATTCTTTTTGATTGCTGAGTAATATTCCAGTGCATGCCTATATCTATATATCTATATATCTATATATCTATATCTATATCTATATCTATATCTATATCTATATCTATATCTATATCTATATCTGTATCTATATCTACACACACCACATCTTCTTTATGCTTTCATCAGTGGATGGACATTTGGGCTCTTTCCATAATTTGGTTATTGTTGATAGCACTGCTATAAACATTGAGGTGCACGTGCCCCTTCAAAACAGCACACCTGTATCCTTTAGATAAATACCTAGTAGTACAATTGCTGGGTCATAGGATAGTTCTATTTTAAATTTTTTCAGGAACCTCCACGTTTTCCAGAGAGGCTGTAGCAGTTTGCATTCCCACCAGCAGTGGAAAAGAGATTCTCTTTCTCCGCATCCTCACCAACATCTATAATTGCCCGAGTTGTTCATTTGAGCCATTCTGACAGGTGTGGGGTGATAGCTCATTGTGGTTTTGATTTCTAATTTCCCTCATGATGAGTGATATTGAGCATATTTTCATGTGTCTGTTAGTCGTCTGGATGTCTTCTTTGGAAAAGTGTCTACTCATGTCTTTTGCCCATTTCTTCCCTGGATTATTTGTTGTTCGGGTGTTGACTTTGGTAAGTTCCTTATAGATTTTGGATACTAACCCTTTATCTGATATGTCGTTTGCAAATATCTTCTCCCATTCCGTCGGTTGCCTTTTAGTTGTGCTGATTGTTTCCTTTGCTGTGCAGAAGCCTTTCATTTTGATAAAGTCTCAATACTTTATGTTTGCTTTTGTTTCCCTTGCCTCCGGCGACATGTCTAGTAAGAAGTTGCTCCCGCTGAGGTCAAAGAGGTTACTCCCTGTGTTCTGCTCCAGGATTTTCATGGTTTCCTATCTCACATTGAGGTCTTTAATCCATTTTGAATTTATTCTTGGGTATGGTGTAAGAAAGTGGTCCAGGTTCATTCGTCTGCATGTTGCTGTCCAGTTTTCCCCACACCATTTGCTGAAGAGACTGTCTTTATTCCATTGGATATTCTTTCCTGCTTTGTCAAAGATCAGTTGGCCATATATTTGCGGGTCCATTTCTAGGTTCTCTATTCTGTTCCGTTGATCTATGTGTCTGTTTTTGGACCAGTACCATACTGTCTTGGTGATTACAGCTTTGTAATATAGCTTGAAGTATGGAATTGTGATGCCTCCAACTTTGGTTTTCGTTTTCAGGATTGCTTTGCCTATTTGGGGTCTTTTCTGGTTCCCTACAAATTTTAGGATTGCTTGTTGTAGCTCTGTGAAGAATGCTGGTGTTATTTTGATAGGGATTGCATTGAATATGTAGGTTGCTTTGGATCGTATTGACATTTTAACAATATTTGTTCTTTTATTCCATGAGCGTGGAATATTTTCCCATTATTTTGTGTGCCTTCTTCAATTTCGTTCATAAGCTTTCTACAGTTTTCAGTGTATAGATATTTCACCTCTTTGGTTAGGTTTATTCCTAGGTATTTTATGGGTTTTGGTGCAATTGTAAATGGGATCAATTCCTTGATCTCTCTTTCTGCTGCTTCATTATTGGTGTATAGAAATTCAACTGAGTTCTGTGCATTGATTTTATATCTTGCAACTTTGCTGAATTCATGGATTAGTGCCAGCAGTTTTTTGCTGGAATCTTTTGGGTTTTCCACATAGAGTATCATGTCGTCTGTGAAGAGTGAAAGTTTGACTTCCTCCTTACTGATTTGGATGCCTTTTATTTCTTTGTGTTGCCTGATTGTTAAGGCTAGGACTCCCAACACTACGTTGAATAACAGTGGTGAGAGTGGACATCCCTGTTGTGTTCCTGACCTTAGGGGGAAAGCTCTCAGTTTTTCCCCATGGAGGAGGATGTTAACAGTGGGTCTTTTGTATGTAGCTTTTATGATCTTGAGGTATGATCCTTCTATCCCTATTTTCTTGAGGGTTTTTATCAAGAGAGGATGCTGTATTTTGTCAAATGCTTTCTCTGCATCTATGGTTCTTATTCTTTCTTTTATTAATGAGGCGTGTCACATTGATTTGCAGATGTTGAACCAGCCCTGCATCCCAGGTATAAATCCCACTTGATTGTGGTGAATAGTTATTTTAATGTATTCTTGGATCCAGTTGGCTAGTATCTTGTTGAGAAATTAAAAAAAATAATGTTTATTTATTTTTGAGAGGCAGAGAGAGACAGAGCATGAGAGGGAAGGAGCAGAGAAAGGGAGACAGAGAATCCGAAGAAGCTCCAGGCCTTAAGCTGTCAGCACAGAGCCCAGCATGGGGCTTGAACTCACGAACTGTGAGATCACGGCTTGAGCCGAAGTCAGACACTTAATTGACTGAGCCACCCAGACACCCCTCTTGTTGAGAAATTTTGCATCCATGTTCATCAGGCAAACTGGTCTGTAGTTCTCCTTTTTAGTGGGGTCTTTGTCTGGTTTTGGTATCAAGGTAATGCTGGCCTCCTAGAATGAGTTTGGAAGCTTTCCTTCCATTTCTGTTTTTTGGAACAGCTTCGAAAAAATAGGTGTTAACTCTTCCTTAAGGGGTTGGTGGAATTACCGTAGAAAGCCATCTGGCCCTGAACTCTTGTTTTTTTGGGAGATTTTTAGTTATTAATTCAGTTTCTTTATTGGTTATGGGTCTGTTCAAATTTTCTATTTCTTCCTGTTTCAGTGTTGGTAGTGTACATGTTTCGAGGAATTGGTCCATTTCTTCCAGATGGCCCATTTTATTGGCATATAATTGCTCATAATATTCTCTTATTATTGTTTTTATTTCTGTGTTGGTTGTGATCTCTCCTCTTTCATTCTTGATTTTATTTATTTGGGTCCGTTCCTTTTCCTTTTTGATCAATCTGGCTAGGGGTTTATCAATTTTGTTAATTTTTTTTCCAAAGAACCAGCTCCTGGTTTCATTGATCTGTTCTACTGTTTTGGCTTTTTTTTTTTTTTATTCCAATAGCATTAATTTCTGCGCTAATCCTTATTATTTCCTGTCTTCTGCTGGTTTGGGGCTTTATTTGCTATTCTTTTTCCAGCTCTTTCAAGTGTAAGGTTAGGTTGTGGATCTGAGACCTTCCTTCCTTCTTTACGAAGGCCTAGATTGCTATATACTTCCCTCTTATGACTGCCTTTGCTGCATCCTAGAGGTTTTGGGCTGTCGTGTTATCATTTTCATTGGCTTCCATGTACTTTTTAACTTCTTCTTTAATTTCATGGTTAACCCATTCATTCTTTAGTAGGATGTTCTTTAATCTCCAAGTATTTGTGGTCTTTCCAAGTTTTTTTCTTGTGGTTGATTTTGAGTTTCATAGCATTGTGGCACGATACGAGCTTGATCTTTTTGTACTCGTTGAGGGCGGATTTGTGTCCCAGTATGTGATCTGTTCTGGAGAATGTTCCATGTGCACTCGAGAAGAATGTGTATTCTGCTGCTTTAGGATGAAATGTTCTGAATATATCTGTTAAGTCCATCTGGTCCAGTATATCATTCAAAGCCATTGTTTTGTTGTTGATTTTCTGCTTAGATGATCTGTCCGTTGCTGTAAGTGGGGTGTTGAAGTCCCCTATTATTATGCAATTATTAGCAATGAATTTATGTTTGTAACTAATTGATTTATATATTTGGGTGGCTCCACTTTGGGGACATAAATGTTTACAATTGTTAGATCTTGGTGGATAAACCCCTTAATTATGATATAATGCCTTTCTTCATCTCTTGTTACAGTCTTTATTTGAAAATCTAGATTGTCTGATATAAATATGGCTATTTTAAAATCTAGATCATCTGGGGGTGCCTGGCTGGCTCAGTGGATTAAGCGCCCAACTTTGACTCAGGTCATGATCTCACCCTTTGTGGGTTCGAGCCCCGTGTCGGGCTCTGTGCTGATAGCTCAGAGCTGTCAGCACAGAGCCTGGAACCTGTTTCAGATTCTGTGTGTGTCTCTCTCTCTGCCCCTACCCTGCTCACGCTCTGTCTCTCTGTCAAAAATAAACATGAGAAAAAAAATTTTTAAGTAAATAAAATCTAGATTGTTTGACGTAAGTATGGCTAGTCCAACTTTCTTTTGGCGACCATTAGCATAATAGATGGTTCTCTGTCCCCTTACTTTCAATCAGATATTGGTTTCTAAGTACCATTCCCCACTAAAAGGAACCTTGAAGAATGGCTGGTTACAGGGCTGGGATAGTGAAAACTACAAGGTGAGCCTGGAACATCTCATTGTGACAGGAAGAAGGGAAGCTTGAATACTAATGGGGTCAAGTCAGAAAGACACAGGGGTTGGTTTGAAGGGTTCTCAGTGGTCAACTTCAAGACAATTTTAATATCATAAATAATGATCTTAGTAATGGATTATAATACATTGAATTAAAATAAGCCATGAATCTGAAGTGATGGGGTGTCGGGAGGTTGAGAATAGAAGGAAAGCTCTTCTTTTTAATGTAATACTAATTTTCAAATGTAGAAGAAAGTACAGAATTAGAAACTCGACGTTTTCCAACCACCAACGTAGTAATTAATCAGACAAAGATCATCAGTGGGTACAAACTTTCATTGAAACCTGGACTGGGGAAAACACAACAACATAGAAGGCGTTTGGGGGACAATTGAGACATATGCTGTATATTAGATGATTTTATAGAACGATTATTACATTTCTTTTTTAATTTTAATTCCAGTATAGTGAACATACAGTGTTATGTTTCGGGTGTACAATATAGTGATTCAACAATTGTATACATTGCTCAGTGCTTATCGTGATAAGTGTACTTTTAAACCTCTTCACCGATTTCCTCCATCCCCCCACCATCCTTCCCTCAGGTGATCATCAATATGTTCTCTTCAGTTAAGTCTGTTTTTTCATTTTTCTCTTTTCTCTTTGTTCCTTTGTTTTGTTTCCTAAATTCCGCATGTGAGTGAAATCATATGGCATTTGTCTTTGATTGACTTATTTCACTTAGCATAATACCCTCTAGATCCATCCATGTTGTTGCAAATGGCAAGATTTCATTCTTTTTTTAATTTTAATTCCAGGGCCGTTAACATGCAGTGTTATATTAGTTTCAGTTGTACAATATAGTGATTTGACAGTTATATTACTCAGTGCTCATCAAGATAAACCTACTCTTAATCCCTTTATCTATTTCACCCATCTCCCTACCCACCTCCCCTCTGGTTACCATCTGTTTTATTCTCCAGGATTTCATTCTTTTTTATGGCTGAGCAATATTCCATTGTATGTATATATGTCTACATATCTATCACCTCTTCTTTATCCATTCGTCTATTGATGGATACTTGGGTTGCTTCCATAATTCGGCTATTTGTAAATGATGCTGCAATAAACACAGAGGTTGCAATATATCTTTTTGAATTAGTGTTTTTGTATTCTTTGGGTAAATACTCGGTAGTGGCATTATTGGGTTATATGATAATTATATTTTTAATTTATTGAGGAAACTTTGGACTGTTTTGCACAGTGGCTGCACCACTTTGCATTCCTGCCAGCAGTGCATGAGCCTTCTTTATCCTCCACATCCTCAACAACACTTGTCATTTCTTGTATTTTTCGTTTTAGCCACTTTGACAGATGTGACAGTTGTGGTTTTGATTTCCATTTCCCTGATGATGAGTGATGTTGAGCATCTTTTCATGTGTCAGTTGGCCATCTGGATGTCTTCTTTAGAGAAATGTCTGTTTCTGTCTTCTCATTTTTTAATTGGATTATTTGTGGATTTTTTATGGTGACGAGTTGTACAAGTTCTTTATAGCTTTTGGATACTAACCCTTTATCAGATCTGTCATTTGTAAATATTTTCTCCCATTCCATGGGTTGCCTTTTACTTTTGTTCATGGCCTCCTTTGCTGTGCAGAAGCTTTTTATTTTGTTGTAGTGCTGATAGTTTATTTTTGCTTTTGCCTCCCTTGCCTCTGGAGATATATTTAGAAAAATGTTGCTACAGCTGATGTCAGAGAAAGAACTGACCGTGCTCTCTTCCAGGATTTTTATGCTTTCGTGTCTCACATTTAGGTCTTTAATCCATTTTGAGTTCATTTTTGTGTATGGTGTAAGAAAGCAGTCCAGTTTTCTTCTTTTGCATGTGGCTGTCCAGTTTTCTCAACACCATTTGTTAGAGACTGTCTTTTTCCCATTGTACATTCTTGCCTCCTTTGTCAAAGATATATAATTGAGCACATAATCGTGAGTTTATTTCTGGGCTCTCTATTCTGTTCTGTTGATCTATGTGTCTATTTTTGTACCAGTACCATACTGTTTTGATTCCTGCAGCTTTGTGGTATATCTTGATACCTGGAATTGCGATACCTCCAGTTTTGTTCTTGTTTTTCAAGACTGCTTTGGTTTTTGGGGGTTCTTCTAATCCACGAACATGAAATATCCTTCCGTTTGTTTGCAACATCATCAATTACTTTCATCAGTGTTTTCAAGTTTTCCAAGTACTGGTCTTTCACCTCCTTGGTCGAATTCATTACTAGGGATTATAGTATTTTTGATGCAATTGTAAATGAGTTTGTTTTCTTAGTTTCTCCCTCTGCTACTTTATTATTAGTATGTAGAAATGCAGCAGATTTCTATATATTAATTTTGTATCCTATGACCTCACTGAATTCATTTCTCAGTTCCAGTTAGTAGTTTTTTGGTGGAGCCTTATGGTTTTCTATATATAGTATCATGTCATTTGTGAATGTGAATGTTTTTTCTATATATAGTATCATGTCATTTGTGAATGTGAATGTTTCACTTCTTCCTTACCAATTTGGATGCTTTGGTTTCTTTTTGTTGTCCAGTTGCTGTGGCTAGGGCTTCTAGTACTATGGTGAATAAAAGTGGTGGGAGTAGACATCTTTGTGTTGTTCCTGACCTTAGGGTTAAAGCTCTCAGTTGTTCACCATTGATGTTAGCTGTGGGTTTTTCACTTAAGGCCTTTATTAGGTTGAGGTATGTTTCCTCTAAACGTACTTTGTGGAGGGTGTTTTATCATGAGTAGGTGTTGTACTTTGTCACGTGCTTTTTCTCTATCTACTGAAATGATCATATAGTTTTTATCCTTTCTCTTGTTGATGTGGTGTCTGGTTATTACATTTCTTGGGGATGATAATGGGATTGTGATTATGTAGGAGACGGTTCTTGTTCTGAGATCTGTGTTGAAGTATTTAGGGGTGAAATCTCATGATGTTTGCAAGTTGTTTTCGAATATATAATACACGATATATGTGTGTCATGATATGTGATATCCCTACATATACATATATGTATGTATAAGAGAAGGCAAAGGCAGCTAGATGCTAACAAATTGGTGAATCCAAACGAAGGGAGTACAGGGATTAAATGTACAAATCTTTCAACTTTCCCGAATGTTTAGCATTCTTCAAAATAAAACCGTATGGGTGTGGGGGAGGACATTTTGTCATCCACAGAGTTGCTGGAAAGGCGGGAGAACTAGACTCAGAAAATAAGTGGGAACAAGGGTGGGTCTGCAGCCAGAGCCAGAGGCGCAATCACGTTACAAGTCCTATAATGGGGACACCGCTGCAGCTGCTCTGGAGCCCTGTCCCCCAGAGTGCCGAACCTAGACGCTGGACCAGTCTGCAGCCTCCACTACAGTTTCTCCCTGTCTCTGCTTCCATGTGTCACTAGGTCCCATGCCTCTGATTGACCGAGCTTTAGATCATGTGCCCACACCCTGATTGTAGGAAGCGTTGAGAAAGGCTTTTTCTAGCTTCTTTCTTAGCCACCTCTGCCTCACTCAGACTCATTTGATGAGAGATTCCCTAAACATGAGATGTACCCATACATCAGAAGGAGGTTCAGAAGCTGTCTTTTTTTAAATTAATTAATTAATTTAGAGCACATGAGCAGGGGAGAGGCAGAGAGAGGGAGAGAGAGAATCCCAAGCAGGCTCCACACTGTCATCACAAAGCCGCCTGATGCAGGACGTGAACCCACGAACTATGAGATCATGACCTGAGCCGAATCAAGAGTCGGACGCTCAACCGACTGAGCCACCCAGGTGCCCCCAGAAGCTGTCTTTCTTTGGCAGCCCTTAGTCTAAGCTAAAAATCATAAAGGGCTAGACCGTGTAGATCATTATGAAGTCACTAGTATCCTATCATTGCCCCATCATCACCTAGAAGGGCCCTTCTGTTCTAGTTCAAACCCTTAGCTGATCCTGCTGATTATATGAATGCAAACCCAGGTAGGGCACAATTGGTCTTTGGAAATTAGCGAACAGTTGAAACAGAAAAGATAAACAGAGATGTGAGGCCCTTGTGAAATTAACCAGAATTCATACATCATAAAGTGTAGAGTAAGTTATGTGGAGTAAATTATGCAGCCCAAAAGGTTATCTACCTGAGATCCAGGTGTGTCCTCAGTTTTCATCTAGAAGCAAACAACCTTAAATGAGCTAAAGGCGTAGAAGTCAGAGTAGGTTATGAAAGTGAGATGCTCTATGTTCACATAGATAAATGGAAGGACCAACATGGAGACAAAGTATTGTGATGTGTGCACCACCCCAGGGGAGAGAGCCCTGTTGAGCTAATATGAGTACTTGTATTTCCTTGATGAGTCTCTCTCTCATTACTGCGAATACGAGGATGAATAAGGCCCTCGAGGACCTTATAATCCACTTGGAGAGAGAGACAAGATATACATGAAAAATAAATAACAATAAAAGGTAGCGCATAAAAACCAAATGAGGCGTACAGACAGGTGCCGAAGAAGGTCAGATGAGGGACAAATACTGGGGGGTGGGATGGTGACGTCAGGTTTCCATAAGGAAATGAACATTAGAGGAGGAGTTATCTGCAGTAGAGCCACGGGAGTGGTTGGAAGTTGCCACTCTAAGTAGGCCTAAGAACACGGGCTACGGGGTTTGGAGGCTTGGTTTTGTGTGTGCATTCGGGGGAGAGGGGTAGTGAGGAAGCTGGCCTTCCTGGGACAAAAACATGGAGAGGTTGTCGATTGCGTGGTTAGGGAAGCTAAGGTTCCTTGAGGGTCCTTGAATACAGGGTTTGGGGAAATTGGCTACTAGGTGAGCAGACTTCCTCAACGTTAACCTCTCCATCTTTATTTTATTTGGATGCTGCTTTTATTAGCTTATTTCCTTTCTTCGTGAATTTACTCCCCATTCCTCACCTACAAGTCACACATGAGTCCTCTTGTACCACCACGAGACCGCTTTCTTACCACTGGAACGGTCCTTTTTAAGGTTTATGGCAACTTCTTTGCTATCACATCAAGCAGCCTATTCTCAGTAGTCATTCTCCACCTGGCACCACTTGAACAGTGTCACTTGTCTGCTCAGCAGCCTTCGTTGACGCATTGTTGGCTTCAGAACAAAGTTTAGTTCCTTAGACGATAATCTGAGACCTCCCGAAGTCTGGCTTCAACTTTCCGTCCAGTTTATACGAATCACTACCATTTATTGAATGATTTCTATGTGCCAGGCACTGTGGCAACCATTTTTCATACGTGATCTCATTTAATGCAAAACTCCGTGAGGCAGGTCCAATTACCTTCCATATTTTACATACATGGAAACTGAGGCACAGCTCACAACTGTAGTCTCAGCCTCTCACATGATGTTAATACCTGTATATCCAAATGCTTACGTGACCTCTCCATTTGGATGTAAGGGATATACATCCAAATATCACTTATTTCAAACTTAAAAGATATTTAGAATCAAACTCTTGACTTTCCTCATCCCTGAACCTGCTCCTCCTGTAGTCGTTCTCCATTTGGGGAGATGATAATTCCACTTTTCAAGTTTTTTAGGCCAAAAATCTTGGAGATGCCTTTGATTTTTCTCATCTTTTAAAGCCACACGCCCGGTCTATCAGCTCTAACATCAGAATATGTCCAGGGGTCACCTGGGTGGCTCAGTCAGTTAAGCATTCGACTTTGGCTCAGGTCATGATCTCACGGGTTTGTGAGTTGAAGCCCCACATCAGGCTCCGTGCTGACAGGGCAGAGCGTACTTTGGATCCTCTGTTCCCCTCCTCCTGTCCCTCCCCAACTTGTGTGCTCTCTCATTCTCAAAAATGAATAAACATTAAATATCTCTATATCTATATCTATATCTACATATAGATATAGATATCTGCAGAATATAACCATTTCTCACCACCCCTACTACTCCTGGTCGAATTTATCCGCCACCTCTGCCCTAGATTTTTGGAATAATTCCATACCTACTGTCCCCACTTACCCCTTTTTCCTCCCTACTGTAGTTTCTCAACACAGCAGCCCTAGAGAGATCCTGTTAAATAAAAGTCGTATTTTGTCATACCCCTGCTCAGAAACTTTCCAATGGCTCCCATCTCACTCAGTGTAAAATCTAAAGTCTATATTATGGCCAGTTGTAACGTCCTCAAAGCTGACCCAGTCATCCACTTTTCTCCTCCTCAGTCACCCTTCTCTGGCCACTCTGGTCTCTGTATTTCTTCTTCAATAATAGAATCTACCCCCCACCTCAGGGCATTTGCACTTATTATTGCTACAAATGTTTCCCCCAAGCAATCCAAAGAGTTTTCTTCCTTTGTTTCTTTCAGGTCTGTATTGAAATGGAAACTCATCAGAGAAACCTTCTAATGACCTGTACAAAACACCCAACTCCCTTCCATTTATGTCACGGTCTAGCTCTTTAGCCTAATGTATTTTTCTTCATAGTTAACACTTACCACTAATTGATACAGTAGAATATTGGATTTCAATAAATATTTGTTGAAAGAACAAAAGAAGATATTTGTCTAGAGGAAATGGAAGAGTCAGTATTTGAAGCCAGAACTATGTGCTTCTATATCTTGTTTCAAACTAGTATATGCCACCGTTTGCCTACACAACTTTCTGTTCCAGTCAAACTGTGTTAGTGTCCATGGAAGAATCTGGTACCAGTAAGATGACTTTTTTTTTTTTTAATCCTGAATCATCTTATATGAACATACAGCCAAACAAACACCAAGAAATTCTGGGTAATATATGTCAAACACACTTATAAATGCATAAAATAGGCTCACAAAGTATAGGAAGGCCTCAGGGACAAGACATGAAGAAGGGACTGAAAACTCAGATGCCTTAAATATTAGAAAATTGAACCAGTAGTATATAAAAAGGATGCTATATCATGGCCAAACGAAATTTATCACAGGAATGCAACAATGGTTTACCATTTGAAAATAGATCAGTTTGGGGCGCCTGGGTGGCTCAGTCGGTTAAGTGTCCGACTTCGGCTCAGGTCACGATCTCACGGTCTCTGGGTTCGAGCCCCGCATCGGGCTCTGTGCTGACAGGTCCGAGCCTGAAGCCTGTTTTGGATTCTCTGTCTCCCTTTCTCTCTGTCCCTCCGCTGCTCACTTGCATGCTCGCTCTCTCTCCCTCTCAAAAATAAAGATTAAAAAAATTTTTTTAAATCAGTCTAATTCACCATATTAAAAGAATAAAGGACAAAAACATAAATAAGACTATCTCAATAAATGCAGAAAAAACTCTTGAGAAAAACTGAGGTCCACTAAAAAAATCTCGGCGAACTAGGGACAGGAAATTTTCTCAAGGTGATAAAATGCATCTGTGAATAACGAATAAGTAACATCATACTCGGTGGTGACGGGCTGAATGCTTTCTCCCAAAGATTAGGAATGAAGCAAGGACATCTTTCACTGCTTCCACTTACCATCATATTGGAGGGGCTAGCCAGCAAAATTAGGCAAGTGAAAAAAAAGAGGCAAATAGATTGTAACCGAAGAAATAAAATAGTCTCCATTCAAGGTAGCATGGTTGCCTACACAAAAAAAACCAAAATGCTAAAGGACCTACAGAAAATTTACTGAAACAACAAAGTTAAGCAAGTTTAGAGGATACAAGGTCAATGTACAAATTTCTACCGACTAGCTATGAACAATTGGTAAGTGAAATTTAAAAGGATACCATTTTCAATTGCATCCCGAAACATGGAATACTTAGGGATCAATTTAACAAAGTGTGTGCGAGACTTTTACACAGAGAAGTACAGAACTTTGCCAAGGGAAATTAAAGAACTAAACAAATGGATTGGGAGATTGGCAGATGTTATTGTTAGGACATGAATCCTTCCCAAATTTTCTGGAGTTTCAACACAAACCCAGTTAGAATCTCAGCATAATTTTTTGAAGAAATAGATAATCTGATTCTAAAAGGTGGGACAGAGCCTAGAATAGATCTTGAAGAAGAACAGAGAAGACTTCTGCTATCTGATTTAAAGAATGTCTATAAAGCTATAGTAGTCAAAGGAATGTGGTTTTGGCATGAGGATAGACATGTAGAATAGAGTTCAGAAATAAACCCGCAAGTATATGATCAACGGATATTTGACAAAGGTGCCGAGGCAATTCAATTAGGGCAAGAGTGGTCCTTTTAGCAGATATGCTGGGACAACTAAATATCTAGATTTTTTTAAAAGGAAACTTGGGGAGCCTGGGTGGCTCAGTTGGTTGAGCAACTGACTCTTGACTTCACCTCGGGTCATGACCTCGGGGTCATGGGAATGAGCCCTGCCTTGGGCTCCATGCTGAGTGTGGAGCCCGCTTGGGATTCTTTCTCTCCTTTTGTCCCTTCCCCACTCGTGTGCACATGCTCGCTCTCTCAACAACTTTCTTTTTTAAAATTTTTTTTTTCAACGTTTTTATTTATTTTTGGGACAGAGAGAGACAGAGCATGAACGGGGGAGGGGCAGAGAGAGAGGGAGACACAGAATCGGAAACAGGCTCCAGGCTCCGAGCCGTCAGCCCAGAGCCCGACGTGGGGCTCGAACTCACGGGCCGCGAGATCGTGACCTGGCTGAAGTCGGACGCTCAACCGACTGCGCCACCCAGGGGCCCCTGAATAAAAAAATTTTAAATACTCCAGTCATAGGTCTTGAGTTTTTACCATCCATAGAACCACAATTAAAAAAGTACTTTTGAAACTATCAAATATGTAATGATGTTCATGTCATTAGGATCTAAATACATCTTTTAAAACAGAATTAATGTTTATTTATTTTTGAGAGAGAGACAGAGAAAGACAGAGTGCAAGCAGGGAAGGAGCAGAGAGAGAGAGGGAGACACAGAATCTGAAGCAGGCTCCAGGCTCTGAGTTGTCGGCACAGAGCATGACATGGGGCTTGAACTCAGGGACCACGAGATCATGGCCTGAACGAACTAAACTTAGACGCTTAACCCATTGAGCCACCCAGGTGCCCTCCCCCATTTTTAAGATTTTTGATGTCATAATATTTTTTTTAATGTTTCTTTATTCTCGAGAGAGAGCGCGACAGAGCACAAGTGGGGGAGGGGCAGAGAGTGAGAGAGATACAGAATCCCAAGCGGGCTCCAGGCCCTGAGCTGTCAGTACAGAGCCTGACACGGGGCTTGAACTCATGAGCTGTGAGATCATGACCTGAGCCAAAGTTGGACGCTTAACTGAGTGAACCACCCAGGTGTCCCCCAAATGTATACTTCTGAACGAGAAGTTTAAATCAAAAGAAAGGAGTGAGGTTTACCAATTGAGAAATTGGTAAGCATAACTTAAAACTAAGGATCAACTTATCAAATAGCAATAATGATATCATATTTACTTGATTGTAAAATATACTTTTTAAAAAGCTTCTCAGCATTTCTGAAGGTGAAATACATCTTGTATGTTGATGTGTTATGATTGCTAACTTGGGTAATGTAAAAAACCAAAGTGAAGACAACATTATTAAAGATGGGAAAATGGAGTTAAAATGTTCTAAAATCCTCTTTTAGGAAGAGAGTAGACATATTAAGTAGGTTATATTTTACTGTGTGACTATCCAAATCTAAGAGAAACCTAGCTCTGTGTCATAACCACACAGGAAAAATAATTTATCTCAAATGATAAATGGTAGGACTATTTTTTTGAAACTAGCAAATATGTAATGATGTTCGTGTCATTAGGATCCAAGATTTTCAAGATAAGAATGATAGAAGTGTACAGTTCGATAAATTAACTAAAAACTTTGTAGCCTTAAATTTTATAACATAGTAAGATCTTCTAATTTGTTTTTCACTTCCTGAAAATAGGCTTCTTTCCTAGCTCAGTGAAAAGACCTAGGAAGAGCCCAGTAACGAGGAGCCCCCTTAACCCCCATATTGTGGTCTCTAATTTTTCTACCAGAAAGGGCTCCTTAGTGGAATGACTGATTACACATTTGGATTATGAAATGAACAACATGAGCCTCATACATCCGTTGTGCCATAAAGCAAGTAAGTTATCAAAGATCACGAGGAGCATGTCAAAAGGATGTAGGGCCCAACTTGAAAGAACTAGACTCCCACTGGCCAAATATGGGATAATTTGAACATGACAGCAGTCGTGACTGCAGTGGATCAAAAATCATAAGGTACATAAACATCTGTGAGTTCGTAATGATAATTTGAAAAATATTGATCACCAGGGGCTGGGGGTAGGGATGAGTCGGGGGGGGGGGACTGCTTAATGGGTATGGAGTTACCTTGAGGAATGATGAAAATGTTTTGGAACGAGATAGAGGCAACGATTGTATAACATCGTGAACGTAACAAGTGCCACTGTATTGTACACTTTAGAATGGTTAAGTTTATGTTATATGAACTATACTCCAGTAAAAAATATTGGGTGATAGATACATAGCACCTTATTACACGCTTCTCTACTTTTGTGTATGTTTGAAAACTCCCGTGGATCAAAGAAGCCATCATGGAAAATACAGCTAAATCATAATGAAAAGATTATATATCAAAAACTTAAGGGATGTAGCTAAAGAAGTACTTAGAAGGGAAATGTATAGCCTCAAATGCTTATATAAGAGAAGGAGAAAGGCTGAAAATCAGTAAGTTAATCCAATTTTAAAAACTAGAATAAGGACGAGTAATAAGATGTACAAGGAAAGAATTAATATAGAGCAGAAATTAAATAGAAACTAAAGATATAAGGACCATAAGGACAAATGTTGTTTCTTTGACTAATACAATTGATAGACTCCTGGCAAGATTAATATGCCACCTACTGAGGTGATCTTCTACTAGCCTTTCCTCTTATTAGCCCCCAGCCCACCACCATGGGCTTGTCTTCATTGGGAATGACCTGGGCCATATCCTCTAGTCAATGTCCCAATACCCTCCCCGTATACAGCAGAGTCTCTTTTCCCCCTCACGGTCATGGCAAGCTTATAATGAAGGTAAGTGACAAGTTTCCACATTGTGCAAATCTGTTTAGCCCCACGTTGTCCCAGACTTCTCCATCAGAAAATACGATTCTGGCTTTCTGTCTGCCCAGAGAAGTAACCATCTCTACTCGCTATCTATTGCTGTGTAAGAAATTATCCCCCAGATTGAAGCAACTTAAAACAATGTTATCTCACTGAGTTTGTGCATCAGGAGTCCAGGAGTGCCTTAGATGGGTCCTTCTGGTTGATAGTCTCTCATGAAGTTGCAGTCAAGCCCTCAGCGGGGGCTCTCGTCTCATCTGAAGTCTCGACTAGGGGAGCATCTGCTTCCAAGATCATTCCTGTGGTGGCTGGTTAGATCTTCACTGGCTGTGGCATTCCTGTAGGCTGCCTGGGTGTTCTCCTGACATATGGTGGCCTCCCCAGTGTGAGTGATTCAACAGATAGCAAGAGCAAGGGAGAACCAAAGAGGGAGGCCATTATATTTTACAACATTTTTTTGGAAGTCATGTACCAACGCTTCTGCCATATTCTATTGATCACCTGGGCGAACCCGGGTCTAAAGTGGGACAGTACTGCACAAGGTGTGAATATATTTTTTAAATATGAAATTTATTGTCAGATTGGTTTGCACACGACCCCCAGCGCTCATCCCAACAGGCGCCCTCCTCCATGCCCATCACCCACTTTCCCCTCCCTCCCCCCCCCCCCCCACCGTCAACCCTCAGTTTATTCTCAGTTTTAAAGTCTCTTATGGTTTGCCTCCTTCCCTCTCTGTAACTTTCTCACAAGGTGTGAATATTAAGAGGCAGGATTCACTGGGGTCATCTCGAAAGCTGCTGAGTACTACACCATCTAATTATTCACCCCAAACAGGAGAAAGACTGCTTCCATGTTTAAAACAGTTTATTTTTGGGGTGCCTGGGTGGCTCCGTCAGTTAAGCGTCCGACTTCGGCTCAGGTCATGATCTCACGGCTTGTTGAGTTCGAGCCCTGCGTTGGGCTCTGTACTGACAGCTCAGAGCCTGGAGCCTCTTCAGATTCTGTGTCTTTCTCTCTGCCACTCCACCACTCACACTCTGTCTTTGTCTCTCAAAAATAATTAAACATTAAAAAATGTTTTTAAATAGTTTATTTTGTATGGCCTTTTGTAGCAACATGGATGGAACTGGAGAGTGTTATGCTAAGTGAAATAAGTCATACAGAGAAGGACAGATTCCATGTTTTCACTCCTGAGAAACTTAACAGAAGACCATGGGGGAGGGGAAGAAAAAAAATGGTTAGAGAGGGAGGGGGCCAAAACATAAAAGACTCCTAAAAACTGAGAACAAACTGAGGGTTTATGGGGGGTGGGAGGGAGGGGTGCGTGGGTGATGGGTATTGAGGAGGGCACCTGTTGGGATGAGCACTGGGTGTTGTATGGAAACCAATTTGACAATAAATTTCATTTAAAAAAATAATTAAAGAAATAGTTTATTTTGTCTCTTCTTCTGACCATCAAGATTTTTCAAATTCTTAGGGTCCAGTCTTGAAGCATTTAAACGTGTATTGTATTATTCTCAATATTTTCCAATATATTTGGTAAGAAACAGCCATGAAACTGAACTAAAGCGAGGTTTGCCTTTAACAACCTATATACTTGAATATACCCTTTCCCTATTCATAAGGAAATCTAGCTAATGTGCAGAAAACAATTCTAGGTACACTAGCAGCTAGAGGCTGCTCCATATCTAACTACGTTCTAGTTGTAACCACTTGCATTTAATTTGTACTCTTTTTATTAACCACATCCCCTTGAAACTGTAACCATTTGTCGTACTGTTTTCTGGCTGTTGTTTTTGTCCCGGCGCCAAGGCTCTATAGAAAGAAACGCGAAGTACTTTCTCTCCTCATTACAATCTGTCTGGATCCGCACCGCCATCACTGTAAGCTTTTGGAAATTAATATCACTCTTTCTCATATATCATGTAATTGAAGCCTCACCATATGCTTGTAAAGACGTCATTATCCCATTTTCTACGTGAGAAAGCTGAAACTGGGGAGATTAAGCTTCCTGAGATCATACAACCAGCACAGTAAGTGGCAGTGCCGGGATGTGAAGCCAGCATCTCTGACCCTCAGGGAAATTTGGGGAGCTTTGCATTTTTTTTAAGTTTATTTATTTATCTTGGGAGAGAGAGAGACAGAGAGGGAGGGAGGGAGGAAGCAGGGGAGCGGCAGAGGGAGAGAGAGAATTCCAAGCAGGCTCTGCACTGTCAGCGTGGAGCCTAATGCGGGGCTCAAACTCACAAACCACGAGATCATGACCTGAGCCGAAACCAAGAGGTGGATCCTTAGCCGACTGAGCCACCTAGGTGCCCCTTTGGGAACTTTTAATTGAAGTACCACAGCCATTCACAAAAGTGCACAAATCATAAATATAAGCCCCAGTGAGTTATGACAAAGTGAACATATTTGGATAAGCAGATCCCAGATCAAGAAACAGAACTTAGCACCTAGAAGGCCCCTTTCTGCCTCCTTCTAGGCACTATTCCCCCAAGGGCCAGCGCTATGTTGATTTCGCATGGCATAAATCAGTTTAGTCTTGTGGAATCATCCACTGTGAATTACGTCGATGAGAGTTGTAGCCCATTCATTCTTATGGCTGTCATATCATGTACTCCCTGACATGATGTAATAAAAAGGGCACTTCACATCTGTGATTTTCTTTCCCCAAATTCATAACCTCGGTGTAATCATGAGAAAATATCAGCAAGCTCAAATGGAAGGGCTCTCTACAAAATGTGTGACCCGTATTCTTCAAAACTCCCAAAGTCATGAGGAACAAGGAAAGACTTGAGAAACTGTCACAGGCTGCAGGAGACTGAGGGACATGAAAACTGAGTTCAGTGTGCTATCTTGTATTAGATCCTGGAACAGAAAAAGGACACTAGAGGAAAAACCAGTGAAATGCAAATAAAATCTATAGTTAATAGTACAATACCGATGACAGTTTCTGAGTTTTGACAAATGCACCATGGGCAAGAAAAACATTTATTGGAAGCTGGCTGAAAAGTCTAGGAGGAGGTAAAAAGAATATATGGGTACTCTGTACCATATTAACAAGTGCCCTATAAATTTAGAATTATTCACAAATAAAAAGGTTTAAGATCGGGCAAATGATTTGCATAGATATTTCACCCACGATGAACAGATGGCCAATAAGCGCCTGAAGAGATGCTCAAAGTCATTAGTCATTGCTGATGGCAATATAAAATGGCCAGCCACTGTGGGATAAAGTTTGGCATTCCTCAAAAAGTCAAACATGAAATAACCATGAGACCCAGCAATTCCACCGCCAATAATATTTGACTAAGGAAATGTGAAGTGTTATGACTAATTGTAATCTGACTTTGTACAATTAGAGTTCTGGCTTTGACAAAGATCAGCATATAAATGGCAAGCGACGCCCCGGGGAGTAGAGAGAGGCGTTCTCCAGTGTTCTGGCTTTAGTGAGACAGGGGAAGGAATAGGCTTTGGGGAGAATGGAATTCAGGGATTCTCTCTGGGGATGCTGGGTTGGAATGTTAGATGGGCAGTTAGATAGGAGACTGGAGGGGTCTGGCTATAAATACAATTTGTTTTGGTAACATACCAGCCGTTAGTAAGTGCACACTGCCCAAGGCATGTTCTACTTGCCGTGGCCGCTGTAGGAAGGTGATCCCCCTGGGTTGGTGAGGGTCAATTTTAATGGTTCTTTGTTTGTTCTGTACAGTGACTGTTCAGATGGTGTGGTTTGCTACATGAACTACAGTATCATGGTCCCTCCATCTGAGATGACTACTTTCTGAAGGCATCTTCAACCTGTAAATGGCCAGTCTCCATCAGCGTGCCCAGTCTGGGAGAAGAATTTTGCTTACTGCTCTTTGAAGCTGCCATCAATTTCAAGGTGAGGGTAGACAGGGTCGCTGGGGTTCAGCTTGAGGGTTGACTCTGACTACTCTTGGATGCTGTAGATGGATCTCAGTCACTGTGGGCAGTTCCCCCCTTTAGGGAATCCATCACCAGCATGGCCCCTTCCACAGGGCAGAATATTATAAAATATTATAGGAGAGTGACTCTTCAGTTCTCAGACTGAACGTTCCACAGTCTGAGGACGCCAGGAATGGTTCCTGGGATGGTCAGACCAGTCTGCATTGTCTCAGGTGAGGCTGGGAAAGATGGTCTTACTGTCCTGGAAGTGGAGGTCTGGTAGGGTAGCAGAATCAAAATGGCCGAAGGCAGCTGGCTTAGGAGAGGCATAAGAACTAAACACAGTATGTGAGCCTGGATTGAAAGAAAATTGCGATACAGAATATCATTGATAAAATTTGAACATGGACTGTCTGCATCCAAGATGATAATATTGTATTGATAGTAAACATTCCATATCTGATAATTTAGCTATATTTATCCAAGAGAATGTGCCGATTCTCAGGAGAGTCACAGGGAAGTATCCAGGGACAAAATAACCCAGCAAAAACAATACCAATGGTGAGACGACACATGTGTGCCTGTGTGTGTGCAGAAAGAAGGAGAGGGAGGTGCGACCTGTCCAATGTGGCCAAATGTTAATAACTAACAAATCTGCATTCATTGATGTAAAAGTTCTCCATACTAGACATTCTTCTGTCATTTTGCAAGTTGTTTTTTTTTTCTAAGTAAAATGTTGGAGGCTAACACAAAACAAAAAGCTGGCTTCGAAAGCCAGGAAACTAGATTCAGGAAGGAAAGAAAAGTCGGATGAAAACATGGGGATTGGGGCAGGGGGGTCTGGGATAACTGCTCAGAATAGGTATTCTCTGCTTTTTTTTTTTTTTTTTTTTTTCCTTGATCTGTCAGGAAGTGAGCTCGGTGTGAATGAGCAAACGTGAGGCAGCTCAGCATTGAATCACTTTTCCAAATTCCTTTCTGGAAAGGTAGGATCAGGAAGGCTAACTTGTCCCGAACTTTTGTGTGTGTGTGTGTGTGTGTGTGTGTGCACCTCGGTGTTTTTCTTTCTTCTCCCAGCCTTGTTGAAGCATAATGGACAAATAAAAATTGCGTATTTCAGATGTGCAACGCGGTGTTTTGATATACGTACACATTGTAAAGTGATCATCATAATCATGCGTATTCACACATCCTTCTTTTCACTTCTTTGGGCGTGTGGTCAGGACACTGAAGATCGACTCTCAGCTCATTTCAAGTATATAATCCAGCATTATTAATTCCACCTTTGTTTAAACGTAATTTCATTTCTCTTTCTTTTCTGTATACGTATACTATACAAACATACAGCTCAAGGCACAGACTCTCCCTGGGTGTACACATTTCTGAATTATCTCCTTAGAGATGGTTATCGAAGCCTAGAGAGCATATAAAGTGCAAAGATCAAGGGACCTGTGGTAGAAACCTAGAAGGTCTAACAGCAGAGAAGTAGCCAACAGAGGAAGCTGAAAGGGAACCCTAAGGAGAAGAAAATGCTTCAAGGAGAAGGGAGTGGCCTGCAGTCTACAACTGTCTCGACCCCAATGGCGGCCATTGGCCATGGTGGCTATTTAAATTTCAATGAAATGGCCGTGGCCCCTGCCTCTCGCCAGGCCTCTGCTGAGGAGTCACAACAACAGAGAGCATGTAACACACTCCAAAAAACACCTCCTGAACGGCCAGGCCCTGGACTGTGTGTGACCCCTCTTTAATATAGTAGTGCTTGCAGGTGCAGGACACTTAAGCTTTTAAAACACATAAGGGACAGAAAACTAGGCAAAATTATGAAACGGAAGAGTCCTCCTCAAAAGAAATTCCAGGAAGAAATGACAGCTAAAGAATTGATCAAAACAGATATAAACAATATAACTGAAAAAGAATTTAGGCCAATAGTTGGAAGATTAATTGCTGGGCTTGAAAAAAGCAGAGAAGGCAGGAGAGCATCTATTGCTGCAGAGATCAAGGAACTAAAACATAGTCATGATGAATTAAAAAATGCCATAAACGAGGTGCAAAATAACAGAGGCGGTGACAGTGAGGATTGAAGAGGCAGAGGGGAGAATAGGTAAAATGGAAGATAAAAATTGGGAAAGATGAAGCTGAGAAAAAGAGAGGTACAAAAATTCTGGACCATGAAGGGAGAATTAGAGAACTAACTGGTTCAATGAAACAGAATAATATCCATATCATAGAAATTCCAGAAGAAGAAGAAGAGAGACAGAAAGGGGCAGAAGGTGTACTTGAACAAATCATAGCTGAGAACTTCCCCAATCTGAGGAAGGAACCAGACACTGAAATCCAGGAGGCAGAGAGAACTCCCTTCAGACGTAACTTGAATCGATCTCCTGCACGACATATCATAGTGAAACTGGCAAAATACAAAGATAGAGAATTCTGAAAGCAGCTAGGGACAAACGGGCCCTAACTTACAAAGGTAGACACATGAGGGTAGCAGCAGACGTGTCCACTGACACTTGGCAGGCCAGAAAGAAGTGATAGGAAATTTTCAATGTGCATACTAGGAAAAATAGGCAGCCAAGAATCCTTTATCCAGCAAGCCTGCCATTCAGAATAAAAGGAGAGATAAAGGTTTTCCCAGACAAACAAAAACTGAGGGAATTCATCACCATTAAGAGATCCGCCCTATAAGAGATCCGAAGGGGGATTCTGTGAGTGAAATGTTGCAAGGACCGCAAAGGACCAGAGACATCGCTACAAGCATGAAACCTACAGATAACACAATGATTCTAATCCATATCTTTCAATAACACTGAATGTAAATGGACGAATGCTCCAATCAAAAGACATAGGGTATTAGAATGAATAACAAAACAAAACAAAACAAGACCCATCTATTTGCTGCCTACAAGAGACTCATTTTAGACCTGAGGACACCTTCAGATTGAAAGTGAGGGGATGGAGAACCATCTATCCCGCTACTGGAAGTCAAAAGAAAGCTGGAGTAGCCATACATATATCAGAGAAACTAGACTTTAAATTAAAGGCTGTAACAAGAGATGAATAAGGGCATTACATCGTCATTATGGGGTCTATCCATTAAGAAGAGCTAACAATTATAAATGTTTATGCACCGAATACGAAAGTACCCAAATATATAAAACAATCACAAACATAAGCAATCTTCTTGGTAAGAATGTGGTAATTGCAAGGGACTTTGATACTCCACTTACAACAATGGACAGATCATCCATGCAGAAAATCAATAAAGAAACAAAGGCCCTGAATGATACACTGGACCAGGTGGACTTGACAGATATATTCAGAACTTTTCATCCTAAACCAGCAGAATACACATTTCTTTTTGAGTGCACATGGAACATTCTCCAAGATAGATCACATACTGGATCACAAAGCAGCCCTCAATAAATATCAAAGAATTGAGGTCATACCATGCACATTTTCAGATCACAATGCTATGAAACTTGAAATCAACCACAAGAAAAAGTTTGGAAAACCTCCAAATGCATGGAGGTTAAAGAACATCCTACTAAAGGATGAATGGGTCAACCAGGCAAGAAGAAATTTTAAAATACATGGAAACAAATGAAAATGAAAACACAACAGTCCAAACCCCTTGGGATGCAGCGAAGGCAGTCCTGAGAGGAAAATACATTGCAATCCAGGCCTATCTCAAGAAACCAGAAAAATCCCAAATACAAAATCTAACAGCACACCTGAAGGAACTAGAAGGAGAACAACAAAGAAACCCCAAGGCCATCAGGAGAAGAGAAATAATAAAGATAAGAGCAGAAATAAACAATATAGAATAAAAAAAAACCCATTAGAGCAGATCAATGAAACTAAGAGCTGGTTTTTTGAAAAAATAAACAAAATTGATAAACCACTTGTCAGACTTCTCGAAAAGAGAGAGAACCCAAATAGATAAAATCACAAATGAAAATGGATTTATCACAACCAATTCCTCAGAAATACAAGCAATTCTCAGAGAATACTATGAAAAATTATATGCCGACAAACTGGACAACCTGGAAGAAATGGACAAATTCCTAGACACCCACACACTACCAAAACTCAAACGGGAAGAAACAGAAAATTTGAACACACCCATAGTGAAGAAATTAAATGAGTTATCAAAAATCTCCCAACAAATAAGAGTCCTGGACCAGATGGGATTCCCAGGGGAATCCTACCAGACATTGAAAGCAGAGTTTCCTTTCCTTCCCAAGCTGTTCCAAAAAATTGAAACGGAAGGAAAAATTACGGACTCATTCTATGAAGCCAGCATTACCTTGATTCCCAAACCAGACAGAGACCCCACAAAAAAGGAGAATGACAGGCCAATAGCCCTGATGAATATGGATGCTAAAATTCTCAATAAGATACTAGCAAATCAAATTCAACAGCATGTAAAGAATTATTCACCATGATCAAGTGGGATTCATTCCTGGGCTACAGGGCTGGTTCAATATTTGCAAATCAATCAATGTGATGCATCACATTAATAAAAGAAAGGATAAGAACTATATGATCCCGTCAATAGATGCAGAAAAAGTGTTTGACAAAATATAGCATCCTTAATAAAAACCCTCAAGAAAGTTGGGATAGAAGGATCATGCCTCAAGATCATAAAAGCCATATATGAAAAACCCCACAGCTAATATCATCCTCCATGAGGAGAAACAGAGCTTTCTCCCTGAGATCAGGAACACGACAGGGATGTCCACTCTCACCACTGTTGTTTAACATAGTGTTAGAAATCCTAGCATCAGCAGTCAGACAACAAAATGAAATAAAGGCTTCAAAATTGGCAAAGAAGTCAAACTTTCACTATTTGCAGACGACAAGATACACTACATGGAAAACCCAAAAGACTCCACCAAAAGGCTGCTAGAACTGATACATGAATTCAGCAAAGTTGCAGGGTACAAAATCAATGAACAGAAATCGATTGCATTTTTATGTACTAATAATGAAGCAACAGAAAGAGAAATCAAGAAATTGATCGCATTTACAATTGCACCAAGAGCCATAAAATACATAGGAATAAACCTACCAAAAGATATAAAAGATCTATATGTTGAAAACTATAGAAAACTTATGAAGGAAATTGAAGAAGACACAAAGAAATGGAAAAACATTCCATGCTCATGGATTGGAAGAATAAATATTGTTAAAGTGTCAATCCTACCCAAAGCAATCTACACATTCAGTGCAATCCCAATCAAAATTGCACTGGCAATCTTCTCAAAGCTAGAACAAACAATGCTAAAATTTGTATGGAACCACAAAAGATCTCGAATAGCCAAAGCAATATTGAAGAAGAAAACCAAAGTGGGAGGCATCACAATCCCAGACTTGAGCCTCTGCTACAAAGCTGCAATCATCAAGACAGTATGGTATTGGCACAAAAACAGACACGTAGACCAATGGAATAGAATAGAGAACCAGAATAGGACCCACAAACGTAAGGCCAACTAATCTTTGACCAAGGAGGAAAGAGTATCCAATGGAAAAAAGACAGCAAATGGTGTTGGGAGAAGTGGACAGTAACATGCAGAAGAGTGAAACTAGACCACTTTCTTACACCATACACAAAAATAAACTCAAAATGGATGAAACACCTAAATGTGAGTCAGGAAACCATCAAAACCCTAGAGGAGAAAGCAGGGAAAAACCTCTTTGGCCTCAGCCACAGCAATTTCTTGCTCGACACATCTCCAAAGGCAAGGGAATTAAAAGCAAAAATGAACTCTTGGGACCTCATCAAGATAAAAAAATTTCTGCACCGCAAAGGAAACAACCAACAAAACTCAAAGGCAACCAATGGAATGGAGAAAGGTATTTGCTAAAGGATGTATCGGGTAATGGGTTAGTATCCAAAATCTATAAAGAACTTACCAAACAACACCAAAAAAAAAAAAACCCACACACAAATAATCCAGTGAAGAAATGGGAAGAAGGCATGAATAGACACTTTTCCAAAGAAGACATCCAGATGGCCAACAGACACATGAAAAGATGCTCAACATCACTTATCATCAGGGAAATAGAAATCAAAATACACTGAGATACCACCTCACACCAGTCAGAGTGGCTAAAATTAACAACTTAGGAAACAACAGATGCTGGCGAGGATGTGAAGAAACGGGAACCCTCTTGCACTGTTGGTGGGAATGCAAACCGGTGTAGCCGCTCTGGAAAACAGTGTGGAGGTTCCTCAAAAAATTAAAAATAGATCTACCCTATAACCCAGCAACAGCACTGCTAGCAATTTACCCAAGGGATACAGGAGTGCTGAGGCATAGGGGCACTTGTACCCCAATGTTTATAGCAGTGCTTTCAACAATAGCCAAATGATGGAAAGAGCCTAAATGTCCATCAACTGATGAATGGATAAAGAAATTGTGGTTTATATATACAATGGAATACTGCTTGGCAATGAGAAAGAATGAAATCCTGCCATTTGCAACAAGGTAGATGGAACTGGAAAGTATTAAATTGCTAAGTGAAATAAGTCAATCAGAGAAAGACAGATATCCTATGTTTTCACTCCTATATGGAACTTGGGCAACTTAACAGAAGACCATGGGGGAGGGGAAGGGGCAAAAAATAGTTACAAACAGAGAGGGAGGGAGGCGAACCATCAGAGACTTAAACACAGAGAACAATCTAAGGGTTGATGGAGGGTGGAGGAGAGGGGAAAACGGGGGATGGGCATCGAGGAGGGCACTTGTGGGGATGAGCACTGGGTGTTGTATGGAAGCGATGAATCATGGGAATCTACCCCCAAAACCAAGAGCGCCCTTTACACACTGCATGTTAGCCAATTTGACAATAAGTTATATTTAAAAAAATAAAATAAATTTCAACTAAATGAATTGAAAATATTCAGCTGCCAGATGTGCTTAGTGGCCACTCTGTGGGACAACACGAATACGTAACATTCTCACCACTGTAGAAAATTCCGTTGGACAGCATTGGGCTGAAAATCAAGCAAGATAAGGGGCCGTCGTCCAGTGGACCCTGGACGATTAAAGGGGAACGATCGTCCACCTTAATAGGAAAGAAGGGTAGGCAGAACTGCAGGTAGGTCTGTAGATTTGGTGGCAGGAAGGTCAGGAAATTTCCGTCTGAAGCTTTGAATCTTTCATGTGGATTTGAACGTTCATTTGCCGAGAGCGACGTGGCTCTAGGGTACGGAGGGTATGAAGAGAGTGAAGGCTTGACGTGGCATCTGTGGAAAGTAGGAGAGAGAACACTGGCCAGAACCTTGGTTTCTCTAATTCGAGTGTGCATCAGAATCCCCTGGAGGCTTTGTTCAAACACTGAGTGCTGGGCCGCCACTGACCCAGAGACTGTGATTCAGTGGGTCTGGCCGGGCTGAGAACGTGCGTTTCTAATATGCTCCCGGGTGTCGCTCATGCTGCTGTTTCAGGGACTGCCATTTCGAGAGCCGCTGGGCTTGCCAAACAGTACTGACGTCGGAAGGGCCTAAATCCCGGTTGCCATGGCGGGGCAGGGTGCAGGGATAGCTAGGAAGGTTTGCGGCCATGGAGAATGTGGGAGAGCTGCCTGGAGGAACCATTGTAAGAGTGTTGGTACAACAGGATGTCAAATTAGAGGTTTTGACTAAGATGCCAAGGTGTAATAGATTCCGAGGTGATTAATGAGATAGGCCAACCGGCGTGAATTTCCAAGTAGACAACAAGAACTGACTTCAAAACTCGACACTTCACCCACAGTAAGGATATACAAGGATCTGGTTGTTGGAGGTCAGGGGAGGATTTGTAAGGAAGATTTCTTTCAAGAGTGCTGTGCTCGAGCCTGTCTCCCCAAGAAGGAGGGCTGGAGGGTGCTTTTCCCTAGACATCAAGTCAGGAGAGCGGAATTTCAAGAGACTTGCTTACTTACAGTGCCTGCCGTGTGTCCCCTGCAGTTAGGGCGACATGATGAAATGGTGTCTGACTCTTCTCTGGAAACTGTAAAAGGGTGGCCATGGCTCCAACAGCAGGGGCACGTGAGTGTTGCTGTTGTGCTGGGAAATGCCTGTACCCCCAGAGGCCGCAAGAGCCAGAGACATGTGAGTGTCCCGCGGGATCAGACGAGGGCCACGCATGCACGAGAGGTCTGCAGGCTACTGGTCTGCAATGTGGGGTCTCAAAAGCATCCCCAGAATCACAAAAGCATCCCCCAAAGGGTTGATTTTAATGAGTTTTTTTTAATGTTTATTTATTTCTTGAGAGAGCGAGACCACCAACAGGGGAGGGGCAGAGAGGAGGGGGGTGGGGACAGAGGATCCAGAGCGGGGCCCTGCGGTGACAGCAGAGAGCTGACGCGGGGCTCGAATTCATGAACCGTGAGATGGTGACCTGAGCCGATGTCGGACGCTCAACCGGCTGAGCCATCCAGGCGCCCCGAAAAGTGTGGATTTTAAGCACCTTCTGGGTCCAGAGAATGCAAAGCTGACCGACAACGGTTATCAGTCAAGGAGAAAATGTTCCAGTCTCCCTTACCCTGTTCCCTCTCCTTGCTTTGCCTCTGAACCAGCGTTCCAGATATAGCGAATTAAAATGCGGGGTGCCCAGCTACATTTGAATTTGAAATAAACAGTGAATACCTTTTTATTCCACGACTTCTGTCAGTCCAACCTACTAGTTACATTTATATATATAAAAGAAAGAAGTCTACCGAACCTCTAGCAGTGGTTACTTCAGCTGCCACAGTGAAGCTTTACTTTTAACTCTCTTCAGTTTTGTTTCAATTATTAGAAATATGAATTCCTTTGATAATCAAAATCACGAAATATATATTTTTTTAAACGTAGCGTTTTCCTTTGTGTTTTATGAGCATCTTTCCATGGCAGAGTTCTCAAAAGTGGCTTCTTTTTTTTTTTAAGTTTATTTTGAGAGAGAGAGAGAGAGAGAGAGAGAGCAGGGGAGGAGCAGAGAGAGAGAGGGGGAGAGAGACTCCCAAGCGCCCGATAAGGGGCTCGAAGTCACGAATCGTGAGATCGTGACCCAAGCCAAAGTTGGACGCCTAACTGACTGAGCCACTCAGGTACCTCTCAAAAGTGGCTTCTAATAGCTGTTTAATATCTCACTGTATAGCTGTCGGATAAAGTAACTCAGGCCCCTGATTCTGGTTGTTAATAAAAATTTTATTTTATTAATACACATAGCATTGCAATGAAATCCTTGTAGTTGAATCCTTGTGCACGTTTAATTATTACCTTAGGACATGTTCCTAGAAACGGAATGACTGAGCCCAAGTGTTACTGTGTGCTTTTAAGCTTGTCGGAATTCCCTCATTGTTTTGATTGTCTCTTATTTTATTATTAGTGACAATGAATCTTCTTTCAAGTGTTTCTCGGCCAATCATATCCTCACATTAGTCTGATGGCTCTGGCAGGTGGCTGTTAAATTGAAGGGTGCTAGTGGGGCTTTGCTGTACGGTCACAGTGACTTTTGCCAAGTCTGGCATTCCCTGACACACCCGTACCCACGTACTTATTCTGCGCGTGACTCGGTCGGTACGTGCTGGTCGAAGGCATGAGTCCATAAATGAATTACTGAAAGAATCTGGCCAAAGCCAGATCATTTTACTATTAGTTTCAATAAAAATTTTGTTTTACTTAAATAAACAAATATATTTATTTTATTTAAAACATTTTTATTTTAATCCCTCCCGGATTATTTTGCTATAAACCTTTTTTCCTGATGTATTCACCCACTCAACGAACAGTTACGAAGTGCCTGCTCAGTACGTGGCTCAGTGCGGGGCCGCTTAAAAACAATAAGAAGCCTCGGGAATAGTCAACATGATAAAAGTAGTGAATCACAGACATTTCAGGAACATCTCGGCCATGTAGCCCCTTCAGAGGAGTGAGCCTGTCCGGATTGGCACATGTTCAAGGTACTTCAGGATTTATACACCGACTTTCAAGCTGTAAATGGCTGCTGATGAAAATATTCCCACGGGGTGTCCCCCTCTTCTCTGCTCTGTGAAACTTGATTGACCGGGATGGCCTCTCACGCTGAGCTGCTGTCCCTGCCCCTGTCACCGTCGTCTCTCCATCCCTCTTTAGACTCTCCGCTGTCAGTGATGCCCATTTCTTGTTTGTTTCTTCTCTTGCTTCCCTAGTGCCACTTGCTCGCAACTGTGACAAAATCACCTCTTATCTATGTCGCCGGCTACCGATAGCGTCACTTTTCTTTTGGGTGGCAACCCAAGTAGTCCCCTTACACGTGGAGTGACTCTACAGTCTGTCCCTCTCGGCCGTGTTGCTTGGTGCCGGCTGCCCGGGGGTCACTTTTTCGCTATTAAAAAAAATATTTGTACGAGAATATTTTCGAGCTGCTTCCTGAGCGTTCTAGAAGTCCAGACGCTTGGTAACAACTGTACCGTTAGTGCTGATGGCATCATACGAATATGAAGTTTTAGACAAGGGACCCCAACCATGGGGTCTTAAGGCTCTTAGAGGCTGGCTGGGTAGCTTTTCAAGCCAGTTCGTTCTTCTGTGGTTCTCCTGTGGACAGGATTTCGTGAAGAAAGCCACCTCTGATATCCCCTAACTCATGTTATTTAGAGATCTTCTCCTCCCTGTCTGAACCTATCGGCCCCACTGAGGGATGAGAGGTCTTCCCCTTCCCGTCTTACTGTAGTGATTATAAGCCTCCGGGGAAATGAATTCGAGATTCTTCTTCACCACGTGTTTGGAGTCCCCTTTCGTCGGCGGAGGAGGAGCCTGCATTTTCTTATCAGCCAAGGAGCCCTGGTTTGGAGGCGAAGGGGTAACTAGGGAGAAAGAAAAGACCCCAAACAAGGCCTTAGGTAGGTTTAGGCACAGCGGACGTGAGTGGCAAGCGAAGACGTGCCGTTTGAAGAAATCCCTCAAGTTTTAGGGTCTCTTCGAAGTACCTCTCTCTTCTGACAGTGTAGTCTTATGACGGGGGTGGGGTTGGGGGTGGAGGAACAATTCAGAGAGTGCTGTGGAGGCCGCAGTGAAAATCCCAGGGGCCCAGAGGCGTGGGGGACGCAGAGGGAGAAGAGGGAGGGAGGGAGGGGCCCGTTGGAGCCTGAGCGCTGCGGAGCTTTCTGTCAACGAGCAAAACCACCACGACCACAACAGACGGTAGAGCCTCTCCTTAGCGATAATTCCACCTGCCTTTGACACCCGGAGCCACACATCTGGCTTGCTGGGGTTTCGTTGCCACAGCCACCCCCCCCCAACCCCACCCCGTGTGGAGTTCCGAGGGAAAAATAATGAAGTAGGTCTTGCCTCTTCTCCCTTACAGTAGCCCCCCAAAGAGTGTACGTTTGATAAGGGCCAAAGTCTGTTTGTGAAAAGGAACCTCCGAGAGGAGATACGGCACCTAAGACCAAAGACCTTAATTTTGCCTCAAATTTTGGCTATACTGTTTCTATAGAGACCAAAGGAAAGCTTCGGCTCCCCCACTCCGCCATTAAAGTTTAGCGCATTGAAAACTGTCTTCATGCTGTGATACCCTTTCAGGGAGGAGAATAGGGTCTGAACTAATCCATGAAAGTTGTCATGCTATGAACTAGTAGTCAAGCTTTTTCCTTTCAATTGAATCTAAAACTATACTGTACTTCACACTTGATTGGTCCTTCAGATGGAAGGATTCAATATCCCTGCTGGAAATCAGCTCGTCTTCTTCACACAGTGCCGTTGAACGTGGAAAGAACTTATTGCTGAGGCATAATTCCCAGCTCTACCCTATGAAAAGTCGTAAGGATATTTCATTTCTTTTCCTTTTCTGAAATTTTGGGCCAACTCTTTAAAATGCTAACTTTGATTTCCGCCTTTGACAAAGCTCGTTCGCTAGACTGTGTCTCCATGCTCGGGCTTGCTGTTTGTCAATAGATGCGGAGATCTATACATGCTCACCAGCCTTTCTTTCCTCAGGATGATAGACAGACATACAGCATAAATGTATCGAAGACAAAAAATATCTTCTGAATGCAGCCGTCAGCGAGCCATTGAATGTCCTGTAGCAAAGGTAACGGGTCACTTATTTACCATGAACACTGAGACGAGAACTGGAGGAATCCGAGCGGGTGCCATGCCAATCGTCCAAGGCAAAGGACGTTTTGCCTTTCCCACTCAAAGAGTTAGCTTTGTTTGTTTGCACATGTTTTAGATCAATAACTGGTAATAGGAAAGGCAGAACAAAAGCTCTAATAACCATGAGCCATCTGCAGTGTGAATCGACATTTCCCAAGTTAAACACCACTGTCTTGTGAACGAATACATGCAGTGTATATGAGGGTTTTTTTTTTTTTTTAATTGAAAAAAAAAAATGCCTTGATCTCTCTACACCAAAAGGGGGCACCAAGGTATTAAAGAAGTTACGATGTTTTCAGAGGCTGTAAATGAGATTAAGTGGAGTTTGGAGCGGTTTTTTAGTATAATTAATATGGATACGATTTTTAAAACTTAATGTTCTAAAAAGTCTGCTGGGTGGCTTCAAGTATCTGGGTAAGACCGTTTGGATGTGAGAATGGAATTTTCTGTTGGTATGGGTGATTTCTTTGGAGTTTGATGGTGCAAATGCAAAACGGAACGTATTTTACTGGATGAAAGGTCAAAAAAAGGAAAAATTGCATATATGTCTCTGTAGGATGTTATCGATCTTAATACTCAGGGTCTTTTTCTTTGAATCTTTGGTTTATTCCGTCTTATTAAAATAGAAGTTTGTTTCTTTGTTGTCTGAGACACTTGCTAAAGGTAGGAGGATTTGTTTTTATGTTTCCGCGTCCAAATGGAAAAAAATTCAGCATCCTCTATAGGCTTTTCCGAGAGAAGGCTACAGAAAGTGGGGATCTGCAAGGTATAGCAAATAGTAGCTAATTTAGAGATCCAGGACCATAGCTCCCAGAATTCAGAAGCAATAAATAAAGAGAATAGAAGGCATGTTCTGAACGATTTTCAAATTGCACGCTTTGGTTAATCCTACCTCGTTTCTGCGATTCTAGTAAAGGGAATTTAGTGGAAGAAAACAGGGAGCGACCAAATATTCTTCATGAGGTTGTAAATACATGCAGTGCGAGGGGATGCCTCTCCTGCTCTAATGTCACCTATGAGGAGTAAAAAGCAGTTCGATTTCTCATTTTGTTAGCGATGGCGTAAGTGCTATTTAGGGTGTTTTTCCCAGCACCCTGATCCTTGCCCCTTACCCTCCCCTACGTGAAATAGAGACCTTTTATACGTAATCAAATCTGAACTGGTCGGTTAGCTATTAATTCCTCTTAGACATGGAAATCAGTGGCTGCAATCCAGTTTCCTCTGGATCTTTCTACCGTTTCCAAAGATGGCTGCAGGCTCAACAAAATGGGTTGTCTTTTCATGGACAGTTTTCTCCGTTTATTTTTAGATGTCCAGTCACAGCTGCTTTAAAAAAGATCAGATGATATATTCTGTTGAAATCGTGTTTTATAGTTTAATTTTTACCCGGCCTTTGGTCTTGCTCACGATTTAATGCTGTTCCATCCCTGTAACTTTTATAAAACAGGCGACTAATTAGTATATTGTTTAACTGGGGGAGTTAGATTAAAGAAAAAAAAAATGTCTTTCGGGTTTATTTGAAATTTTCATGACTCTTGTTTGTTTGAAATAAAAACAGAACAGGGTTATCGAATTTCATGGCTTGTTCCTAGCAGCAGCCCAGTGATTCGCAGGTATCGAAATGTCCGCTTAAAGGCAGGAAAGGGAAGTTAGTGTCGCTTTTCGTTTGGCCAGGTCTGTCCACGTGTATTGAAAGGATGTTGGGCTTGCTTATGAAATATTTAAAATGTAGCCAAAGAACACCGCTCCCTCTGGGTATTTTCAAAGTTGTGGTTCCAATTGGTGTCATTGCGAAAGAAAAACCTTGCTTCCAGGGAAATGTTTTGGAAATTGTTTATAGACAGTACATTGTATAGATACGTAGGTATTCATATATTTTATTTCTCTGCACGCTCCTCGTATCCTGCCGCTTTGACAAAAGGTCGCTAGGAATGATGAAATCAGGTGCTGTTCATTTTTGGAATATGGAACAGAAAAACCAGAATAGCCAAGATCTAAAACAGCGATTAATCATGACGCTGGTGACCAGTGTTTTGTCATGGCCTCGATCTGTGCTTTGGGCGGACTCGCCTTGGGTTGAAATATTGTTCCGCTTTGAAAAACTACGCATACGGTGGTGTTTGCGTGAGGTCAGAACAGGCAAAATAATAAGTAGGTCCGCTTTTGATCTACACTTTTCCGTTCTTTGGCGTAGCATTTCTTATGACAAGATTTCACATCAAGAAGCCAGAAAGACCTGTTCTTTAATTTTTTTTTTCCCAAAAGACCATTTGTTAATGCTTAAAAATCTGTGTGTCCACATGCTCACTGGCTTGTTTTTGTGGTGTTTTCACGTCACTTCTCCCTGGAAGCAAATTAGTGGTCAAGGAGAGCTTATGAAAGAACCTGAAACACATAAAGGTCTCCAAAGGGGCCATTCTCTTTTAAGGAAGCTACCTCCGGATTTAAAAAAAAAAAAAAAAAAAAAAAAAAAAAACGATTGGGATCACAGCTGCAAGGGTCCCTGATCTGTCCCCCCCGGCATGATGTGTTCGTTGAAAACTGCGTGTGGAGGGGTTTCACATTAGATAGGTTGTTTCTTTTTATAGACTGATTTGCCTACACACGCACAATCGGTGGGAGTTTTCAATCACGAGTTTTCTTTCCTTTTTTCCATAATCCAGCTCGATTTCTGTATACGGAGTGAAAGGGCCATTTTGGCTTCTTTGATTATAAAGACAGGAAAGATGCATAGAAACACTGATGGAATTGAGGGCGAAAGGGTTTTTAAAGTGAGTCCCCAGAAGGCAAAATTTTCTTTTGAAATGAAATTCTCCATTATCCTGAAACCAGACGTCTCACATAAGAATCTTACCAAAGAGCCGATCGTGGAGAAACGATAAGGAGCTACAGCTTTTTCCTCTTGTAGCACCTTCTAAAAGTTGGCTTTTGGGGTTTGGGGCAGTAAACAAAAACCTCAGAGCAAAATCTGATCCTACAGAAATGATATGGAGCTATGTTTTTTTTTTGTTTTTTGGGGGTTTTTTTGTTTGTTTGTTTTTTTGGGGTTTTTTTGGGGGGGTTTTTTTTTGGTTTTTTTTTTTTTTTTTTTTGCCTCTAAAATAGACAAGCAAAATAGCTGAGATAAAACTCAGGAACTGACTTGACCTGCCATTTGGTAGAATTGCAGAGTCGAACTTCACAATGGACTTTCCAGCTTAACTGGCCTTAACACAGCTGTTTATTAGAAATTGCAGTGTTATTTGTCGGTGTGGCTGGAGCCATGTGGTTCGGAGTAGAATGGCCAGAATGGAATTAAAGAGGTGTCCCAAACTTCACACTTGAAAACATTTCCCCGAACTGTGGAGACAATACTGATTTCTCCGTTTATCAAATCGAGTTCTGTCGGTTTGAATAGTGAGAACAAAGGTGCTAATCTGTAGTTCTGAGAAAGGCCAATTATGCCCTCTGCATCCGGCAGGGTCTAATATGATTGATTCTAAATAATTGCCAAATCAGATGCACATGAATGTAGTTTTATTATTTACTCAAAAGCCATTAATCCAGTGTTTATGTCATGTCGACTTGGGTGCATTTGCAAATAAGCCCACGTATATAGAAATGCCCAACTCGCCTTATGAAAATGGAAGGAGGCATTTCAGGTATGTTTGAGTCCACTGGGACTGTTCTGATCTGGAACGAGCTGGTTAGGCAAGGCAACGGACGCTGGGATCTCTCAGGAGCCCTGCACTTTGTACTAGGAAAAGATCTCTTCTTAACCATTTCCACATTTTGAATCTCATTAGATTCCGTATCGTGACAAAGTAGATACGTATCCCCGTTTTCCAGTTGAGAAAACTGAGGCCCAGAGAAGGAGTCAAGTGCCTTTCACTAAATCATGTGGCCAGGTAGCTGCAAACACCTAGTCAGCATGACTTTGCGACAGCGGGCGTGACATCTCAACATGGGAGAGGTTTCGCACTATGAAAAAGCAGGATTGCCAGATTTGGGGAGGAAGAAGGAAAAGCTTCGGCAACCCCGGATCGTCATTGCTGGGTGGCAAGCCCTGACGGGGACTGAGTTGTGGCTTGCCCCCACCCCACAGGGCAAACCTCCACTCCGTCCCTACCCCATGCACCTGGTTACTTGCGTGTGTCCTGTGAACCTTTGAGCTTTAATGCCCACCTCCCCCACACCACCAAACCATTGGTTGTCAACCTTTCTTGGGTATGAGGCCCCATTTTCAGCTGAAAAAAAAAATATTGCCAACCCTTGGTTTAGATCTCTGTGTTTCCCGCCAGGCAGAGAAATCTTCAAGGGCAGGCATGGAGTGCGATTCCTCTTTGGAGCCTCTCTAGATCCTAGCACAGCGACTAGAACACAGGGCGCCGTCAGGAAATTGCCGGGGTGGAGAGGACGGGACAGCTATCTTATCACCAGTTATCACTATGCTGACCTGGAGAAAAGTTCTATAAATCGGGTTTTGAGAAAGGAATCGACATCGCTAGACTTGAACATTGCAAATCCTACTTGTAATTGAACAGAAGGACTCCCAGTTCCACGGGAGATTTTAAAGGTGCGTTTTGCTCGCTCGATCCGGAGGATCTACGAGATCTCGTCTACATCTACAGGATCCCAAACAATTGTGGGTAAAACGCATCATTGAGCTGATGCTCTGGATTTGTGTAGGTGTTTACCGTTGACCTCTCCAGCCTGACGAGTCTGACCAGGGTGAATTACTCCGAGTATGGGGCAACCGCGTAAGGTGCCTGCTTCCTTGCGACCATGGCCTGAAAAGTGCTATTTTCAATTCTCCACGATTTTCCCTGAGAAAGAATTTAATAATTTACAGATGCCAGTCAGCACAGTGCCGTGGATGTGTTTTAGCGTGAAGGGGACAGACTTGTGGGACGTATTAATGCCCAGCCGCCTTTCCGTTCCTCTGAACTCGTCTAGCAGTTACGGTCTGCATCATTCCCGGGGTATTCACGGTCACAGAATTAAAGAACATCATCTGAGGTCATGTTATGGATACGAAGTGGAGGCCCAGAGAGACTTGTCCAAGGTGTCTGGCCCCCTGTGGATTTCCCGTGTCCTCACTAGATGACAATGCATCTTGAGGTCGAGGCCTGGGCGTCTAGTACAGCGCATCTTGCGTGTAGCGGGTGCCGAGTCCTTTCATGAAAAGCCGTGACATTTTCAGACGGACTCGGGATACAAAGTCCATGGGGATGTCCTTGTCAGGCTTTCATTTCCAGAGGAGACCTTCAGTAGAGGCTGCACGCCAGGGGTTTCGAGCGAGCTCAGGCCAAGCATTTGGTGGCAAACAAAATGGCCACCAAAGGCATGCTTTCGAAAGGGATTTGATTCTGTATTTTTAAGGAGTGCTGGGGAGGAGTACAGGAGACAGAAAATTGGTTTCTTCTTTTTATTAGTGATCCAGTAGATGTCCCTTCGAAAAACACTCCACACAAAATCTGAAGGCTCCAAACTGATCTGACTTATTAGACTTAATGAAATCCAGGAGAAAGTACTTCCTGAATCCCGAGGCCTTTCATATTATTCTTTACCTAATTCTTTACAAGTGATTTTGCAGCTAGTAAGTGCCAGAAATAGGCCCATCTGCAGAAAGGGAGCACATTTTCCTTCACAGTATGACAATGCTATCTGACAGCTATTAGAACTTGAAATTCAGGGGCTTGCAAAGTAATTCTTCGAGTGTAGCTCGTTTCCAATAAAAGCATTCAGTGTTCTGTTTTTTCACTTCATTGAAATTCATTTAAAACTTCTCTTCCACGGAAACACTTTTGTGTTTCGATAATCATTCTGTATGTGCCTTCTGGCCTTACACTTAAAAAAAAATTGTCTTAATGCCCTAAGATCCTTTTTAAATGTAATACCGAGACAACAGAAACATGGCAGATGTAAGTATTGTCTTGTTTGTTTTTTTTTTAAGTATCGTAAAACCATTTCATTTTTGGCTTCCGTCCCATTTGGGTTTTGGCGTCTCCCTGCCTGAATTCTGGTTCCGGTAGGAGTCGCTGAGGGATGCTGAGAAGGGGGAATCGGTGCGATGGTGGACATTCCCAAACTGACTTGCTTGCAAAATGGCACAAGCACCAGAATCTACAGAAAGTTGTTTTTCTTTCCAAAAGAAGCTTCGTTCTCTCTTCGGTCAAAATAAGTTGAGTTCTGGGGCGCCCGGGGGGCTCAGTCGGTTAAGCGTCCGACTCTTGATTTGGGCTCGGGTCATGATGTCTCAGTTCGTGGGTGAGTTTGAGCCCCGTGTCGGGCTTTGTGCTGACAATGCGGAGCCTGCTTGGGATTTCTGGTTCTCCCTCTCCGGGTGCCCCTCCCCCACTGGCTCACTCCCCCCACCCCCGCCTCATTCTCTCCCCGCTTTCTCTCGAAATAAATAAATACACTTAAAAAAAAAAATAAATTGGGCCCCAGCCCTAGCCCCGCCACTGCTAATTAGCAAGCACTTCAGAAGTTACCTAACCTCGCTGGGCCTGTGTCTTCATCTACAAAATGAAGGCTCATCACAGAGATCAAACCCATAGCCCATAATGTCATTAAGAACATTAAATAAGCTGATGCAGGCAAAGTGCTCTGCCCAGTGCCCAGTGCAGTAAATAGCGTTTTAAAATTATTATTATTATTATCGGTAATAAGGTTTGCTTCTTAGCTCTGTCCTAAGTGGCATTTGGAAGTCTGCTTCAAGACGGCAGGGAGGGAAGAAGTGGCTTTTCTGGCCGGTGCTATAAAAAGATAAGAGGCTTTTAAAAGTAGAGCCCGTAGCCCTACCCTCATTCCCCTGAGAAATGGCAAGAGATGAACAGGACTGCATAAAACCACCCTTGATTGCTGCAAAACAAGGCTAAACAGCCCCGGCTTGCAGCAGCCGGGACCCATAGGATGGTGAACCACAGCACCCCCCGGGCCTGCCTCGATCCCCGGTCCCCCAGTCGCTTTAAACGCACTGTCTTAAAGGCAGCGAGGAGGCGGTACTCCTTCCGTACCCGTGAAGCTCTCAGACATCCAACATAAATTGTTTCTGGGAAGAGATTATCCTGGGAACTTCAGGGGCAATCTTTGGCCGGCTGTCTGTGTAATCATTTATCATTTTGCTAAGTGCCCTTAAAGACCAGGGGAACGGTTTGCTCTCCGAAGCTGCAGAGTACTTCAGCCTCTTGGCACTTGCCACAAAGAAAAGTTGGTGTGGAGTTTTGACAGAGGCTCCATTTGGCGGCCCATCTGTGCGAGCACGACTTGAGATTTGGGAGACTCGCGTGGCGGCCGCCGAGTGACTTTGGTCTGTTTGGGCATCCTGCCTCCCTGTGCTCATCTCGCTGCCCTCTAGACCACCGTGCCTTCCAAACGAAACCTGGCAGCCCTAGGCTTCAGACCGTCGACTAGGCCGCCAGGTACCCAGACGGAAGGGGCGAGAAAGCTGAAGCTTTACGGATGTGAAAACTGAGGTTCAGACTTGCCCAAGGCTCATGCGGCTGGCGAGCGACCGAAATGGAGATTCCGACCCAGGCTACTTACACCTCTATTCCCGGGCCCTCCCCCATTGCACCGGGTTCGTCTTCGGATCCGATACAAATATCTCGTCCCCTTCCCCCCACCCCTTCATGAGGACTGAGGCCTCGCTTCCCCTGGTGGGGTGGAGAGGGGGCAAAGTGGTGAAGCCTCGCGAGCAGAAGCCTTACTGGGGTCGGGCCAAGCAAATCCCCTTGCCTGGCCTCTGAGCCTCTGAGTTACTGAAGTTACTCCCCTGGCTTCGGGGTGAGGTTTTACAAAGAAACAGATTAGGCATCGTGTCCTGCTGTATCACTTGCTAGCTGAGGACTTCGGCAGTTCTCTCTGACCGACGGTCTCGTCTTCTGCCGGGGCGCCTGGGTGGCTCAGTCGGCTAAGCGTCCGACTCTTGATTTCGGCTCAGGTCAAGATCTCAAGCTTCGTGAGTTTGAGCCCTGCATCAGGCTCTGCATTGACGGCAAGGAGCCTGCTTGGGATTCTCTCTCTCTGCCCCCACCCACTTGTGTTTTCTTTCTCTCTCTCTCTCTCTCTCTCTCTCTCTCAAAACAAGTAAGTAAACTACACGGTTTCTGAGAACTCAAACGGAGGTCTGTCGCAGATTATAAATCCCAAGCAACTTGCTGCAGCTTTGCTCAAGTAGGGAGCCGTGGGCCTTATGGCCAGTCACATCACATGGTTATGCCCAGGCAGAGGGAGGCAGAAGAGAGAATAGGAGTCCGTGGCCCCAGGATTTGGGTGCGTGCTGGGACAGAGGGCCTCCCTGTGACTCAAAGTCACCCCGGAGGAACTCTCTGGACTTGTGATTTCCCACCTACAAGACATCCAGGACCAGGAGCTGTCCCAGCCCACCCCCCCCCCCCCAGAATGCATCTCCTGCCTCTCTGGCCTCTTTCAGGTGCCGGGGAATGTTCCCCTTCTCCTAAAGTGCAGGCTGGGTAGCATGGAACGGTCCAAATGTTGTGTGACTTCCACCCCAAGCTGGACTCCCTGCACAGGAGTGGAGTGAAAGGCAGAGCTGGGAGGGACAGGGGCAGCTTTTCCTTCTGGTGAAGAAACCTTGCAGAGGCGGGCGGTGTGGTTCGCGGCTGCGCCAGACCCCTGTCGCACAGCGTTAAGTGATGCTTGTGAACTCCGTGAGGGCAGAGGCTTGGTCTGTTCCCCCGTACAGCTAGCCAAGTGCTTGGCCCTCAGTAGGTGGGCTCAGAAAGGCTGGGGAAGCTGAGGGGAGGGAAGGATTTGCAGAAATACCACCAGGACACATATATTTATCCTTCCCCAAAGGAGCGGCGGTATTAAGTCCCAGCCTCCATTGGGTACCTCAGTACTAATGTGGACAAAAAGCCATTCTGAGATTTTTCAGATGATCTTTTCTAAACATCTCCTCTCCTTCCCGCCAGTCAATTCTCTTCTTCCAACAGAACCTTGATTGCGAGGGGGTATAGCATTTATGTAAATTTCAAGTGCCACTCCTATTTGCCTCGGGTTAACCTAATGGTTTATGTTCATCTCAATCAGGTCTGCCACTCAGACCTCTTCTCTCCTTCACCTTTCACCTAATTGCTGGGAGCCAATTTCCCTCAAGGACCCGGCTATAGAGGCCCTGTCTACTCCTTCATCCTATTCCTTCCTTCCTTCCCTCCTTCCTTCCCTCCTTCTTTCCTTCCTTCCTTCACTGTTGAATGTGTCTGTTGCACTGGATCGTTCCCCAAAGCAGCGAGTGGATGATTTTGTGTGTTCCTGACACAGGCTAAGTGTGTGCAACTATCATGAAACTGCCTACTTGCTCCCCAAAAGGTCTATATACACAGTTACAGGCACTAGCAGGGACAGATCTCGCAAATGCAGTGTTGAGTGGAAGAAGCCTGACACGAAAGAGAGCTTACGCCCATGCTACAAGATCCCATTTACGTGAAGTTCAGAGCCAGGGGAAATGTAACCGGTGAACCTGGCGGGGTGGGGCAGTGACTGGGAAGGCGAATGGGAGGGGCTTCAGGAGTGCTGGTCAAGTCGTATTTCCTGATCTGAGTGCTGGTTCCAAGAGCACATTCAATTTGTGAAAAGTCACCGAGCTGAACATTTACCATTTGTGCACATTTCTGGATGCAGGTTATACTTCAATGACATTTTCTGCAAATAAGGGTCTATCGAGCTCCCACTGTGTACCAACTCCCATGCCGGGTGACGCTGGGGACTCTTTTCTCTTCCAAAGAGATCCAGATGTAAAACTGAAAATGGGCAAAAGGCCCCTTCCGTTTCCCAGAGACTCTTCCGAGATTATTTCAGCCCACTTCGTCTTCCCTCGCTCAAATGCTTGGACTCCCCGACTTCACTCGTAAGTTCCTCAAGAGCAGGAACCTGGATGGTATATGCTTTCCCAAATTCCCATTCGCGAACTCCCACAGCACAACATAGCACGGGGGCTGGACACAAATCGCGGATGCATAGCTGCCGACCAGATCAACTCCCATACCCAGACGGAAGGGAGACGGAAAGCTTTTCCATGATCGGGATGGATCGGATGTTCCTTACGTTTCCATTTCTGGGCTTACCCGACGCATTCTCCGCTGTACGTGTCACTCGCGAGCCGGTGGTTCCCCAGGGTTCCCACTGACATCACGTGGTCTCTCCCTGGAATTAGGACCTATGTTTCAGATACCGACCCAGGTTTGGTGAGACTGTCACTTTAAAGAATCAGTAGACCCTGGGCGTTTTTTTGATATAACAGGCATAGCTTCGACTATTTATGAGTGGGTCTTAAAGGCCCATGACATGTAGTAATTTGTAATTTTGCTGAGGCATAAATTTGAATTGCATACACTTCAAGGCTGATGTGATAGAGCTTAGTAAGAACGTGATGGTTCTTAGGAGGCAAATCGAAGTATCATGGAGGAAATTATATGCAAATTATGTAATTGTGAGATTTGTGAATCGGAAGGAAGGCGGAGATGAGGTTTTCTGGAGGCCCATCCCGAATGTTAGAATGTTAACGGTTCGTTGTCCCTCAGTCTCCTAGTCAGAGCAGTCCGAGATTTAGTCTTCAGATATTTCTCTTTAGCATTCATTTGATTAAAACTTTCCTAAATTCAAGGCATACAACAAAATGCGTACTGAGAGATGGGAAGAGGTTCACAAGAAAATGGGTAGATTTTCATAAGGGGATGGGGAGGACAATAAATGATACTGAGCGAAGAAATCGTGGGTCAAGAGTCTTGGTTTATAGTCCCAGTTTTGCCCTGAAATCCCTTTGGTGGGTGATCTGCCCGGCTTTCAGACCTTGGATGGGTTGCTCTCCTCCTCTAGTGCTCAGTTTCCCTATTTATAAAGTGAGGAGTTTAGAGCAGATTATCTCTAAGATTCTTCCAGGTCTGACATTATAGGAATTTATGACCTCAGGCTGCGTATCTGTTTTCATTTGAAACTCTCTTCTCAGTGACGCCTTCCAAAAGAGATCGATTAGTGTCATCACTGAGTGAGTATCCACAGGGCTAAAAAGCCATCAGAACAGGAGGATGCACTCACAAGTGGCTTTTCACCCCAGGAAAGGTGTGGACAGCTCCTAGGGCGCAATCGGATTTAAATAAACAACCAACCAAATGAACAAACAAACAAATGACTCATACACTTTCATCAACTTGGAATCTTTGTTGAATTCTCTGGGTTTTCTTTTGACTTCAAAAAGAGAGACATTTTTGTGCTCTCTGATAATTTCTTTTGAATTTTAATGTTTACTGTCTGGAACCAGAAAAGTGGACCAGGGATCTGCCCTTTATTTCAGGGGCCTCAGCAGAGGGAGTGCAGTGACCTGGAAAGGTTGCTGCCCTCCAAAGGAGCTGGAGGTGAAAGGGAATGGTGTCCAACTTGGAATCACAAACTAGTCGGGACTGGAAGAGAGAACAGAACATTATCTCTCGCTAGACGGAGGAGAAAACGGAAGCTTGAAGAAGAGAAGTAGCTTCCATTCACCATTTATTTCAAAAATAGACACTGAGTGCCTACTGTGTGCCAAGTGCCGTGTAGAGTCTCTGTCCTGAGAGGAACTAGAAGCCGTTGGAGACTTTGAAGCACGGGAAGGACGCGGTCACACGTGTGCCTTTGAAAGATCCCTCTGACTACTGTGGAGCTGAGAAAGATAGGTGACGAGAGAGCAGGCTGGGGAGGTGGTTTGGGCCCAGGTGCAAAAGGGACTGAACAACGGACTTCGTTGTGTGGGCAGTGAGGACCCCTCAAAAGCAGAGGCTGGCAAACCGGGTCCACCCAAGGGCGTGGTTGCAAGAGAGTCCTGTGTGAACTCAACAGATAGTGTTAATATCGTGTACAAACCGCGAAGGGGCCAACGAGAACGAGATGCCTTGGTCTTCACATGGCATGTTCAGAAGTTGGCAGTTGATCCAGACGATCGAGGTTCTTGGTCTTCGTCTAACAAGGAGCGTGATGCTATTGGCCCAAACCCTGAAGTCACTGGAGAATATACCAAAAAATATGATCGTCTCTTACAGACCTCTAACTCCACGAGGGTTTACAGAGCCCGGGCTACGAACCTAGTTGCGAGGCTCATAGTATTAGTTATCCCTTGCCGTGTAACTAATTATCCGCAAACTTAGCAGGTTCGGTGGAAACGCATATATTATCTGACCCTTTCTCTGAGTCAGAAATTCAGGCATGACTTAGCTGGGTAGTGTGCTGAACCGTCCGTCACAGGCTGCAGTCAGGGTGTTGGTGTTGGCCAGCGCGGGGATCTCATGCGAAGGGTGAACTGGGAAGTGTGGTTGTTGGCAGAATTCAGTTCCTGCAGGGTTGTTGGATGGAGGGCCTCAGCTCCTTGCTGGCTGTTGGCCAACGGGCACCCACAGTCCCTTGCCCTGAGGGCCTTTCCATCATGGTGGTTTGCTTTATCGAAGTGTGGTAGCCAATGAAGCAAGAGACTGTTGCTGCTTACTCTCAGGGACTTGACAGTGTCTTTAGGGAGGCGAGATCTGTATATAGGAAACAATCAGCAAGCCATGAATATGACAGACTGTGATAAAATGCCCAAATGTGTGACAATAAGCTGAAGGATTCATAGAATTTTGACGGGGAGGATTGGTGACACAGGGAGGTAGGGTGTGTAGCGATACGAAAGCAGAACAGTGCGGTCTGTTCAGAGAGCAGTGCGATTGGCAGTCTGGGGGAGCAGAGGGTAAGTTCTGAGGTGTGATGGAAAGCAGAAGAACTAAACAGATTCCCGGCGTGCCTTAGAGATTTGAGAGAGAATCAGCGTCATTTGAGAGAAGAATCACCATCTCGCCAATGGATACTCCTGTCAATGCCCAAGGGGGCGACCACGTGACTGGGCCTCAAAGGTAGACGCGTTGATGAGTGTGCACTTTGACAAGAATTATGATTTTTAGCATTTATAGTGTAATTTACTTTAGGTAATCATCGCAACTTTCCGGGTATTCTTCTGAGCGCTTCCCTTTGAGGACGAGATAATCGGGCAGTAGCTTTTCCGTTTACTGCTTTATATTTCCTTTGTTCCCAAACATAAGCAAGAGAACCTTTTCTTGTTTTTGCATGTGGTTTCTCTTTGAGATCAATATTAGAATACCTTTCTCTCATGTCTCGTTCCCTAACCCCGAACAGGCTCGTCCCGCTTTCAGTACATAAGACTGTAAACGAATAAAATAGCTGTCATTACTAAATAGTCGAAAATGATGGAGTTGATGCATCTTATTTGTAGTTTTCTATGGGGATTCAGAGCGATTTGGGGAAATGATTTGCTTTGTCCCAGCCCCTAGCACAGTGCCACATAGCATCTGATAAATGTGCCCAACAGATGACTGACTGAGTGTAATGCCAACGATTTTCAAATGTGACAAGGAATTTGACTTGACCTGGTATAATTTTACCCAGTTCCTTGTGCAAAATGAGACATCGGTCCAGGTGCAGATCGCATTTGCATCATTTAAAACCGCTCTGGCGGATCTCCACCTCGCAGGTAGAGGCTCTGTAAAGCAATAAGCCAGTTTAGCAAAGATGGGATTTGCTGCTCGTTGTTTCTCTATTAGGGAGGAATTACGCTAAGCCCAGCAGCAGACATCTTGTGTTACCATGGCAGCCCATATTTCCTGCAGGGTTGTGACCCCTAATGACTACAGTGGGAAGGCAGGAAAAATAGAGACTCTTTGAAGATTCGTAAATAAATGCATTACTTATGCAAACCGTCTCTGAGATGGCCCCACAGTACGGAGGAGAACTGAGGACGCTCTTCAGATGGAGCAAACGGTGATGTGTAAACACCGGCATTGGTGCATCGGAAGGAAACACATCACCTTTCATTTGATTATTTCTTTAAAAGTCGGTTTGGTCTGATCATGAAAGTGATATGAACTGGACTTCACACTGAGAAGATGTTTCCCCTTCATTCGCAACAACTCATTTGTTTTTTCCCCCGTTGGCTCTTCGGATGTACTATGGCTCCCGGAATGATTTTGCGATGTTCCCCGATGGATCGTAGACAGGGGGGAGAAAAATGGGTAGATTCAACTTGATGTAGGCATCGAGAACGCAGCCCACCTTGATGTGTCTTAATTGACCCGATACATTTCTGAACGCGCAGCTGAAAATAATAGAGAAAAATCAAGCATCACTTCGGGGCTATCCGTAACGTATTTTCTCAGTACGCGTTTCTTGTGAAGTCACAGCCACGTTTGTTCGTGCAAGAAATATTTACCGAGTGCCGACCATGCTGTTGTTCGAGGCACTGTATTCAGGTGACAGTGGCCCTAACCTTGCATTATTTGGGGCAGATCAAATGCAAATGGTTGGGGTGTGCGTGGCATATCCTTTGCTGCTCTTGAAATGCGTTATTCTGTCGACTTTTGGGAAGGTGTTATGTGCCAAGGCAGAGCCCCAGACACCGGGGATGGAGTTGTGGGCAAGACCCGGCCTTTGACCCCAAGGCTGGCACAGATCTTGGCCAGCCAGTGTTCACTTCCTTTGTATTACTTCGTCCTTCGGGAATATTTTTTACTGTATCTTCTGCACATTCCCTCCAGCCAGGAAGATTTGTTCAGAGCTTTGCTGTCTATAGTTGATGTTTTTCATGCTGTAGGAATATTGGTATTTTATTCCACGCGTGACCTCTGTTCCCTTCCTCAGACATTCCGTTATACCCTTCGTGTGCCCCCTCCCCCCCAGCAAGAGATTGAGACTCACCGGGAAAACGGGTCTCGAAATCCATTCTTCCAATTTTGACTTTTGTAGGCTCACGGCAGGTCGAGAATGAATGTGTTGGACGAGGAGGCCCGCGTTTTCGGTGCTTGAAATTCCTTGGCCGAGAGCACTGAATACAATTGTAAGCGTTACTAGTCTGAAAGGCAGGATTTTAACGTTAAGCACACAGAGGAGGGGGGCTGTCCCTTTTCTCAAAAGCAACAAAACCTCAACCATCAGCACGAACCAAAACTGTGGTTGCACTTTGGTTCTGATGTCGGAACAGCCCATCCCACGTAAGGATAAATCTGCTCACGCCGATTCCTTCTCCATGCCATCCCCAAGGGTTGCTGGGGAAGGGATGGAAGCGAAACTAGATAGACCACTGAGAAGGGGGTGCCCTGGAAAATGGAAGGGGTCGGCGGGGTTGAACACTACTGCAAAGAACGAATGTTGTTATCTCCGCGCTCAGCGGCCGAAGGGTGGGAAGCCTTGACTTGGCTGATTGTGTGTGTAGGTATCATGATGGGCCATCCATCTGGTGGCCTCCGAAGCAGCCTCCTACTGCCTCGCCGTGGGGCCGAGAAATAAACACCTCTATTCATCCGGTGAGGGGCCAGCGGACCATAACTCTGTTGCCGTCCTTCAGAGACAGCAGATAAGCGTTATCAGTCATGGCGAAGATATTTGCGAGAGCCTCTCCCGACTCTAAGACCCTGCTCCGATGATACACTTTTGGAGGGCGGTTTCTCGAACTCATTTCGTATTCTCGGCTTTCTTGCCTTCCGGCTTCCCAGATAATTATCCCACACAGACAGATGTGTGGGCACAGATTCCTGCCCAGATCGTGGCCTGAGCAGGAGGGGTCGCCCACCTTCTGCGCAGCCCGACGTGTTCCCCTGTGGGGCTGGTCTCACTCCTGTCCGTACCTAATGGCAGCACATAGACCGGGGACTGAGGCTTCCATTCCTTTACTGCCTCCGAAGTGAAATATTAGCTAGAGGAGGTAATGACGAAATGAGCAAATACTCTTAGCAGGCCACCAGTTATAGAGAAAAAGTCTTTTCAAAATCACATGTGGATGGACTTCAGGGTAGCCTTCTTCGTCTGGGCCAGAAGTGCTCTTAATGGCAAACACACTTAAACACTGTTTGTAGCATTCCGAGAATTATTTTGCAGGCAATCTCCATGACAAGCCTGCTGGTGGAATCTGACAGAAAAATAGGGGAGGGACTTTATGGACAGAAAAATAGGGCTGTTGAGAGAAATCAGGGCTCAGAAAATGTAAGGAGATGGACACGGTGACAGGATGATTGGGCAGCACGTGGAGCCACCCGGGGGGCTCCCAGGGGAGGGTTGCATTACCTGACCGGGGGCGGAGGGGCCGGCACTGATTTGAAGTTGCCAGCCGGCCACCGGGGCCTGGGGAAGAGCGGTACAGAGGTGATGATCCAGAGGAAGAGGACAAGGTCACCGAGCGAGGGCTGGCGCGGCTGGGGCAGAGGCAAATTGTTTTGCATAGTAAGATCAAATTTTACTTTCTGGCTACAGATGTGACGGGCCGAGGGCAGGAATTGGAGAAAATACAGATTATTATGCAGAAGCGAAAAGATCGCTCGTAATTCCGTGACCCCGAGATAACCACCATCAACGGGTCAAGTGCATCCCCCGCGTGTGTCTTTATGCACACATTTGGCATCAGTAGGTTTTACAACCTGTGTTTGCCTCCTGTGCAACAGGTGGTGGTTGCTCTTGTCTTCTTCACCTGTCTGAATCCTCCTCCTTCCCAAGGGCTCGGCCAGAACCTTGCTCGCTCACGGTCCATTCCCCTGAACCCCATATAAGGTACGGTCCGTATTCCCTGGGCTCCTATGCCACCCTGTTAACTGTTCTCAACATCGGACAACACCCATCCCATTGGCTCATTTCTCGGCTCTGCTGTGAGAGTACAAGTCCATTCTGGTCGCCGGCTAGATCCCCACGGCCCAGCCCTTAACAGGCAAGAACGCAAATGGCGTGCGTTAAGTGCGTGACTTGAGAGCGCTCTTGGCCTGGATCTTGGTGGCCTTGGAACATAGGGCCGGCATGAATGGATTAGGAGACCCCGAACTTGGAGCCCAGGCTGGGGGCAGGGAGGTTCACTAAGAATGAGAGCCAGGGTGCTTGAGCGATGGGTGCTTTCTCTGTGCCTGCCTGGCTTCACCTACAAGGTTGCGTAGCCCCAACTCACCCCCATCCCGATAGGCTTCGAGCCCCGAAGGCTCCTTACTTTGCAGTCAAGTTAAGACCTCGGCAGCGAAGCACCTGATGGAACCCTAGCAAACTGCACAGAGGAGGGTTTTGATCCATTTCAGTAAAGCAAGGCCGCCCGATGGATGTGGTTCAGCCGCAGCGCTGCTCTGTATAAATGTAAACGATCCAGCCACCAGCTAGTTTCTTCTTGGCACTTTTGATGAAGCTGGAGAACAGGACACTCTTTTGACAATAATTTCACTGCGCAGAGTTTGTTTTTGTTGTTTGTTTTTTTAACAGAAGTCCAATCGAGTCTCACAAAGCCAATTTCTGGCATTGATATTGTTTCTGCAACACCGAAGTTAAGAGAAAATGATCGTTGTGATTTCTGATGAAGGGAAAGGAGTGTAGAGTGGAAGTCCCAAGTGTTCGATCATCTGATAACACTCTTCTCTGTCACTGAAAGGCCAGCAATCTTTGCAGAAGTGGCAAAGCCCCATCAGGCTCCAAGCCGTGTATGTTTCCTGCGCATTTCTGCAGTGAATTGCCTGCCTTGTTTTCCCGGTCCTCACCAAGTTTGGGACTACACTGAGATGTCCTACAAATTTTAAAAAGAGTTCTATCTGGAATTCTCTCTACAAAGAACAAGCTCCTCGAGGTCTATCATACATGACGTCATCCATTCAGCATCCTACCATGTGTAAGCGCTGTGCTTGGAGCACAGACGAAGGGGCGCCGTCCCCCAAATGGTGCCTATTTCTTGATGAAGTTCCAGGCCAAATGGAACACCATCTTTCCCGCCACCCACACCCCACTTCCTCCCTTCCGAGTGGGAAGTTCTAATCCCTGGAACAATTAAAAAACAAAAACACCCACTCCCATTTTCAAACCACCCTCTAGGGAGCACTGATGCCCCACTGAGAATTATTGCCCAACCCACTGACCTTGTTTTTGTGTCTACACAAAGCGTGTTCCTACCTCAGGGCCTTTGCACTTGCTGTTCTCCCTGGAAGGCGCTTCCCCCAGACATCTGAATGACTCCTTCCTTCTTCCCTTGGGTTTCTTCCCAATCACATTATTTTAGAGAGCCCTTCCCTGATTATTCTATCTACAATAGTGCCCTTGCCCCATAGGCCTCTATCTTTCTACTCTTCTTAAACGTTCTTCGTAACACTATAACTATTCCTCTCGGACATTGCTTAGATATTTATTTGCTTATGTATTTATTGTCCGGCTCTCCCACTAGACTCTGGTAACTAAGAGGAGATCTCCAAGATGTAAGAGACTTTACATGGCTCTATTTCCAGAGTCTAGTAAGTGGCACCTGACCCACAGTAAGTGCTCAATCAGTATTTGCTGAAAGGGTGTCTGTCCAACCCTCCTCCTATGCGCTCCCATGCAAGTCTGCCCCATAAAATTCACTAGTACGTGCAGCATGTGGCCGCAGTGAGGTTGGGACTGCCGTCTCCTGGGTGGCTTTCCTGGCGTGAGCAGGTGCCAAAGTATCCAAAGACAGCCAGGTTGCTAGCCAGCCAATCACTGGTCTATTCCATGCTTATATTTACCCTTGTCTTTTTTCTTCGCCTCCAGGGTAGGCATTTCGGAATCAGCATTTCAGTTATACACAAAACCCTGCCGTCACACTGCTTAGATATTTAGTAGTAATCTCCCTTCGGTACCGGATGTCCGATCCCTGATGTGAGAGAGAGGGTACCAGCCAAGTGAGAAGATTAAGTCTGAAGGACAGGAGTTCGGTGAAGGGAGGGGGGCTCCCCAGAGTGGCAACGGAGAGAGGAACCTGCCAGTCAAAGCACACTGCGTACACGAGAAAGCGCCGAGAGTCAAGAGGAGAGAAAATGAGAAAGAAGGACAAAAGGTCAGGAGTTGGATAAACACAAGGATAGGATAGCTATCGAAGACAAGCAGGTACCACACAGCAATATCCCCCAGTTCCTTCTGGTCTCTGTTTAAATGTCACTCGGATCATCCCCGAATGCCTTAAATAAACCGAGAGTCCTTCATCGACACACTTAACCTGCCTCTCCTTTACGGGTTACCACCACCTGCTATCGTCTATTTACACTGCTATTTGTTTCTTTTCTTCCTCCCAGCCCAATGTCGCTTCTCCACGGGAGATGTCAGGCAGTGGTTGGCACACGACAGTCACTTAGAAAATATTTGTGAAATGGGGCGCCTGGGTGGCTCAGTCGGTTAAGCGTCCGCCTCTTGATTTCAGCCCATGGTTCATGAGTTCAAGCCCCACGTTGGGCTCTGTGCTGACAGCTAGGAGCTCGCTTGGGATTCTCTCTCCCCGCCCTCTCTCTCTGTCTCTCCTCAGCGCGCTCTCTCTCTCTCTCCCTCTCCCGAAATAAATAAATAAACACTAAAAAAAAAAAAAAGGACCATGTTTGTGGAGTGAGTGAAAGAGTGTACCAAGGCATGACTGACAAGGGCAGTATTTGATCTGGGTACTCCCAAGAGATCTTTCCTTGGGGTCCAGTGCGAAAGAGGAAATACCAGGGGCGCCTGGGTGGCTCAGTCGGTTAAGCGTCCGACTTCAGCTCAGGTCACGATCTCGCGGTCCGTGAGTTCGAGCCCCGCGTCGGGCTCTGGGCTGATGGCTCGGAGCCTGGAGCCTGCTTCTGATTCTGTGTGTCTCCCTCTCTCTCTGCCCCTCCCCCGTTCATGCTCTGTCTCTCTCTGTCTCAAAAATAAATAAACGTTAAAAAAAAATTAAAAAAAAAAAAAAGAAAGAGGAAATACCCTAACCCCTCTATGCTGGTGTTTGTGAAAGGGTGACCTTTGACTTTATTACCAAGGGTCATCAATAGAAACACTAAATGTCTAATATTTTTAAAAACTTTTTACCATCTATTCATTTTTGAGAGGCAGAGACAGAGCGGGAGCGGGAGACGGACAGAGAGAGAGGGAGACACACAATCCGAAGCAGGCTCCAGGCTCCGAGCTGTCAGCACAGAGCCTGACGTGGGGCTTGAACCCACGACCACAAGATCGTGACCTGAGCTAAACTTGGAGTCTTAACCACCACCCAGGTGCCCTGAAATATTAACTGTGATTGATTACTTTTCCTGACATATTCCTTTATTCTTTTCTTCTCTCTTTCACGCTAGGATAGATTGAAACACCGTAGAAGAGGCAGTCACCAAAAGTGGCCCCCTGCCCCCCAATATTTGTGTGACCTTGACCAGATGGCAGGCGATCAGAAATTCTGCAGGACTGCAAGATTAGATTAGGCAGGTGGTGGTAACCTGTAAAGGAGAGGCAGGTTAAGCGTGTCGACCAAATTGTTCTAGACATCTAGTTCCTGCTCCAATCCGGAATTCATTCAGATACCTACCAGGAGAGTTTATAAATGGATCCACGTTCTTTTCTCTGATCCCAGGATATCACTAAAAATCAGACTTCCAAACCCTTACAGAATCCTAGTAAGAGCCACCCCGTTTTTGAGCAGTTGCTGTGTACCGTGCATGATGCTGTGTTTTAACAACAACCCGACGAAGGAGGTGTTATTATCATCTCCATTTACAGAGGGGACGCTGAGGCTCAGGGAGGTTACTTTATTTGTCCAGGATCACAGAGCAGCTGGTAACTGGCAGAAACTATGATTTTTTTTTTTCCACTATAATTTGCAGTCAGTGGGAAGGCTGGGACTTAATTAAGAGGCAGTCGTCCCCCTAACCCCTCTGCCAGCCCAGATCAAGCGTGAGGACCGATATCTAAGCTGACACCTCTAAAGAGACACTCTGCACGGTCAAACCTACAGAGATGTCAGCAAGGTTTGTACCCACCCGACCTTGGCCAGGGGTGTCGATAGGCTCAAAAACAAATACTGCTCCTCCCCTCAAAAAAACACGTTCTTCCAACTTCTCTGCTTCGCGGTAACAAGGAAACAGAGTCAAGAGGAGTGGTTTCTGTGCATGGGCACTTTTGGGACAACTGTGTGCTGTATTCTCCCAAGTTCTTCTGTGAAATGGGTTTTAGTTACTTTCAAACATAACTGTTGGGGCACCTGGGCGGCTCAGTCGGTTGAGCATCCGACTCTTGATTTCGGCTCGGGTCGTGATCTCACAGTTGGTGAGATAGAGCCCTGTGTTGGGCTCTGCATTGACACCACAGAATCTGCTTGGGATTCTGTCTCTCCCTGTCTCTCTGCACCTCCCCTGTGCGCGCGCACGCGCACACACACACACACACACACACACACACACACACACTTTCTTCCAGTCTGATCCCTATAGTCTGAGTTCCGTGCACATATAGACCCTAACTCCTTAACATTCTCAGTGACTCTTAAGGGTGAGAAAACTCCCCCAAGGGCTGGGACCCCAGATGGGGACAGCAATGATACATGACACTTACATTGCTATTATCAGTCTCCTGAGTATTTGTTACACCTCTTTTTTGTTGTTGTTGTTGTTACACCTCTTGTTTGCACGCCACAACATTCTTGAGAGTTAGGCATGTATTATGAGAATTCTTATCTATATGCCTACGTGGAACTAATCTTTGGGACTCTGATTTTCCCAAAGTCACACGGCAAGTCGAGTGGCAGAACTGGAATTCAAGCCTGGGTTTTTGGATGTCCAGTTTAAAAGGTGGTCTTTCGGGGGCGTGTTGGGTGGGGGGCAGAAGACCCTGGGGACCATTTCGCCTCCGTACCCCAAATCCAGCTTTCTGCCTTCAACACCTCACAGGGCTGGATAAGTGGGAAGAACCGTTCCACTCTCCTTTAGGTCTCTGTGTCACAGCATCCGGTTTGTTAACTAGCCAAGATGAGGACACTGCTCCAGGTCTCCCAGGCAGAGATGGGCTTATGCTGTTGTCACCAAAAGCCTGAGGCGGCCTTGCCGGGCCAGGCTTTGGTCTGAGAGCTACTGCACTGGGCCAACCACGAGGGGCGGCTGACATCTGCCCAACGCCAAGCCATGGTCTCTCTCTCTGACGCCCCCTACCTCCTTTCTGGCCTTCTTTCTCCCCATTTGAAAATTGCTGGCATCACCAACACCGTGACGTTCATCCCCATTCATTCCTGTTGGCAACTCAGTGTCAATCCAAGAAGGTGCCGGTCTCAACCCGGATGACTCTGCTCCAGCTCACCTAAACACAGCTTCATTGCCATCTCCGGGGAAAGTTGGGCCTCAAAATCCTGCTCCCTGCAAGAAATGAAAGAGAATTCGAGTAAATGGAGAGACATCCTGTGTTCATGGCAGGAAGCTTACTATTGTTAAGATGATGTCACTCTCCGAAGTGATCTACCCGTTTGACGCGATCCTTATGCGAAAGACAGCGGCAACGTTTGAGGAAATGAAACCGCCGAGCCTGAGTTTCCTGTGGCATTACCGGGAGCCCCGAATAGTCAAAACAATCCTGAAGAAGAACAAAACGGGAGGACTTAACACTTGCCAATTTCAAAATGTACTACAAAGGTGTGGGAAGCAAGCCAGTTAGGGCTGGCATAAGCAGAGACATTGAAATCAGCGCGGGGGGAGCTGAGAGTCCAGAAATGAACCCCTACATCTATGGTCAGCAGATGTTTTGCAAAAAAAAGAAAAAAAAACTACGTGCAAATCTTCTATCTGTTACATCTGGTCGCTAGAGTATATAAAGAACAACCCAATTTTAAAAACGGGCAAAGCACTTAAGTGGATCTTTCTACTCGATGAATTAATTTATTTATTGGCAACGTTTACGTAAAAACCGCAGCGATACCACTTTGTAGCCACTAGGGTAGCCGTATTTTTTGTCAAAACACATCGCCAACACGCGTTGGCAACATCTAAAGAAGCTGACACCGTTGGACATCGCTGGCGGAGATCTAACAATGGTGCGGCCCCCGTGGAAATCACTTTGGTAGCGCCCCGGAAAGTGAAACGTACAACTACCATGAGACACCCAGCCAATCCACTTACGGGTGCGTGCCCGGAAGTATTGAAAACAGCTATTTAAACAGATACGCGTACACACACGTGCACAACAGCACTGTTTATGTAGCCAAAAGGAGGAAACAAGCCAATCGGTCCGTTGACTGATTAACACAGAAACCAAACGTGGAATATTAGCCCTACGATGGAATATTATTCAGCCCCAAAAAAGGTGGGAGCAATGAGGGGAAGGCCCATAGAATGCGGACTGCTTAATGCATGCAGGGTTTCCCCCTGGGGGTGATGAAATGCCGGGGGACAGCATTGTGAATGTACTTAGTGACACTGAATTGTTTATGTTAAACTGGTTAGTTCTGACTCAATAACATTTTATTTTCACTCGATAAAAAGATCCTGCTCCCATCGCACTGTGGCACTATCACCAAGCACCGAGGAGGCTGGCAGCCTGGCAGGGGCCACGTGTCGTCGCTCTGTTTCCCCGGCCTTTCCTGTTTTCTGAGTGGACTCGGCAGATTCCTCATGATCTGAGTTTCTTTGATGGAGGAAAAGAATTCAGCCCCCACCACAGGGTGCACATAAATGACGGCGCTGAATCATCCCCACGGGGCCATGTCACGCTCAGAGGGCACGTGGATCTCATTCAGACTCTCATGTCACAGGTGCCCACGAGGACCACAGCAAAGCCCCCACCCCATTCTTCCAAATGGGAGGGTCTCCATGGCAGCTCTCGAAGTTTCAGAAGAGTCACTTTGGAGTTCACAGGCTTTGGGGCGCCCCACTCCCGCCTTCTGTCCTCAACCGCCAGGTCTCAGCTGAGCCTCTTTATGTCAGTGGAATCAGAGGTTTGTAAATGAGTCTAATGTGTTAAAGATGATCCATCGGATCTCTGCTCCGGTGAAGGATAATGTTTATTACATACTAAAGAGCATTCAAGGAGATGTCAGTTAATACGGTAATTAAGCCAACTCCCTGAGCACCAATAGTGAAACCCAATGAAGCCATTTGCGGCAGGGCTGGGTTACGATTCCACATTGCAAAGGGATCTATGGCAGCATCTGCGATGCTGACCAAAGCATTGGCATTGACCACGGCTCTTGTGGGCCAGGAGACCCAGGGACAGTGGGCTTCACCTGTCTCCACTGAGGATTTGGCGAGAGTAAACACAGTGGCACAGACACAGATGATAGGAAATTCTCAGGAAGTTACCGAAAGGGAACGCAAATATGTTTGGAGATCCCAGAAGTAATTTCCAAGGAACACAAAAGCCAATGGTAACGATTACTGTTATTTTACCCTAAGCAAACTTGTATTGAATGTTTACCATGTGCCAGCACTCTGTTGAGCCCTTTACAGAAATTCTCTTAATCCTCACACCCCTGTAAGGTAGGCGTTAGTATCAGCCCACACTTACAGATGAGAAAGCAGAGGGTCTGAAACAAGACTGTCACCTGCCCGGGGTCACACAGGATGGTTGACTCCAGGGCAGGTAAGTGGGAACTTGTCCCAAGATCTTACTAGGGACCTTGCTAGGTATGAGGTGTGGGAGGGGTGGGAAGGCAACCTTTATTGATAACATGATTTGTGTCACTTAATCCCTACAACACCCTCGGTGAGGTAGAGACTGCTGTTCCCCCTGACAGATGAAGAAATAACGGGGGCTGTCAATGGCTGAGTCTCGTGGGGAGAGCCGTTACTCGGGGTGAAGTGTTTTAAACCTTAGGAAGGAACTTTAGGGCACTTCCACAGGCATCCCTAGACCTCCATGGGATGGTTTCAGGGTCTCCACTGATCTTTCCTGATCCTGAGTTCCTGGTTTGTGCATATATGCATGGAATGCTCAGGGCATAACACATCAGTGGGCGGGGCCCCATTACCATACGCCTGGCCACCCTCACGATCCTGTGAACTGGACAGATAAATTGTGTTCAAGTGACCCCCCCCCCCTTTCTGGGGGGGTTCTATTGGTTTTGCCTTTTTTGGGGGGGGATGATGCACTGTGATACTCTAAGAGTCAAATAGACTACTGGATGGGAGCTAATAAAGGCTTAGTTGTCTGGTTCATGGAAATCGCCAAGTTCATTCCTCCTTTCTTAGCCACCAAATTGCCACCTGGGCCACCTGGGTGGCTCAGTGGGTTGAACGTCCGACCCTTGGCTTCCACTCAGGTCATGACCTCACGTTTCGTGGGTTCGAGCCCTACGTCGGGCTCTGTGCTGACAGAGTGGAGCCTGCTCAGGATTCTCTCTCTCTCTCAAAATAAATGAACTTAAAAAAAAAATTATGAGCAAATTGCCATCTGAAATACCAGCAGCTTCCCTGCTTCTTGAGGTCTGGCTGTGCCGTGGGTGGGAGAGAAAAATGTTTGCAGTTAACTGATCCACCCACAAAAACACCAGCGGCTGCAGCAGGTAGCATCCCTCAGCAGCAGGTTCGGGGTCCTTACGTGCTTACGCGTGATCTAATTCAGTCCTCACAAGCAACCCTATGCATCAGGTACTCTCATACCCTGGACCTACCCTGCACGTTTCTACTGATGAGGCACCTGAGGCCCAGAGAGGTCAAGCATCCCGCCTAAGGGCGCAGAGCTAGTAAGTTGGTAGAGCCAGAACTGAAGCACAGTCTTTGGCTTCAGAAGCGATGTTCGGAATCTGAGGTGCTCCCGCTCCGTGAGGGTGCAGGACTCCCATCTGGCTTCCACGCTGCCATTTTGTCATTGCCTTCCCTTTCTTTGAGGATCTCCTAGAAGCTCAGGGCCCTAAGAGATCGATCGGAGTGGGGTCAGGGGACAGAACTGAGAGGTGCAGAGAGACAGATGCTGATGTGGGTGTAGGAGGCTGGGGTGGGGGGGGGTGTAGACAATTTAAGCTGAAAATTGCCGCCTTCAGAACTGTAGCTGTAAGTGGAGTTGGGGAGAATGGGAAGGGTGAATTAAATAAAATTGTTATTCATCTTCCCTATTTTTTTTTTCACTTTTGCCCTGAGAGGGCAATTAAGGAAACAAATGGTTTGTGGAGATTAGCTGGCTGGGAGCTTTGCATATTAATATAACGACACTTGGCTATACCCGGCTGACTTTCTATTTAAGGTAGCTTTGGCTTTGGGGCCGAGGAACTGATTTCAGAGAATTGAGCTCCTGCAGATTAAAAATAAAATAAAACAAAATTAGTCTGCGCTCCGTCTCCACCCTGCTTGTGTCCCACCAAGAAAAATAAGACCGTTAGCCGAAAGCGAAAAGGGAGGTGGACAGGCCGAGCAGCCTCCGGCTGGACAGTCATCGGTGTGCAAGAGGCCAGGGGTCCACGGTGGGGTGAGTGGTGCCACCGGGCTGGGATGGGGGCGGGTGCTGTCACTCCTTACAAAGGTCTCCGCTTACTTAGCGGGGTCCAAGTTCAATCGCATTCTGCAAACGTTTGCTGGGCCCTGGCTTCGCTACATACCGCAGGTGCCGAGAAGGTTGACGCTGGGCCCCTTCTCCTGTGTCCCCTTCTCCTAGACACCGAGGAGTGTCTAGGCTAGCTGGAGAGAAGGACACATGATCCGTGCTGTAATTTTGTGTGTGGAGGGCATCAGGGAGTTGACGTCTGGCTTAGTCTGGAAGAACGGCTAACAACCGGACGGCCAGGGTGCCGGGAATTGTCTTTCTAGAAGCAGAGAATGGGATGCCCACGGCGACCCCGCCCAATCAGTGAGCCCGCTCTCCAAACCGTAACTGAGCCTTCCCCATGCCTGTTCCACCTGCCGGCCTTCATAGGGAGCAGTTTGGAAAGTGGTGAAGCCCAGAAGCTTTTGAGGCACGCAGATCTGGTCTGGAACCATGGCTCTGCCTCTGCCAAGCCGTGTGACCTTGAACAAGTCACCTCCATCGACTCACTTCGTCCAGGTGAACAAGTAGGGCTAAACCGGTACCTCTGTCATAGGGCCATTGTGAAGGTTGAGGTTCCACTGACGTAGCACAGATGTCAGCTGCTGGCGTCTTCTAACCCTTAAGACCTTGATAACACTGATTCAAACTCTCATCCCCCCTCCCCAAGATGTGTGCAGGTTGTCAGGAGCTGGCGGGAGGGGGGTGGGGTCCCGATGGCATGGTGACCGCTGTCTCTGACTTTTTCCCCCACTCCCGACTTCCTGTTCTTCAAATTAGGTCCGTTGGAGATTCCACAGCTCCCTCCCAGTAGTAACTCGAACTTAGACTTCAAACCCCTTCTTTGATTTCAGCAACAATAAAGCTGCCCCCGCCCCGAATGTTAACAACGACCGGGGGCAGTGGCGTACAAAGCCTGTGTTGCACAGCATGCTTCAGGGAAGGTTTGGGGAAGTAAGTTCCTGCAGCAAAGTCCTTTGGTGGCTCCTCCAAGTTGCTCAGCTGGCCTCTCTAGACTCTCTTCTCTGTTCCCTCTCTCCCGGAAACAAAGGAACTAAATGTTTGCCATTTTCTGATGCAAAGCAATTCAGCTCTCTTAACCTCCGTGCTTGGAGCTGGGCCTCAAAAAAAAAAAGAAAAAAAAAGTCTTGTTTTTTTTTTTATTTTTGAATAAGCAAGGGTATGGCTGAGGCTTAGAAATGACCTCCTACAAGGACCTAATTAAGTTTTTGGAGGAGTTACCATCCACCTCCCTGTTTTTAATGGGGTAGAGGGTGATTTTTTTTTCTCATTATACATGTGAAGCACTTTACGCACATCTCATCCATACTAAGCACACAATAAAATAATGGCTGTTGTTATTTTAATATTTGGGGCCGATTTGAGCATAAATTCATCGATGCATGATACATTCATATTAGTGTAAGAGTCAAAGAGATCCGTTAGAAGCGCCCTTAGAGATCCAATATTTCTCAAAATGTGTTTTTTGGAACACTATCTTCACAGGCTGTTTAGAGACCATCCAAGAAATAAGGCTTCCTTCCTTAATTATATTAAAGTCATGCTGCATACTATATCCCACTCTTGGAAATGGGAAATTCCCATTAGTCCATTAAAGGCTCTGAGAAGTCCTGCGATAAAGATCATCTGTTTAACTTTGTTGAGCTTTTTGTTTGTTCCCCACTTGGACTTGCCCGCAAAGTTCTTTGCGTTCACCAAACGAATGTCGCAGTTAGTATGTCACGAAACCTGCTCCGGGGCATTTTAACCTGGCTCCAACCTATCATTTCACAAATGACTGAAGTGAGCTGCACAGAGGGGAAGGACCTGACCCTAAGTCTCCCAGACTCTGTTGAGGGGCTCTGTGTCCATGTTGGGGCAGGCCTGCGACACTCTGGCAAGCGGTTGTCAGCTCTGCCTTAGCCTTCACTTCCGGCTCGCTACGGCTTCAAGGCCATCTGGAGATCGAGAGATGAGAGGGCCTTGTCAGGGTTTTCTGAGCTCTGTGCACACCCGTGTACATGTGGCCTTCTAGATTCTCAGGAATATGTCAGATCTCTTCAAAGTTCCTCATTTCCCAGCTTTTCCTTTGAAGCTTTTTGGTTAGTCCATTGTTTGCCCCAAGCTTTAAACCCTGCCTCAGGAAGCTGTTTTGTTAAACAATTGCTGCTGATTGTTTTGACACACAGCCCCGGGGAAGAAGCTGTTTGCACTAGCCAAACACAAGTCCAGCTGGCTCTGTTTAATCTGTATCCTGAATCCCACCACTTGTCACCACCCTGCCCATCCCCCTCCCCCCCATCCAAGCCACTGACTGTCCTCTCTCACCTGAATTACCGTCTAGTCTCCTGACTGTTCTCCCTGGCTCTTCAAATGCGGTTATGTCACTGTTTAGAATCCTTCAGTAGCTTTCCCATTGTCCTTTGGAGAAAAGCGAGGCTCTTCTCACGGTGTCCCGGGCCCTGGATCTGGCCCCTGCGTGCCTCAACTCTTCCGTACCCTACGCTAACAACCTTGTTTGTTTCTTTCAATTTCTCGAACGCATCAAGCTCTTTCCCACCACAGGCCTTCACACTATGATTGCCAACATCCCAGTTTTCCCAGGACTTTCTGATTTTAGCCCTGAAAGTCCCAGATCTCAGGCACCCCTCAATCCTGGGCAGACGGGGACAGTTGGTCACCCTACTTCATACAAAGAGTTATCTCTAATGAAAATGCTGGTTTCCTCCATTCTTCACCGAGATATATCCTGCTCACCCTTTCATCTGTTTAAATATTTTTATTTTATTTATTTTTGAGAGAGAGAGAGAGAGAGAAAGAGCCTGAGCGGGGGAGAGGGGCAGAGGGAGAGAGAATCTTGAGCAGGCTGCACACCCAGTGCTCCCCCATGGCCTTTTGAGATCATCATGCCCTGAGCCTAAAGCAAGAGTCCGGACGCTTAACTGATGGAACCACCCAGGTGCCCCACCCCTTAATCTGTTTAGATAGTTCTCCTTTATTTATTTTTAAAAACATTTTCTTAAATTTTCTTTATTTTGAGAGAGAGAGAGAGACTGTGTGTGTGTGTGTGTGTGTGTGTGTGTGTGTGTGTGTGTAAGTGTAAGAGAGAGCGCAGGGGAGGGGCACAGAGACAGGGAGAGAGTAAGAATCCCAAGCAGGCTTCATTCACACTGTCAGTGCAGAGCCCGATGCAGGGCTCGAACCCGAGCCAAGATTAAAGGTCAGATTCTTAACCGACTGAGCCCCAAGGTGCCCCTCAATAGTCCTCCTTTATAGAGGCCTCCCCTGACCACACACTTATAGTTTCTGTCTAGTGATTATAATTATGTCTTTCTTTGTTTACTTTTGTGGCCTGTCTCTTCCACGAGACCCTAAAGCCTCGGAGGGTTGGAACTGCTTTCGTCTTGTTCACTCATATATTCCCATCACGTAGTAGGAGCTCAGTAAGTACTTGTTGAATGAATGAATGAATGAATGAATGAATGAATGCCATACCACCGTAGTGCCTTTGTGTAAGTTGGAGAAAAGCCCCCCCTCGATTCAGGCACCGTTCTTAGGGGAAAACTGGCTCGGTGAGAAGGGCACGGCCTGCATTTCAGGCCCCTCCGAGCGAGAGCGAGCAAGCAGCCTCGTACAGGTCACAGACTGCATGTGGCCTCGTATAGGCCACAAATTGCACAGCAGGAAGCCGTTCTGAGGGGAAGCTGGGCCTTCCTTCCCAAGCGGCTTTAGAAAGCCATTCGAGGAGAAGGAATACAGAGAGATTGGCTCAGCCGCACCAACTGACGTCAGTGCTTAAGCATCAAGAGCACATGTTCGGGGAGCCCACGGACCTGGGTTTGCTTTCTGCCTCTGCCTCTTACTAGCTGCGTGACCTTAGAGGAGTGCCTCCATACCCTCATCTGTAAAATGGTCATCGTGGGCACTAGACAAGATCGTGTAGATAATATATGCTTATTGTAGCGTCTTATACACAGCAAATCTTAAATAGTCATTGCTCCTATGCATGCATGTTATTTATATTCTATAAAATATGATCTACAGAACATTAGATTCCCGAGAAGAAGTCAGAGTGAGTTTCCGAGGCAGCTTCGAACGGGCCGCCCCTTTCCCTGGCAGCCAGCTTCAGAGTCTGCGGCTCGGGTTTTTATTAAAAGACCGAATTGGAAAGCTTCCCAGATTACACAGCTGGCCCCGTCCCTAGCCAGCCTGGTGACGGCGTAGGGTGACGCGCAAGGTGACTCACTTATCCCGCTGGAGGCCTCATCTCCTGCGAAACAGCAGGGGTGGGGGCGGGGGCGCCGAGCATACTCTCTCTGAATGGTCCAGGCTTCGAAGGCAGCTCTGTTTCAGGGCAAGCCATCGCCCAGAGCCCTGTGGAACTGGACAGTGTCTAGGTGGCAGATGGGGTGGACGGCAGGAATGCATTGGGCCTAGAGGAGGCCAAGGACCTGGAGACGAGAGAGTCCGCCCGTTAGAGCACCGCCGTGGGGCACCACTGTGTCTCCCACCCAGGAAGACGTGAAACCCAGGGGAAATGGCCCAAGGGAAGAGCTGGAAGGCAGCCTTTGAAAGGGAAAGAAAGGCCGAAGAATAAAGCTTGGCTTTCGACAGGGAAGCCACACCCTTTAACCAAGGTCACTGGGGGGGGGGGGGGGGGGGGAGGGGGGCGGGAATCTCCAAACCCAAGTTGGCCGTACAACTGCAACTCAGAGAAGTAGCGCCCATCACCGTCTTTGTTTCGCAGGTGAGGAAACTGAGGTCCGGAGAGGTGCGGTAGCTTAGCCCACGTTGGGCAATGGAACCTCCGTCGGAGCCAAGGTCTCTCTGGCCCCGGAGTCGCTCGCCCCAAGTCAGCACACGTGGGCTAGCGTCCCACCGACGTGGGGTTTACCAGACATCTCCGGGAGGAAGATCCAGGGTCTCTGGTTACTCACACCCTGCACAGCCTGGGCCCTGAGCTCTGAGACGCCCGGTGTGTTTTTTACTGGTTCAGCGCTGGCGTTCGCCATCGTGCAACTTAACTAGCTGTGCGTCCCCGAGCAAGGGCTGACTGAGCCCAGCCCCTGGCACACGGCAGGCGCTCCATAGCGTTAGCCGATGTTATTGTTGGTGTTAGCCTTCGTGGGCCTGTTCTGCCTGCGTAAAACTGGCTTATTGACAGGTCAAGTGAGATGATGGCCAGAAAAGCCTTGGCAAACGGAAAAGGTCGGTGCGAAGGTACTGCGCTCTCATCGGTGCGTTCGTTTGTTCCTTCGCTGCGCTTGTCCGAGATGCTTATTATGGGCTGGACTAGACACACAGCGGCAATGGAGGGTCTGCCTTTGTACCTTCGGATTCTCCTTGAAAACCATATTATTTCTTTGTTGGGGCGCCTGGGTGGCGCAGTCGGTTGAGCGTCCGACTTCAGCCAGGTCATGATCTCGCGGTCCATGAGTTCGAGCCCCGCATCGGGCTCTGGGCTGATGGCTCGGAGCCTGGAGCCTGTTTCCGATTCTGTGCCTCCCTCTCTCTCTGCCCCTCCCCCGTTCATGCTCTGTCTCTCTCTGTCCCAAAAATAAATAAACGTTGAAAAAAAAAAATTTAGAAAAAAAAGAAAACCATATTATTTCTTTGTGTACCGCGTGGCAGAGATTTTCACGGCCGTTTCGCAGGTGAGGTTACAGAATCTGTCCCAAATCGTACAGTGACACAGAATTAATAATAATTAATAATAATTAATTAATTAATAATTAATAAGGTATGTGTGTGACCTTGGGCACGTTACTTGATCTCTCTGTGGTAGGCTGAGTAATGACCCTCAAATGTCTAGGTCCTTCTCCCTGGGCCTGTGTATGTCACCTCACGTGGAAGGAGGGATTTTTCCAGCCTGATTAAATCAAGGATCTCGCGATGGGGAGATCTCCTGGATTACCAGGTGGGCCGGCACGCAGTGGCATGTATCCTTGCAAGAACGGGGCAGGGAGGGATTAGACAAGAGGAGAAGACAGTGTGACCACGGCGTGGCCACAGATTAGAGGGATGTGGCCACACACCAAGGGATTCTGGCAGCCGCCGAAGCTGGGAATGTGGAGTGTGGTTCTCCTGGCGCCCCGCTTGCCACTCAACGATACTGATTCTGGACTTCTGGCCTCCAGAATTATCCTGGGAGAGAATAATTGTCTCTCGTTTTAAGCCGACAAGTTGGTGGTAGTCTGTTACAGCAGCCACAGGAAATGGCTAACGCACCCTCCGTGACTCCGTTTCCTCCCTTGGAAAACAGGGCTAATAGTAAGAGCCACTTCCTCAGGTCCCTGTAAGGGTGCATTGGGTTCGTACGTGCGGAGGACTTTGCAACCGCGCCTGGCGTATCGTAACCACCACGTAACGACTAGCTGTGATTGTCATTGCTATTATTGTCGCTTTATCACCATCAACCGAGTATTTATACGCCAGGTCCTATGCTTAGAGCTTGAGATTCGTTTCTTCATGCTAATAAAAGTGCTGGACCTGTAACTCAACTGTTCTGGATCTAAAACCCACACATTTAGTTTTCACATTTGATCACTTATTATTAGCACATAAAGGTCCCATAAGAGCAATGTATCTCCACGCTTTGCATCGCCTCTGTTCTACATCTCACCCTGAACTTCCTACCCCAGAATTCAAGGCTTCTTGGGCAGGAACTCTACCTTGGGAGGGCATGTGCTCCTGGGTGAGCGAGCCCAGTCCACTCCCGGCCCAGAGCTGCCTGCTGGAAATTCCGGAGAGGGGCAGGATGGAGTGAAGCGCTATTCCCTCCTGGAATTGAAAAACCCTCTCCTTCGATTAGGAGGACCAAGGGCATCGCTGCCTTTCTCGTTTCTCTTCTGAGCATCTGGCACGTATTAGCATTCCGCAAATACCTGAGGAATTACTGAATGTTTCTGCGATGGTTGGAAGGCAAAATTCCGCCACCCAGACAGAGACTCGGAGGTCCCCAGGTGTTGCGGGAGTGCGCCCCTCACGTCGCTGGTGCCGAGACATGGTGTTCCCAAAGGGGTAGCTTGAGAGTCTAAGGAAAGGATTGTTTACGAAGGTGCTTGTTGGCCAGGTGAAGGCAGCCGACAAGGGATGGCGAAAGACGCCAGCCTGACCACAGCAGGGAGCTGTTGGCATCCCTAGCCTAACGGAGCAAGGGGAGGGAACGGATACAGAAGCCACTGGAAGCCCCAGCAGGGGATGTGCCTTTTGGTGAGGGAATACGGCTCTATCAACCTGTGGCGTGGTGCCTTCGTCTATTCAGGCTGCTCTAGCAAAATATCACAAACTGAGGGGCTTATAAACAACGGAATTAATTTCTCGTCTATCTGGAGGCTAGGAAGCCCAAGATCAAGGTGTCGGCAGATTTGGTGTCTGGAGAGGACCTGCTTCCTGGTTCACAGACGGTGGCCGTCTTGCTGGGTCTTTCCATGAGGGATGGGGCAAGGTGACCCTCTGGGGTCTCTTTTTTAAGGACACTAATCCCATTCGTAAGGGCTTTGCTCTCGACCTAGTCACCTCCCAAAGGCCCCCACCTCCCAGTACCATCACATCGGGGATTAGGTTTCAATTTATGAATTTAGGGAGAGGGAAGCACTCAGGCTATAGCACCAGACAGGAGGAGAACCAGGGGGAACGGATAGTGCGTTCTCTCTCTCTCTCTCTCTTTCTTTCCTTCCACCCTTCCACCTTCTGCCAATGCTTCTCATTGATCAGACCCAACTAGGAGCCAGGGGACCAGGAGGGAGCCCAGGCGATGCGGTCCACATGGGTCTGCCTCTGGGGGCCCAAAGCAGGATGGAAAAGGACAGTGAGTAGATCTGGGGGGACACATAGAGAATGTTCAGCCTGGCTATTATTCCGAGGTCATCCAACAAGACCAGTGCTAAGATGAAAATAGGACTTTTAGTGACTCTGGGCTCATTCTCTGAGACACCAGGCTTCTGACAACAGCTGTTTTCCATTGTCGATGGGTTTGAAAAGTAAAATCTCTCTGGCCTTGCTCCATTCTTTTAATTGATTGATTTTTTTTTTTTTCGGTGACATCTCATTTTTAGTTATACTTTCCACAGGCCACGAATGAGTTCGTACGGGGGATACATGAATAAAATCTCTGTAGTGTTCCTACAGGCTGTACTTACGCGCTTACACAGAATCCGAACTCAAGCGTATAGATTTTTCTGAAAGTTTTGGTTGATGATATGTCGGCAAAGAACAGAAGAATCCTGATCTGCCTGCCGCAGGTGTTAGAGGCATCTGGTCCTTTATTCGCGGGCCTGGAAAGGTCTGGCCGCTCACCAGATCGCGGTGGGTGGCCAGCTCTGCGACTCCTCACCGTGTGGCCCCCGGCCAAGTCATTTAATCTCTCTGAGCCTCAGTTTCCCCTATGACAAAGTGGGGGGTATGGTGTGCCCACCTTCCTGGGTCACTGTCCCGCCGTCCGTCCCAGCCCCTTACCAACTGGGAGGCTTTGGGGAAAAGTGTCGGCACTAGGCCTCACTCAGACCTGAGTCTGAACCCCGGGTTCTGCCACTTAGCGGCTGTAGCACCTCATCCAAGTCCTTTAACATTTTTATGCCTCTCTGTCCTCATCTGTACAATGGGCTGGGGCTAGATTCTCCCTCGTGGGGTTGCTGGGAGGCCCGAGTGAGGCACTCTTTGGAGAGTGCTTGGAGCGGGACTTGCTCGTGATTATTTTACCTGTGGCCCCACGGCACAATCCAGCGATGGGCACCTCCTTCCTCCGCCCGACTAGCAGCTCCGCCCTCTGCCTCCGTCCCATTCCCGCCTCCTGCCCTGGCCGCGACTCTCGGGACCCGTAAGCCACAGGGCCCGTTACCAGCTGCCCAAGCATCTGACTTCGTTTTTCACTCATTTCTTTTACGTTCAGCTTCCTCGTATGTATATGAGCGAGCTCAAAGCAGGGCTGGTGGGCTATTTATGTATTTGGACAAGAAGCTAGAACCTCTTTTCTCTTGGGGGGGGGGGGGTCAGCCGGGCAGCGCACAAGGTAGCAAAGGGGTCTCCAGCATAAGCTATTCTTGGCACGTGCCCGTTCCATTCCCTGCTTCCCCCGACTCCCCCACGACTGCCCTGTTCTTCCAGATGAGGGATCAAACTTCTCCTAGCTTAAGCAACTCGACCCACGACTCTACCCAACAGCCAGCGTCTGACCTCCACTCTCCTTTTGATATCTGCAAGCCAGGAGGGGAGTTCTCCCCAGAGGCCGAATCAGCCGGGACCTTGATCTTAGACTTCCCAGACTCTAGAACTATGAGAAATAAATGTTTGTTGTTTAAGCCACCCAGTCTGTGGTTTTGTGATGGCAGCCTGAACTGAGTAATCTAATAGCTTGCCTTGCAATATGGAGATCTATGCTTCCATCAAGAGAGATGGCGAGTGGGATCTACAAAACCCAAACTCATTGACAGAGAGTAAAATGATAGTTACCAGGAGGTAGGGGAACAACGAAGAGTAAAATAAGCCCTAGAGATCTAATGCCCAGTATAGCGAATATAGACAACAATATTATAATCATCAAACTTGCCAAGAAATTGGAACTTAATTATTCTTATCACTAAAAAGAAATAATTATGTAACATGACAGGTGCTAATTACTGATACGGTGGCAATCATATCGCAGTATATAAATGTGTCAAATTAACATGCCGTGTGCCTTAAATTCACACATTGCTATATGCCAGGTATTTTTTCAATTAAAACCAAAACGCAACGAAAACAAAGATGGCGGAAAAGAGTGCCTGGTGTTACTACAAATTTTAATATAATTTTATGTTGATTTTCATATATATGTATATGTGCACACACATACACACACACACACACACACACACACACACAAAGCCTTGGAGTCAAAGGTTTGCAGAACCCCTGAAGCAATGGCTCTGAATCCTCGGGTCCATGGCCACCATTTGTAAACGATTGCACCGGAAAATAATAGGGAAGGTAGAAAGCCACATGCTTAAAATATATACACCCTGGCCCTGACTCTAGCAGATCAGGGGGGAAGGAAATATAGGGCAGTCTAAAATCCTTAAGTGGGTGTTTTCTCAACAAAACCAAACAAGAAGCTTCCTGAGGATGACCAGCACTGCAGTCTTTTAGAGGAGGGGCGGGCAAGCGGCTAGAGAACGAACAAGGTTATTTTTATAAAGGAAGATGCCAGAATGGCGTTCTGGAATGGCTCCGTCAGAATGTTGCATGTTGGTAGCGGCATTCCCAGACATTGCTTTGCAAGGTTCATCAATGGCTGCTGGGACGAAAGACACCTAATTAAACCGCTGAAATTTTCCTCAGTTGAGAAAACGTACCTTGCCATATATCCGTATGTTACGAGAGGAGTTGTATTTTTCCCGCTGCTCTCGGGCCAGTGAGCAACTCCCTTTCACTTCATGATTTCTGTTTTTCTCCCCAGATCCGGTCTTGCCTCCCTAGAGTTCCTTTTCCACACATCAGCCAGAAGAATCTTTTAAGAAGATGACCTTTAGACACTGGGCGGGGGGAGAAAATAACATGCCTTAGGGGCATTTGACGTGAAAATCATATGCCCCCTCCAGCTGAGTACTGCCACTTTATCCCCGTGCATTTTGTCCTGTGTTTTCTTTTAAACATTTCCCGGAAAAACTACGGCTGTGTGTCTAGACCATCAGTTTCCCTTGCCCGCCCCCTATTCTCGGCATCTGGTACACATTGGTCATCACCTCTGTGTGTGATTCATAGAGTCAACTTTGAAAGGGAGTGACACAGGGAGTCGCGAGGTGCAAGACATCTGGAGTCACGGTGACTCATCGCCTGGTTGCCAACGTTCCACGCACAGAGTGCCGTGCAGGGCTCGGTGGAGACTGCAGAGAAGACCGTGCACCCTCTGCCCCTGATTTGCTCTAGGCCAGCAAGCAAGTTCCTTACTGTGCCTTTATCACCTTTTTGGTACCAGAATTAGGCATTGTTGACTATGGCTAACAACAACAGCAATAATAAGTACCTTTCTAGGCGTTTTTTTTTCCTTCGACTAGGAATTACTTTTATGGTACATTATATCGTGTGTAAATGTCACCGTGGAAGATCTGATGAGTCACTCCACCTCTCGGATATACACACGTTCCCTGAAATGATGAAAAAGGTGCTCTTGGAAACATGTGGACGCAGGACTGTGCTGAACGGAACCTTTTCTTTCCCTTTTTCCCCGGAGAGGGAGTTGGCCGTGTCCATATACTCCTAACATCTCTAAAAGCCCCATCTTTGTACCTCTCTGGTGATGTGACGTGAAGAGGAGGAAAGGCATTTCAGTTTGCAAACCTGTTCTGCAGCACTTTAATGAAACAGTTTGATAAAGGGGAAGGGGATGAGGTCATGTGGGATATTGCAGGACCCTTTGCTAGATGACCATGTGGGAGGGAGGCTAAATCCTTTTCAGGTCACATCCCTTGCTGTCCACTAGGTTCAAGGGAGAGTAGGAATGGCCAGTTTTATGCCAAATGACACACGTGTAGACATACAAACAAGGATAATTTTGCTTCTTGAGGCGCATTGTGGGGTTAGCTAAATAACTGTTGTCCTTGAAGCAAATTCTACAATATCTGAGTTATTACGACCACCTCTTGGCATTGATGGAATCAGCCGGGTAATTGCCGCCCCGCATATCATTTTGTACCATGGAGTTCACTGCCCGAGCTGAACTTTCTGGACCTTGACCCATTCATCGCACATGGGTACGGCTAAGTACGAGCACATGTAATTGGGTTTACCAGTTATAAAAACCATGAGCATTTGGGTCAGGCCGTTACATTTGACTGGTATAAGCCAGGGCACACAGTTAATGGAAGGTGTCATTGCCTTATCTGTTAGGATAACCTCCAACCATGCTTTGTACTGTGCAGAAAAATTTTCAAAATAATGACGGTAATATACTTCTCTTTTGGTTTTGGCTTTGGGCTTTAGGAAAAAAAAAGAAAAAACACCTCACCTAAAATTCATCTGATTAAATTTGACTTCACTAACATTTATTCATGCAATGGAAATTTACCTGGCTTTGGCTCACAGACTGTGTCCTCTACTCCAGTGTCTTTTTCTTTGCTCTGTTGTTATAGTAACTGAACATATAACACCAGAAATCATGATTATAATGTGCTTCTTCAAAAGTTCTTTTTGTTAATTGAGGTATTCATCCACACTGCCTCCTTTGCGCAGCCTTTGGGGCAACCAAATAATATAGGTCTGGGAAGTGGTCATGCACACAAGAGAAGGCGAGTAAGGAAAAAAAGGAGAGAATAAGTAGGGTCATTCCATTATTCTGCACCACACACACACATACACACACACACAGGAGATAAAACAATAGTTCTTATAATGCAAACAAAAGGGGTCTTATTATCTTCCTTATTCACTTTAAAGAAGATACACTCATGACTCAGAAACAAAACATGCTGTAAAAAGATTTGAATTCCAGTATAATGTACAATGTCAGGTTCATTTCAGGTGTACAATATGACTATATTCAGCAAGTCTACACATTGCTCAGTGCCCATCACGATAAGTGGGTTCTTCATCCCCATCACCTGTTTCACCCATCCCCCACCTCCCTCTGGTGACCACTTGTTCTCTAGGTAGGAGTCTGTCGTTCATTTTGTCTCTTTTTTTTGTTTGTTTTTTGCAAAACGGATTATCTGACAGAGCAAGTAGCACATCTCTCATACCTTGCCTTCAAAAGGATGGTGTATTATTTTTATATTACCATTTATTTAAAAAATTTTTTCATGTTTATTATTTCTTTTTGAGAGAGAGAGACAGAGCACCCGCGGGGCATGGGCAGAGAGAGAGGGACACACAGCATCCGAAGCAGGCTCCAGGCTCTGAGCGGTCAGAGCAGACTGAGCCACCCAAGCACCCTATATCTTGATGGCAGTCTTACGGAGCCCTGCGCTGAGCTGGCCCCGGACCCTGGACCCATGGAAACTAAGATAATACGCAGGTGTTGTTTTAATCCATTAAGTTCGTGGTGATTTGTTACAAAGAAGTAGAAACCACGTAGAAAGCTCATGAGTCTTAATGCATCTCCCCTAAAAAAAATTGGAGGGGCGTCTGGGTTACTCAGTCAGTTAAGTGTCCAACTTCAGGTCATGATCTCGTGGTTCGTGAGTTCGAGCCCCACGTCGGGCTCCGTGCCGACAGCTCGGAGCCTGGAGCCCGCTTCGGGTTCTGTGTCTCCCTGTCTCTCTGCCCCTCCCCTGCTCACGCTCTGTCTCTCAAAAATCAATGAACACTTAAATTTAAAAAAATGAGAATACCAACTAGTCACACCTCACGGAGAGGAAGAAAAGATTCAGTAGTAAGTGCTGTGGCTGTTTGAGCATTATTAGGGCAGTGGCTAAGGATGTGGGCTCCGGTGGGAGACGGGTTTGAGTTCTGGGACCAGCCCTGACAGTCACTAGCCACTTGACTTCAAATAAGGCAAAGGGGGTCTAATTGGGGTTCATCCTCACGCCGAATGCTCCAGGCCAGGGTCTCTGGGGGGAAAGATTTTGTAAAACGCATTCGTGGGCCACTCTTGTTGTAGACAAGGTAGAAATGATGAGGGTTTGGGATTGGGATAAATGCACATTAGGGCCTCTTTAGTTTCCTGGTTTTCAGGCTTCTGGAATCTGGCGTAGGGTGTGCTGGCTGCTCTCGCTCTCCATTCTGGTATTCGAAGGCAAATAAATCAATCATCAAATATCAGTGAGGAAAAGTGGACTGTTCAAAGTCACAGACGCCGCCAGTGCCTGAGTCAGGACCAGAGCGCAATTTCCGTGGCCTTCTTCGCCCTGCTCCTTCAACCGTGTCATCCTGACCCTCCTAGAATTTCAACCGGTTTGCTGTGAGGCTCCTAGAAAATAATTTTCACCGTTTTCTTTCTCTGTTATTTTGCCCCAGGCCTGCATCCTTTAACTTGATTACATCTTGTCTGGCTGATAGGAAGTAATTTCAGCAAGTGCTTAACTCTGATGGGTGCCCGGTCCCCCCGCCCCACTCTAGTGCAGACCGCCAGCTCCCACTGGAAGACTCCACAGTGTGGTTCCCCTCCATGATTCCTACTTCCTGCTCCCCCCGCCCCAAGATACATACGGGGCTCACTTACTTTCAGCGGAAAAGTAAAAGTAGGAGAGAAAGACAGAGTGAAAAATGCACTCACATGGGAAGTAAAGAAAAAACAGTGAAGGTTGAGCTTGGTGGGTTTCTGGAAGGGCGGTGTTGTTCCTCCTGACAAATTCCTGGCCGTCTTTCAAGATCCAGCTTAGCTGGCACCTCGTCTAGGACTCATTCTCTGTCTCCCCTCAGGCGGACTTTACCTCTCTCTTCGTCCCTTGTGTTCCCGTTGCATTGGGGCTAGAAGTCTTCTTTGGTATTTATCAAGTGTTACTTTGTATTCAAGTGATTCTCCCCAACACGGAGGGGGCACACTCAGCTGGGACCAGTTTTCACTTAGCTTCGGGGAGGCCTCCCCCGTGCAGTGCCCGGCGCGGAGGGGGCACTCGACCACTGTGTGCGGGGTTGAATCTAAGATCGAACTTGTTTTAACTCCGAAATTTGCTGCAACGTAGTTTTGACACAGCTCCTTTGGCACTTAACGAAGGCGTGTATGTTTTCGGAGTTAAATCTGGGGGCGGGCAGTGTGATGCATGGGCATCTTCTGATTACAGGCCTTTATCGGCACCTCGCAGCAAAAAGCGGACTGACGGATGCTCTTTTGTTTTTAATCTGCTCTATTTTCCTTTTTAAAAAAATTTTTAAATTTTTTTAATGTTTATTTGTTTTTGAGACACAGAGAGACAGAGCATGAGTTAGGGCAGGGGTGGGGGCAGAGAGAGAGGGAGTCACAGAATCCGAAGTAGGCTCCAGGCTCCGAGCTGTCAGCACAGAGCCTGACGTGGGGCTCGAACCCACAGACCATGGGCTCATGCCCTGAGCCGAAGTCGGAAGCTCAACCGACTGAGCCACGCAGGCACCCTAAAATTTTTTTTAAAATGTTTATTTATTTTGAAGGAGAGAGAAAGCATGAGCATGGGAGAGGCAGAAAGAGAGGGAGACACAGAATCCGAAGCAGGCTCCAGGCTCTGGGCTGTCCGCACAGAGCCTGACGTGGCGCTTGAACTCACGAGCCGTGAGGTCACGACCTGAGCTGAAGTCGGATGCTTAACCGACCGAGCCGCCCAGACACCCCAGTCTGCTCTCTTTTCCACTCCAGATGGGGGCGGTACACAGTTGGTGTTATCAGTCAGGGTTCAGGACAAGAAACCGAAACGACTCAAGGTATGCTAGTCAGAAAGTACTTAATACAGGGAATTCATACTGAAAACCTACATGAAGGGCGAGAGGCGTGGGCTCTGTGCCACACGGGCCCGGGCCCTGGGACGTGGACTCTGGCCAGTGCGTTCCTAACATCCAGGAAGCTGGAGAATGGACACGGGACCCCTAGTAACAGAAAAGCTTTGTGCCTCAGAGACCTTGCTTACCAGCAGGAAACAACCAGAAGAGCAGGAAAACGGGCCTACATTTCACTTCTGCCTTCAAAAACCCTTCGGTAGAACCTCTTTGGTACCCATTACCCCCAGCTGCAAGACCGGCTTGGAAATGCAGGTTCTAGCTTTTGAAACTCCGCAATACAGGAATGTAGATCACAAGAGGGGCTGTGATGAAGACCGAGGGAGCTGACACAGTGTCCCCACAAGCTGATCCTGGGATCGTCTGCTGGCCCGGCACGGCTAGGGCACCTCGGAGCTTCCGGCTCAGATAGACCCGGCCTCCTAAAGCCGTCATTAGACGTAAATATATTGCGTCTCATGTTTACAGGCTAGCTGGGGACCTAAGTGGCTCGGGTGGCCTGGTTTGAAAAAAAAAAAAAAAAAAAAAAAAAAGCGCTAACGCGTTGGACTTCCGCCCTCAGAAGTTTAGCAGGGGAGACTGAGAAACTGCCGGTGCGGCTACACTGGAAAGTAATGAGAGACACTCGGGGCCAGGGTGGCCGTCGTAGGCCACGTGCCAGGTCGAATTGTTAGGAGACCCGATTAGTGCAAAGGTGAATGGGGCGCACAGGCAGGTGGCACGGCCGCGTCCACGGGACAGCAGCCCTTGAGCGATCCCCGGAGAAGGTAGCTGACTCTGTTCTCGGCATCTTTTGAGGCCGGTTGCAACCCGGGCAGGCCTCTCTCCATCTGCCTTGCAGGTAACCTGGTCTATCATGTCACAAGAGAGCCTGACTAAAACCAGCATGCGGGGAAAAGGGGATGCTCTGTGCCCCGCCCTGTCCGCTCTTCCTGTCCCAGCCTCTCTCCGAGGGGCTACCCTAACTTCTTTCTAGCAGCAGCTAGGATTGACAGCACACGTGTCACACCGGCGTTGCCCTAGGGATGCCGGTGCTCCCTGCTGCTCAGGACCCGGATGTCCTCTGCCAGCTGCCAGGAGCAGCCTTCGTCTGGTTTGCCCGCGGGAGGAATTAACACGAGCAATGGGAAAGAACTGAGTTTTCAGGACATGCCCCAGGAGCATTTCCTTATACCTTATTAAAAAAAATAGGCGAGGCACAAACAACCTTTAAAGCCCTCCGTGGGCCCAAGGAGTTTTTCCGTCTCGGCAGATGGATGCCACTTGTACCCAAGGGAGTCAAGAAGGGAAGCACACAGACCCCATAATTGAAGTCAATGGCCTGTAGACTCCATAAGGAAGTGACCGTGACCGCCTCGCTCACCACTGTCTCCCAAGTCAAGAACAGTGTCCACTGTAGGTGTTCAATAAATATTTGTTGAATGAATGAATGAACGAACGAACGAACGAGATGAAGTCCGATTTTCACATCTCCGATTCAGAGATAGACATCCGATAGACCCTCAGTCACTTTAAGGGCAAGAGGTACTCACTGATTCATTCACTCAGTCATTCGTTCCCAGGGAGCACCGCTCCTGTGGTTTGATAAAGCAGGGATGACTTGTCGAGGGGAATGTGACTGTTCTAGTCGCTCCACTTTCGTCCACTGAGTGCTTTTCATTGTGTGAAATCCTGCGTGGAGCACAGGGTGGGGCGTGCTGAGGTACAAGGCGTGTGCTCCCTGTCCCCCGGGGGGATCCTATGAAGTTGGGACTAGTGAGGGAAAGCTATGACCGCATGACAAACTACTGTCGACACAGTGGCTAACGGTCACACCCATTTGTTAGCTCGAGGTTGCACACGGCCTGATTCAACTGGCTTCTCCGGTCAGCTTATCCAAGGCGTTGGCTAGGCTGAATCCCCATCTGGAAAAGTCCAGGCCAAATCTGCTTCCAAGCCCGTTCAGATTGTTGGCTGAGTGGCAGCCAGGGGCCACATGCCACCTCCGTACTTGCCACACGGTCCCCTCCACCTTCAAAGCACCGATTGGGGGTCAAACCCTCCTCTGCAAGCACCTGTAGAAAGCTCTGCTTTTGAAGGGTTCACCTGATTAGATCAGACCCACCCGGGATAACCTCCCTTTGCCACATAACGTAACATAAACACGGGAAGGATATCTCGTTATATTAACAGATTGCACTCACGCTGGAGGGGATTCCGCAGAAATGCACACGGGGGGGCGGGGAGTGGGGGGCAGAAATCTTCGGGGCCAGGATGCCAAGCTAGTCCTTGACAATGGCATATTGTTCATGCAGAACCATGGTGGAGAGATCTGGAAGGTGCGGTTTTCCTGTTCCTGGTCTCCCATACCTGCTTCCCTCATTGTCTTCTGACAATGGCTCTCCCTTCTTTGGGGACGGTTTCCTGGATGACAGATACGTGGAGTGCTTCTTTCTGCAAATAGCTAGACATTCCATTTGGTTTGGCCCGACGAAATAGACTGACCTGGATTCAAATAGTGGCTCAGTCGCTCACCTCGTGTGTGACGTTGGGCAGATTACCTAACCCTCCTAGCCTCAGTTTCCTCTTCCATGAGAAGGGGATGATGGCCATACTGCAGTGTCGACAATGCACGTGAAGCTTCTCCTTTTTTTTTTTTTTAAGTTTTTATTTATTTATTTTGAGAGAGAGAGAAAGTGCAAGCAGGGGAGAAGGAGAGAGAGAGCGAGAATCCCAAGCAGGCTCCACACTGCCAGTGTGGAGCCCGATGCAGGGCTCGAACTCGTGAACCACAAGATCATAACTGAGCCGAAACCAAGAGTTGGAGCTTAAGCGACTGAGCCACCCAGGCGCCCCACGTGACTCCAAGCTTCTTGATCGCAGAAGCCATGTTTTAAAGGGGCGCAGGACATCCTGATGCAACTTTTGTGACACTGGCATTTTTAAAAAACGGCCCCAAGATGTCTCGCGTCCAAATGGGTGTATGAAAACATCCTTATCGAGAATTTTGCAATCCTTATCTCCCGTACCTCCTTGCACGGTGCTTGATGCATAATAGGAAGTCCGGCAGTGTTTGTAGGAGCGATGACTTAATCTCTTTTCTTCATCTAAGTTGTATTCTCCTTGAGGGCAGCTCATTTTTTCTTGTTACTAAGATTCTGTGTCGTTTATTCTTTCAAAGGAAATATGAATGTTATCGTGGCATTTTTCAAGAGGGAAGCAATGTTTAGCGATGGATAATTCCTTCATTCATTCGAATTCTCAGACTTTGGTGAGACCTAAGGGCGGCTGAACTCAGGCACCCCAGTAAGAAGATTAGCTCTTTATATGTTTAAGAATCGTGGTGAGGGGGAAGGGATTCCACAACCTTCCCCCAGTAACTCGATTCAGAGTTAGATCAGATAGAAGGAAGATAATAAGGATTATTAAAATCCCTCATGCTCTACTGAAGTCTATTTCCAAATGCTAATGGGGTCCCCAGGAAGTCAGGCAACTTCCTCCCTCCTTTTTCCTCTGTGTGTGTGTGTGTGTGTGTGTGTGTGTGTGCGTGCTTAACGCACAGGAGAAGTGAGAAGAGGTTGTTTGCCCTGCCTGAAGTAGGGATGGAACCTGGGCTCCCCCAGAAGGTCTGAATCAAAGATTTCCTATAGCAGAGTGGTTAAGAAATAGACCTTAGGCTTTCAAAAATATGGATTCTGTCTTGAATTCGAGCTCCACTGTGTGATTTTGGGGAGCGAGTTCTTTAACCCCTCTGAGCCTCAGCTTCCTCATCTGGAAAATGGGGATGATAATCCTGTCTCTCCCAAGGATGTATTATCAAGTGAAGCATTAAAATACATCCTTGGGAGAGACAGGATTATCAATGCTTTTCCCACTGGGTTAGTGATATTTTGGTTGGCTGGGGTGGGAAAAGAATCAGAGGTATTGTTTTTGTTCTTGGTTTTGTTTTAGGAATACGTATTCCCTTGGAGGTCCTGACGGAGTTCCTATTTGGGGGCCTAATCCTAGCAATAAAGTACCTCGTCCCTTTGGGGAAGGGCAGAATCCAAGCTGATTAGATGTTTGGCTGAGTTATTTACAGGGCTTGGAACAGTGATTTCTGATTCGGGAGGTCTGGGATGCAGTCTGGGTATTTGCATTTCTGACACATTCCTGGGGGGGGGGGTTACTGATAATACCACTGTTCTCGATGGAGGGAAGGTGTCGTCACAAGCTACAGTGATTCTAGCGACCTCAGCCGCCTCTAGAGTTCTTTGTAGGAAAACGCAGCTATTCCGGTCAACAAACTCCTCCAGCCCACCGGGTTCCAGGCACGGGTCAATGGCGAGATATCATCCCTTCATCCATTCATTCATTCGCTCATTCACTCATTCAACTCATTGAAAGGAGAGGGGCTCCGGGGGAAAAAGCGGACCACTCGTTATTTTGAAGGCCAACGGGTAAAGATTTCTTCTTGATGACCTGGAAAATGGTTTCCTGCAGTAATACTGTGGCACTCGGGCACACAAAACAAACGGCACAGGCTTCAGAAGTGTTGGCCACAGCTCAATTATTGTTAACTCCAGCTCAACGCTCCATGCCTCTGTCTCTCTCTTACACACCCACACACGCACATACCCCTCTTGTTTGGATACACTCGTGTTTACATCTCTTTTTGTGTTTGATAACGGGGGGACCTTAGCATCGCTTCTAGAATCCTATCCAACAGCATGAGTAATCAAGAAGCCATGGAAACAGCATGTCTAGTAATATGTACCTATAAAAAGCAGTTGGATTTTGGGGCGCCTGGGCGGCTCAGTCGGTTAAGCGGCCGACTTCGGCTCAGGTCACGATCTCGCGGTCCGTGGGTTCGAGCCCCGCGTCGGGCTCTGTGCTGACAGCTCGGAGCCTGGAGCCTGTTTCAGATTCTGTGTCTCCCTCTCTCTGACCCTCCCCCGTTCATGCTCTGTCTCTCTCTGTCTCAAAAATAAATAAATGTTAAAAAAAAAAAGCAATTGGATTTTGAAAAACCAAACAACCAAAGCCAAACCTAAGGTCTTATGAACTGTCTCACAACTATACTGTTGGTTTGTATCTCATTCCTTAGTGATTGCTTGCTCTCTATCGAAAGCTAAAATATTACTAAATATATTTTATATAAACTTAAGCTTATATATAATATCTATAAGCTTATAATAGCATATAATGCTATATATAGTATGTAATATAATAATACGTATATTATATTATATTTAAGATGAAGCTTCTCTGTTCCCTCAACTGGTTCTGATGATCAAGGTCCACAACTTATACTCCCGGTCCTCTCCCCCGCCTGGCGAACCATGCTTCCCGTGACCCCCCTGAGGGGTCAAAGCAGAGACAGAGAAGAGAGGTAAGAGGGGGCACGAAACACCTTACTGAGCTAGTGCTGCCCTGATAATCCAGCATCAGAGCTCTCGGGGCTTAGCAGGTGTTGAAAGCGGGCTCTTACCCGCTGGCCTCCTTCATGGGTTTCTCCTTTATGCTCTCCATGTTCGAGAGGGATTAATAATCAAAAGCCAGTTTGTACAACTTCCTCAGGCTTACGGTCTCAGCCTTGGTACCTAAGGCAAAAACAGTTTCATTGTAACATCCTCTTAGGTATACCTGATTTCACCGTCCCTAAGACTGTGGCTGGTATCGCAGGCTTTGGAGCCAAAGAAACCACCCCTGCATCCAGGTCGTGCCGCTCACTAGCTGAGTGATTTGGGGAAGGCCTTCAGACCCACCAGCTTATCCCACCCGGGCCTGCCTGCCCGGCGAAAGGACCCTTTTCCCGGTTGTAAGGATAAAGAGACATCATGCATTTAAAGTGATCATCCAGCAAGAAATGGGAGGTGCTATTATTCGTGGTTGTCATGTTGTCATTATGATCTTCCCGTAGCCCTGTGTTTTAGAAAATGCTTTCTACCCACAGTTTCAACTCCCTCTTTCTCAACACACCAATTCACTTTCTTCTCCAACCAGGTGCTTGAGACTCTTCAAGGTGACGGAGTAGACTGGCTTAAGAACAGGGGTTCTCAAAATCTGTGTGACCTTGGATAAGTCAGTCAACCTCTTTGAGCCTCAACGCTCTCATCTGTGAGTTCAAACTTGCACATTAGATTCACCGTAACAGCGACGTCAGAATCTCTGGTGTGTGGGCAGGGGGGCCACCTGAGCATCAGGATATTTTCAGCTGGTTTGACTACGTAGCCAGCGTTCTAGATCGACAACAGGGGGTGGCAGCTGTTTTGGGAAAGCAGCAGCGAGTAACCCCTTGAGGATTTGTGGGCCATGTGTTCTCTGTCGCGACCGCTGAACCCTGAAACGCAAAAGCCGTCGCAGGCAGAAGATAGATGAAATGGCGTGGCTGTGCTCCAACAAAACTTTGTTTACCGAAACGGAAGACAGACTATAGTTTACGGACTCTGATGTGAAGTATCAAAGTAAACCAAAGATTGCCTTGAAGCGTGGCAGGTGCACACCCACAAAAAAAGGCACGGCAGGTGCCATGATAGGTCAAGAAGTGCATTCAGGAGGCAGTGAAGTTTGAGCCGAGTCTTCAAGGATACGTAGGAGCTAGTGAGGAGGGGCAGGGGAAGGAAAAGCTCTTCCAGGGAGGCAAAAAATGACATTAATAGCTGCTAAGTACGCATGGACAGTTGGTGGACCTGAACATCGTTTAGTATGGCTCGAATGTACGGTCGGTTGTCTCCTGGAGAGAGATGAACAAACGTGTTGGCCTCAGACCATGACAACCTTTCTGTGTTGGGTAAAGGAGCCTAAAATTTATCTCGGAGACCACGGGGCGCAGTTGCGTTGTCAGAATCACATCTCTGAATGAGCACCTCTGTCAGGCGATGACGAGGGGTGGGGGACAGCAGACTAGTGGCACTTAGGGAACAGTTGTAGCGGTCACGTAAGAAGTTCATGAGATTGGAAGCTAAAGTGCCTCCCCCTCCCCCCGTCCAAAACTAAATGTAAAAAAAAAAAAGAAAAGAGAAGAAGGGATAACAAAATCATGATCTTGGTGACGTACGTGAGAAGAGAAAAATGGAAAAGGTTAGGAGGGGTGGCCAAGGTCTGATGAGCGCTTGTTCTCGTGGCCTCTGGGAACCTAGGGATCGCCCTGTGTCACGTTGCTTTCCTGGAACTCTGCCTCCACCTTCACAAATGATCCCTTCATTAAACTCATTTTAAGTATGCAGTTTGGAGGTGACATCTGATTCCTGCCGGGACCCGGACTGATAGACGAGGCAAAGCCGTTGACTGAGAATGAGGAGGGACGTGATGTGGGAGAGGGTAGGGAGGACAGAGGAGGTTGGAGAATAGCTTTCCTGGGGAACAGAGGAGGGGGCCAAAGGCCAGAGGAGCTCAGAGTATTGGTAAAGATCAGTGGAAAAGCAGGCTGACAGACCAGAGACAACGGTGAATCGCGGTCATTTGAAAGAGGGTTGTTTAAAGAGTTTCAACCCCCTTCACATCTGAGCCCCCCTGGCCGGGCCCGGCACAGGATGAGACAAGCAGAGTGCGTGACCCTTTCTCACCCTAGCCTGGCACCCGGAGTCCTGATCCCGGAGACCACTGTTAACATTTTGGCACATTTCCTTCCGGTCTGTTCTCCCAATCATCTCTCGGTTTCGCTAGGTTGAGGTCACGGTGCTTATACGATTTTGTATCTGGCTTCATTTACTTGACATCGTAGTGAAATTGAGTCTTCTTTAGAAGTGTTTTTATTATGTCTCTTCTTCCTGGCAACGCGTATTCACTGCGGCAAAACCAGACAAGACCGAGAAGCCAAAAAAAAAAAAAAAAAGGAACCGTCTGAAATCTCACCGTCCCGAGACAGTGACTCGTCACTTTGCTGCAACACTGAAATTGATTCATGAATCAAAAAGGCACTTCTGCTGGAGAAATACGCTGCCAGCTTGTGGAAGGCTGTGCAGAGAATCAAGCATAGTGAAGTTGGGAAAATGGTTCTGGAGTCGAAGGAAAGGCACCAGGGCCACAGTCTCACGTGGGAAATAAGCCTACGGACCTGCATTCTAGAAAAGATTGAATTTGTGGGGAAATGATGCAGGGAAAAAAGTTAAAAAAAAAAACAAAACATTTCCACTTGTTTGAATGCTTTTTAATAATTCCCTGACATGGGGCGCCTGGGTGGCTCAGTGGGTGAAGCGTCCGACTTCGGCTCAGGTCGTGATCTCACAGTTCGTGGGTTCGAGCCCCGCGTCGGGCTCTGGGCTGAGAGCTCAGAGCCTGGAACCTGCTTCACATTCTGTGTCTCCCTCTCTCTGCCTCTCCCCTGTTTACACGCTCTCTCTCTCTCATAGGTGAATAAATGTAATTAATAATAATAATAATAACAACAACAACAACAACAACAGCCTGGCAGGCCTTCTCACACTCTGTAACTTTGTTCGCGGAGCACCTGTTGTGCTGCCGTCCTCTACGTGAAAAAGCCATACCAGGTCATATTCCCGGGTGAAAGGTAGGCTGTCTGAGCGTGGTTCCGCTAAATGCGAGTAGGAGCGTTCTTAACGTGTGCCTGTGCCACTCTACGCCAAAGACCCACGCCAAAGGACGGTTCTGGTGCGAAGTCTTCCCAGGTCCAGCCTAACGGGTGAGATTTTGAATTTCGATGGCCGACCCCACCCAGGCTCTTAGTGGAATGAGGGCTCTGGTTTTGAGTAGAGCCAATAGTTTCTTGTAGGGGTATCTGATGTCAAGGTGCAGAGATGAAGAGGAACCTCTACTCAATAAGCTAGTCTGTGGGTAGTCCGATAAAGGGTGATGCGTGTACATGCAGCCGAGCTAGGGATTCGCCGTGGAAGGGTTGCGGGTGCCAAGGAAGCAGAGGTCACATTTCTCGACGGGGTTGGTCATTAACGGCGGGGTAGAGTAGGAAGCACCTGGGAGTTCGGATGGGAGGAAGCTGAGAGGTGTGCTCAGTTGGCACTGGCCAACCTAGATGTGAGCCACGGCTCTATCCCTCGCCAGCTTTGTGCGTGTGGGCAAAGTCACACCATGCTTGCCGACTCTCAGATTCCTCACCTGGAAAACAGGATGAGCTGTGATGGTTCCCCAAAGGTTTCTTGCAACAACCAGATGAGATCATGTATGTGAGGAACTCTGGGCACTCTGCCTGCATCACTACTTCGTTCATTCTGTCAACAAATACCGCTCTGTTTGGCAAGCGCTGGAGCTCGAGAAGCTTCCTTCGTCAAGCCCAGTCTAAGAATGCTGGCTCCTGGCTGGGACTTGCCATTACAGGGGCCCTGGGCACTTACGGGCATTCTTCCCGAGTCCTGCCTACGGGTATTTCCTTGAGCGGCTAAAAGGACCAAAAATATCCGGAGGGAGTGCGGCTATCCCAACAGCCAGGACCAGAGCATGCTGGGATGGGTCTCTGAAGGTCAGGACCAAAGCGTCCAAGATCGGACTTGTCCATCTCCCGCTGAAGGAGGCCCGATCACAGGCAGGTGCTGCACGGACATACTTATCTGCCTGCCCACGTGATTAGCGCCCTCATCAGGCTCCCGTCCATGATCATGCATCCGTGTGCCCAAGGCTCATGGACTTGTCCGTAAGGATGGGCTTGGATGTGAGAGAGGTTATAGGCTCAGGGCTGTTTTCCCCCAAGGCGGTTTCATGAAAAAAAGAAGGCCCCTAATGGTCACCAGTGTGAGTGACAGTAACGTAAACGTCGAGAATTGGTTCACAAATGGAGTGAGTGGCAAATCCGTGTCTGGTGTTACCTCTACTCCTAGCTAGGTTTGGATCTCTAGTTCCAGGTGAAGAGACATGACTGCAGCGCCATGCTTTCTCTCTCTCTTTCTCTCTCTGTCTCTTGCTCTCCCTTCCTCCCTCCCTCCCTCCCCTCTAAGACTGCCGAAAACATCATGCAACCACTTTTATGGGCAAAGAATTATGTTCACGATAGGAAATGATGATTATGATCACTGTTACCGTGGATCATCGTTATGCAGAAATCCCTTCTAGTTGGGGAGGGGCGTGTTCAACAAAAGCCATCAAGGTGTAGGCTAGTGTTAACTATCATCTTTTAGCCCCTGAAACAGTAAACGCCACAGAACCCGTCGGTGGCCTTCCTTAGTCACATTTTGGGTCTTTGAGATCAAAGAATTGTGCTTTATCGGCCATGGGTCACTGATGTGTTCGTGACCGCAGAGGCCGTCCGAATTATTTGTGAAATACAATTTTGCATGAGTGAGGCGAGTGCTGCTGGCTCCCCGGCTCACAGACCAAGGACTGGGGATTGAACCCCGGGCCCCTGGCCGGGTGGGTGTTTCCCAGGTTATTCAGTACAGGTACCCCGTGAGGCCTGGAGAGGGGGAAAGCCTGAAACAAGAGAAGAGCAGGACGATAAGGCAGCTACTGCTGTTGAGAGGAGGGAGACAGATCAGAAATGCGGCCAGAAGATAGGTAAAGAATGGCCAATAAGGATTTGCTTATTTACTGCTGTCATCGCCTGCGGCCATCTTTTAAGACCATCGCAGATGCTTTTAAGAGCGTTTGAGGAGTAGGTGAGATCTAATGGCACAGGCTTAGAGCTTTGGGGCTCCGGTCTTGTCTCTGCCCTTGATTTATAGAATGACCTTTGACTTTACCTTCCTTTTCCCGACCTTCCCCCCCACCGTCTGCTGTGCGCCTGGCTTATACCGAAAGCAACTTACATCCAGAGGTCTCGGGGCCTCAGCGTCTCTGTCTCTATGATGGGCATAGAGGCACGAGATAGCTAAATAACACGCCCCAAACCGTGCGGCCAGTAAGCGCCCACATGGGGACACAGAGTTCTGGAAGACGCCCAAGCTTTTACCCCGCGAAGCCTCCGGAAAGCCTGCTCTCTTTCTTTAACCTGCTGTGGCCTTCCGCGAACGACCCCTCTGCTTGAAGGACTGAGTTCACAGTTGCGAAGGCCAGGGCATGGCTGGGTGTGATGGCGAGACAGAGAGAGAGAGGCTGAGCCAGGACAGCTGGGAGAGCAGGCCTCCCGACCCCCCGGGGAACTGGGCCGCGGGAGGCGACAGGTGCCGCGCGGTGAGCGGCAGCGAGGGTGAGGGTGCGGGGGATCCACGGACAGACGGGTGGGGTCAATACTACCCCCTGCAGAGCTCTCTGGTGCTGAAGTGTGGGCGTGTGGGTGACAGAGTAAACCTGGGCCGGAGGAAAGGAAAGAGAGACAGAGAGATACGCAGGCAGAGAGAGCGAGAATACATCCAGGCGGCCCTCTTGCAGGCCAACCAGGGCCGGACACGTGTCGCAGGGCACTTTGGTAGCCCCAGAAAGGCCAGAATCCTCACTCTGAGGGGGACTTCCCCGTGCAGACGCACGCACTAGAGCGCTCCCAGATCGCTCTCATCACTCGGGAAGACTCTTCTGCCTTTCCTTTTGTCGTCCCGGGCCAGAGAGCGCCAACAGCAGTGACCGTGAGCTTCTAAATTACAGATGCTTAGACACAACATGAAATTTTGTCTCGCCACAAAAATGTCCTGGCTGAGGTCATGTTTACCCAGCCATCTAATTTTGCCACCTCCCAAAATGGCATCGCACAGCACGGGGTCCGGGAGCACGTGCCCGTGGGGGAGGGGGGCGCGGGGTAGGAGACGAGCACCTGTATCGTCGGCCCCGCCCTGAATCCCTTCCCTGCGTCGTCTGCGGCCATCGTCCGGCGGAACGTGCCAGGTACAGGCTCACGAGAATCGGGAGCAGGCTCCCGGCCCCGTGTCGAGGGCAGAGAGCCCGACGCGGGGCTCGAACCCACCAACCGTGAGATCGCGACCTGAGCCGAAGTCGGAGGCTCAGCCGCCTGAGCCACCCAGGCGCCCCTCCAGTAGGAAGCTTAAACGGGCATCGGCTTACCTTGGTGGTCAGATGCGATGTTACTCTCTCCTCCCCGGGAGTCAGGAGGTTGTACTTTGCCGGCTCCTAAGTGAACACCCACCTCTCCCCCCCAGCCCAGAACTCAGCAAGGCTCTCTCCTTCTCCAAATGTATTTAAAAAAAAAAAAAAAGAAAAAGAAAGAAAAGAAAAAAAGCACAAGGGCCTCAAAGGGCATTTTTGGATTCTGCTCCTCTGCCTACAATTACCTTTAATAATAATGACACTTGAATGGAAACATAATGGGTTAGCCCGGAACACTGGAGTGGGTGTTTAATTGGCCCTGCCATTCTCAAAATCTGAGATAAAAATAAGACTGCTTAAGAAGGCTCTCTCACGCTGGGCACTTGGGGAAGAAGTTAGTTGTGCCACTAATTCCCGAGCCGCATTGCATGCTCCTTTGCCAATCCTTCAATTAGCCCAGTTCATGGAGGGCTTTTCTTTGAAGCCAGGTCTATTTTTGTGGTGGGCTGGCGGCTCTGAAATGTTTTTCCCCCGAAAAGGCCTGGCACCTTCTGTTGCTCTTTGGCAGAGATGCGGCCCTAATATGATGTTTACAGGTAGCAGGGAGACTTTAGAAGAATAAGTCGGTCTCAAAGTCTGGGTTCTCAAAATGGGCTTGGAGGAACCCTGGGGCTCCCGGAGACGCCTTCCCACTTTTTCCAACTCCATGTCGGTGCGCAACAGGCTTTTCCGCACCTGCTGCCTCCCCAGCAACGTGGTTGCGGACGGAACTCGGAAGGAGAGGAGGGGCCAGCTGTGTTTCGCGAGGCCAGACGTTACAGAAATGGGCAGATGTGTAAATGAATGCCGTTCTTATGAAATCTTTTGTTTGGGAAAATATGGTTACTTTTCATAAAAAATATTTGTGATGGGGGCGCCCGGGTGGCTCACCTGGTTGAGCGTCCGGCTTCGGCTCAGGTCGTGATCTCGCGGTTCGTGGGTTCGAGCCCCGCGTCGGGCTCTGTGCTGACGGCTCGGCTGTTGGATTCTGGGCCTCCCTCTCTCTCTGCCCCTCCCCTGCTCACGCTCTGTCTCTCTCTGTCTCCAGAATAAAAAGTAAAAAATAAACCGTTAAAAAGAATATTTGTGATGGACTTCGTCTCCTTTGCAAGTGGATGAGCATTTTCAAATCTCTCAGTTTCGATTTCTGATAGGACACGGAGCAATCGATATGGCCACGTGAACCAAAACCCTTTGGAGGTTCTCAGTAATTTTTCAGAGCGTAAAGGGATCGTTTGAGCCACAGATGGGTGGGGACCGTGGCCTTAGAGGGTTTAGAAGAAATGCTCGGAAAAAACAATCAGAGCACCTGTCTGCTCTTGCGTGGCTCCTGCCTCCTGCCTCCAGGCACCGTCTTTCTCTCGCTCGTGACGGATATGCCTGGAGCACAGGGACACTCAGAATGGGCATCAGAGAGGCTACCAAAAAAAAAGCAGGAAGCGCCCAACTTCAAGGAACCACAGCACTTTCCGGCGTAGCGGCTACAAGCTCGGGTGTCGGCGTCAGGCAGCTTTGGGTCAAAATCCTGTCTTTGCAATTCATCAACCGCATGACTTTGCCCCAGTTACTCGATCTTTCGGGACCTAGTTTTCTCTTTCTCTGGACAGTCGAGACGCCCGTTTCAAAGGGTTTCTGTGAGAATTGCGTGTGAGAAATTAGTTCGAAACACGGGCGCCGTGAGATTTGTCATGAGAAGGAGACAAGACAAATGCAGGTATGGGGCACAGAACAGGTGCTCGGCAGACGGAAGCTCTTAATCGTTCTTGTGCAACATGACGCCCCAGGAAGGGGCCGCAGGTGACGGTGATGTGCGAGTGCCCTTGTGTCCAGCCAGCCACTCGTGGTCCCCCCGTGCTCTTCCTCCAGGCTCTTCTTACCCAGTGTCATCCCCTATGTGCACGTGTGTATTTGCACACGCACGCGCTCACAAGTTCACCAGATATTTACTGAGCACCCACCAGGCGGACCTGGTCCCCTCCTGTCAAGGGGGCTTCCGGCACCAGGACAGAGGCCAGCCAGGTGGCCGTGGGAAGCGACAGGACTCTTTATTCTCACCTTTTGGCTCAGGCGTCACCCTCCCCCCTCCGCCCCTGGGGTCCCCGTGGGATCCCCTGGCTTCGGGCAGACGTCATGAAGCCACACGCTCTTTCCTTGTAGCGCACGTCTGTCTCAGCGTATTACTACGGACTGCTCGACTGAAATCCAGCTTTCCTACCCGCCGCCGCCTACTACGGTGCCCGAGACATAATAGCTGCTCAATAAACGTGTGTGGAACGAGGGAGTGAGGACGCGGACGTTCCCATCAGCCACCCGCCTCCACTGGGCACCAGGGAAACACGGGCTCATAGTCACTGCTGATTCCCTCCCTCTGACCCATAGCTTCACACTCACAGGGCTTGACTCAGAAAACACCCACATGTTAAACGAAGGAGCGAAATCACCCTCCCCCCCCAACCCGCCAGGGCCGGGGTCTCCCCAACGGGCTCCTCTGTCTCCTGCCACTAAACTTCTCTGCCACCCTGTGAGAAGGGAAGGAAGCCTCTTTCATATACAGAGTATCTGACTTTGAACTTGACCTGACCTGGCCTCAAATCCTGGTTCTGCTACTTACTGGCTGTGCAACACTGGGAGGTCTCTTCCTCCCTCTGGCCCCCAGTCTCCTCATCTGCAATATCATGGGGTTGCATGACAGGACCTCTTAGGTCACTTCCCACTCTGAGGAGTCTGGGAGCTCTGGGAGACACGAAAGAAACAGGTGCTATTTGATGGCCGTGGAGTCATGACACGTCGCCCCAGGAGAACAGAGAAAGTGGCGAAAGACAGGTATGGATAGTGTCCAATGGACCATCAACATCAAGGAACAACAGAGACTGTTCTAAAACGTGAAGAGTGGTGGGGCGCCTGGGTGGCTCAGTCGGTTGAGCGTCCGGCCTCGGCTCAGGTCATGATCTCACAGCCTGTGGGTTTGAGCCCCGCGTCGGGCTCTGTGCTGACGGCTCAGGACTGGCTGACCAGCCACGCCTTCCCATGCCTATTAAAACCAGCCCGAAACCCAATAATATTGCCTATTTTTAGATTCTGTACACACGTCGGGTCTGCCTGTGGTCTCAGAAGGAGCTGTGTAAACACCAAGTCCCTGCCACCCCCCCCTGCCCCCGGCAGGCCAGGCCCTATGCTGGGGACTTGGGGCAGTGGGCACGTGACACAGCAGGGCTAAGACAGCGGTGGGGGGCACCCGGGTGGCTCAGTCAATTAAGCATCCGACTCTTGACCTCGGCTCAGGTCGTGATTTCACGGTTCGTGAGTTCGAGCCCTGCATCGGGCTCCACGCTCACTGCATCGAGCCTGCTTGGGATTCTTTCTCTCTCTCCCTCTCTCTCTGCCCCTCCCCCCTCAACATAAATATATAAACTAAAAGAAAACATTTCTTAAAAAAAAAAAATGCAGTGGGTCTCCCCAGGGCAGATACGACTGAACTGCTCCATTCCGAACACAGGAGCAAGGCATTTGCCTGTTTTTCTTTAGGGGGGGTAGTTTTCCCCATCTCCAAATTTGGTCTGCTTTCCCCCTGATCTGCTTCCCTCTGTGATGGGTTTTCTTCTTTTCTCTCTCTCTCTTTTTTTTTTTTTTTTTTTTTTTTGCTTTTTCCCCTTCCTTTATTGTTTAGTCCCAGGGAAGCAAAGAATAGCCAAAGGAATGACTTTTCCTAGGCTCTACACAGCCGGTCTGGCCCCAGTAACATGCCTCCCAACCTCTGAGGAACGAGAAGCCAGACATAAACTTGAACTCCTATCGTGGCTTCCTATGAAATGTTATGAATGAGACTGAGCCGCTATTGTTGGGATGAACCAACTTCCAGCATCTCGTGGGTGTTCCTCAAGTGTTGTTTGGTGATGCGCTAAGCTTGCTTTATCCTGGTTACCAGTATTTTTACTTTTGTCCTAATCCGTGGAGTTGGATTGGTATGGGTTGAGCCACCCCATTGTCAAGGGGAAATTAGTGAGGGAAATTGGTGACAGGCGACCCACATGTCTCTCCACCTAGCACGCCATAATGACAATTTACCTGTCAGCCTTCCTGACACTAATCTTTGCCTGTGGCTCTTTCTGGTCTGACTTTCTAAATCCCCTTGTAGTTATTTAGAGCTTTGAAGGCTGGTTCTTTTAGGGAGATTGAGAAATGATGGTCAGGGGCAACATATTCTTTCTGGGGTGGGAAAACAGCCTTTTCAGGGCTTCCTCTCACTTCCGCGGGAGAGCTTGAACTATATTGTACTTCTCCCAGGTATCAGCAGATATGTGGGTGGTTGCAGGGAGGCCGCTTTATAGTGTGGGCAATTGCTTGGTCACGCCTATCAATCAGCAAAGCCTGTACTTGAATTTCTCTGATTCGCTACAGACATTTTGGGCGAACGTGTGACTCGTCACTGAGTTTCCACGATGCACACTTTCTTGTGAGGCTCACCTCCGCCTCTTAAAACACACTAATTAGCAAAGGACCTCTTTGGTGGTTTTCACGTGCTTAAGTTGGCTAATTACGGAAAGGAGAAGGAGAAGGCAAAGATCCCTATAACCTTAAACAAGACAAACAAACTTTTGAGCAGACAGGTTGCATTGGGTGCCTTCCCCTGCATGACCCTGGGCGCTCTCCGGGCCCCTGGCTCCACGGTGCGCGTTTCAAACTTCTTTTCTTCTGCCCTGTTCCTGCAAAGCCTTATGTACAAGCTGTCCAGTGGTTGAGACAGGTTTCTGCAGTCCATCCATTGGGTTTTTATGGAATCCGCACGAGCCAGAACCTGAGCTTGGCAAAACAAAGACTGGGTCCCATCTTCTCGCTTCTCTCTCCTTACACCCCAGCCAGGCTGACTACCCCGCGCATAAGCCCCTTACTAAGTAGGTGACCCTGGACAGTGACGACCTTGGTGCCTTTTAGTTGTAAAATGAGAGTGTGGTTGGGAGAATTAAATGGAGGATGTGCACACGGAGAGCACGGAAAGCAGAGCCTGGCATACAGTTCGGACCAAGTAACCATAAGCTCTTATTATGCACATCGTTGGATCTGATTCTCTCTCTTTTTCATCAAACAACCTATAACCACTCGAGCGCTTGTAGTGGGAGAGGTAAAGGGAAGAATGCACCAAGCACGGCCAGATCCAAAGCCAGCAGGTCTCCCAAGAGTCAAGGTGTCGGCGCAGCGCCCAAAAGAGAATTAGATTGGGAGGCGGTGAGGGTATAGGAGTCCGTGTCTGGTCTCCCGCTCATCCCTCTGCGTGTTCCAGGTCACTCCTATCCGTCCAAGACGCTTGGACTCTTCGGAGGTGAATCTCAAAGCGTCAGGGTGGAAAGGTGCTGGCCCATGCTGACAGCCATGTCACTCTTGTTGGCACCATTTAGGGAGATGAGTTTCGAAGCCGGGGGCCTAATGGAGCGCACACGCCCGCAAGTGAGGGGGATTTTTCAGGGTATGATGATTATCAGTTTAGCCCTAGGACAAGCTTGTGATTAAATGGCAATTCATTTCACAGTGACTAAAGGAGGGTATTTAACAATAGTTCATTTAATATCGTCGTTACGTTTAAATGAATACACGACACGTTTTGCCATTGCCGTCTTAAGGTCATCATTTAAACCACACAATATACCAAAAAGAATGGTGCTTATAACAGAGCTTGTGCCTGTCCCAGGCAATTTGGGATTCTTGGGCTATCAGTGCCTTAGATCCAAACAAGTTGACATCCCCAAACTTAAACCTACAACTCCGGCTGAGTTCCTGGACTGAGAAATTTTACTTTTCTGTCCCCCGGGCTTTCTGACACCTGCTTGCTTTCAGAGTTGTCCCTTATTTTAGCTCTGCCTTTTCAGGTCCAGCCTCCAGATTTCTCAAAGTTAGTGTTTGCCGTCTCTGTGCCTAGGCTTTCCTCCAGCATAAAATGAGGTCATGTGGCCGGGGGAGGGGGTCCCCAGTGCCTCCCCCCCCCCCCCGTCCCCGTGCTGGCCCTTAGATGTCAAGTCCATCGGGATTCATCACAAGGCTGTGTTTGGTGACCTTGGTCTCTGGGGGCAACACGGGAAAGGAGCAAGTTCCGGTATCCAAGCCTCCCAGGAAGATAGTTGGAGGGAAAAACAAAACAACATAAAGAGAAGCCTAAGCGTCGGCGGGCTTGAGTTCCATCTGCCTCAGCGTTTGAAATGCTGCTGAAGTTGTCTCAGGGTGCGTGAGCTTTTAAAATGAGCACTTCACCTTTCAGGGCTTTGTCATGAGAGCATATAATCCAAATTCGTATTTCAGTTGCATAACCGGAGTCCATTTCTCAGACGTCCCTGGCCCGAGTCAAACACTCGCAGCACTATTTGAGACTTTACGTTTGCCGGATGGCTGACTCTAAGGAGATCTTCATTAAAGTCAATGGAGAAGAAAATTAAGTCATTTAAATTGCTATTTCTGGAGTTGCGGAACTTGAAAGTGTCCAAACAAGAAATATTCCATTATTTATGGTGGTGACTCGATGTGTGACCATCGAAGTGCTCAGCCGGTGTCGTTCCTCTTTCCCAGGTAGTCTGTGCTGGTGGCGGAGCCGAGATAGGGAAAGGGCAGCCCATGAAATAAATAGTGAGTCTTCTCAGCGCAAAGTAAGGTGTAGACGGATATGACAGATTGTGACGTGAGCTGAAATTCTGAAACCGTCTCTTGCCCAACAGGGAAGAGGACTTTGGAATTTCACCCTTCCTTTCGCCTTCCAGATTAGAATGGCCACTTGGGGGGTGCCGGGGTGGCTCAGTCGATTGAGCGTCTGACTTCGGCTCAGGGCACGATCTCCTGGTCCGTGAGTTCGAGCCCCGCGTCGGGCTCTGTGCTGACAGCTCGGAGCCTGGAGCCTGCTTCGGATTCTATGTCTCCCTCGCTCTCTCTCTCTGACCCTCCCCCGCTCATGCTCTGTCTCTCTCTGTCTCAAAAGTAAATAAACGTTAGAAAAAATTTTTTTAGAATGGCCACTTGGACCCCGGAGAAATTCACCAGGGGCAGCGTGATTCCTTTGGTGGGCAGCAAACTGGCACTCTCGCCGGGGGATTGTGAGGGCCCATGTCCTCACGAGAAAGCTTAACTAGTTTCTTCTCATTTCTCTCCATACTGAGGTAGACACCGGGCAACAATTTCACGGTCGCTTGAGATTTGGAGCTCCCAGCGTATCTCTGAGATATCCCTTCCAGTCTAACCTGTGTCCCTGGATAGCACAAGTTCTTAACCCGAGCTTAATGCGGTCCATAAACCCCCTGAAATTGCGTGTAACGTTTTGTGGACAGCTGCACATCTGCTTCGTTCCCGGGAAAAGAGCTTTCATTGGATTTCCGAAAGGATCCGCACCCCCAAGGAGACTAATGGCAACTTCCCTGTCTGAAGGAACTCGAACCAGCCTTTCTGGTTTGGAAGGCGTTACGTTAACCCAGAACGATTGCCTCACACATCGTTTCCTCCCTTCTCACAAGCTCTTTGTTTCTGGGAGCCTGTCCCTTTGCCAGTCCCCTGGGTGTGTTCCTCTCCTGCTAGAGGCCTTGACGAGTCAAGTCAGACTGCCGTGCATCCTTGTCCGCTGTTCTCCTCTCCTGCCATTCTAGGCCACTGGGGCTCCACACCCGAGGTCTGCTTTTGGCGAATGGAGGTGACGCGGGGAGGTCTGTCATGGAGGTCGAGGTTCCCTGTTGTCTCCACTCAGAAGGCAAAGGCCTGTCCCGCCTCTGCCCACCTCATCACTCCATGGGAAGCAGGGAGGTTGGCTTCCGGCCTCTGCCTGAATGCTTCTGCTGGCCACTGTGCTCAAAGTCTCGTCTGTCCGGAGTTCACTCTCTGCCCAAGGGAAGAGAGTATGGCCTTGCTTCCTTTCTAGTCACCTGTCCCTGCGACAGCCACTGTGTTTCCAAACAGCTGCCTTGGGCGCGAGAGTGTGGGTTGTTCTCCCAGACAGGATGAGTGATGAGTAAGGATAATTTCTAAAAACGACTGTAAGTAATAGCTATCATTTTTCTAATGCTTACTATGTGTCAGGCCCTGTTTTGAGCACATTATGTACACTGTCTCCTCGAACCCCCACGACGACCCTGTGAGCCGCGAGCTGCTTTGGCAGCCAGGGCAGCCGAACGTCACAGTTAGCAGGTGCAGGAGCTGGGATTCACAGCCAGTCCCTAACGCCGGCGCTGATGTTCTCTGTGCGCCTCAGTTGACCCTCCCAGCGCAGCCCCAGGATGAGTGTGTTTCCAGAGGTAAAATGGCCGCCTCTCTTCTCTGGCTAAAATCGGGATCCAACGCTCCTCTGCTCATGAATTCGCTGCCATCAGCCTCCACTTTCCGAGCCGATGCCAAAGTCTTATCTGTGGTTACTTTGTTCATTTCCATTTAAATAAATCCTTTTCTCTCCCCCCCCCCCACCCCCGCCCCACCCCCGGAGTCAGCGCTGATAGTCACAAAGGTTCCTTCAACTCCTGGATCTTGAGTGAGTGACTCATCCAAACACAATTATCATGCCATCCTATTTGCCCATCATAATTAGCTGTCCATTTGAAACCTCCAAAATGCCTGTTTCAGTGCTTAATAGCAATGGAAAAATAAATTAAGGCATATATGCCAGTGTGTATGTGTGGTCATTACCGCCTTATTATGTGCATCAGCCCTATTGTCCAGCTCAAAGCTATAATCGCAGGCGAGCTCCCTTCTCCCCAGCACACTCCAGCAGCCGCCCGCTCCTGCTGTTCAGCCGGTATGTGCTTAGTGAATGCAAATTAATATTAATATCAATCAGCCTAAGCCAAATCAACCTCTCCTAAGCAGGGAAGTGAATCTGCATAAAATCAAATGAGATAATGTATGTGAAAGTACTCTGAAAATTATAAAGCACTATACAAATCAAGGTATTTTTATAATAAAATCATCACGCGTTACAAAACCAAATATGAATTATTTTTTTAATGGTCTGCTGTTTCAGATTTGCTGCACCATTAGCAAAGGCTCAATAAATATTTGTTCAATTGTATCGTTGAATTGCGATCATCAAGAGTGGACTGTACATGAAAACAAAGAACTCCACGGAAGATTGAACTAATGCAGAAGGTTAGAGAGCATGTCATGAAGGAAGTTTGAAAGAAGCTGGATGAATTCACGTACAAAAGAATATAATTTCTGTTTTCCTTTGAGGATGGCAGACTCTTGAAATCTCTTCCTTTCCGAGACCAGGCGATTACGGCTTACCCTGTTGTAGAAATCCTCTACAAGTTACGACACGGCAACATCTTCACCGGACTGAAACTCGAACCAAACTGTGCGATCCTAATTAAACAATTTTTAATACTACGCGAGATGGAAAACGGGTCAGCTCGTGTCAAAATGCCTTGGGGCCGGAAGTCAGGTTCGCGACGAGGCTTTCTGATGCCTCGTCAATTTCTTTCCCAGTTTGTAACGAATTTTCCGACGTGCTGAAGGAGACTTCTGGTTTATCGCAAGACCTACCGTTTGCAACAGTGACCATTTTTACTTACTTAAATAACACCCGTTGCTTTCGGTGCTGAGGTAGTGCCGGGGAGAAACCGTGGAAGCACATTAGCGATTTCAGGCACAAATTTCCTTTGTCCCGTGGTGCATTTAGCTACCTCTTGGAAGGAAAACGGAGGATACCTGGATGATTGACTGAAATCTGTCAGTGAGTCCACGGAGCCCGGGGCCTGGCATTTGGAAGAGTTGAACAGCTAGATTTGGGGGTGAGTCTTAAGAATTGGATTCCATATGAGTTCTGAAATTTTTGTAGATCCTATCGCTCAGAAGCTGTAAATGAAAACCGCTAACGTTTGGAACATTTAAGTTAGGCTTAAAGAAGCGAGCTAGGCAGCCTAGTGGAAAATGGTAGCAACAGAAATAGATGAAACTTGTAAAACCCTTCCTGTGGCTTTATTTGCTAAGCGGATAAAGCAGTAAGCATGCTCAACTTATGAACGGAGGAAATCCCAAGTGCAATTTCATGAGTTTCTGGAGATACGTTTTCTAAGAGCACTTTTAAGAGGAATTTGGGGGAAATAATGATGATTTGGGGAATTACTATCATTGCTTTTTTTTTTTTTTTTAAATGAAGCCTGCATTTTTTTTATACGTCTTTAATACCAATGTGCAACTGGTGTCAAACAAGATGTGACAGTGAGCTCAGATAGGAATGCTATTCTCTCCCGGTACAGCCAGATAATCACATTAATATATGACTACAGTCAAAGGCTTCGAAAAATGACCATTGATCTCCACCATAACACTGTTTTAGAAACATGCTAGACCACATAACGTGACTATCATTTGAGTCCCACGTTGGTCCGTTAACGCCAAATATGATGTTGAGTTCCAAATCAGTTTCATCCCAAGTCACAACGAAAAGAAATGTGAAACGTTGAAAAGCTTGTTCACGACGTGCCCCTCCGATCCCGCCAGCGTCTGATACTTGTCGGTGGGACGACCAGAGTTATGAGTGGCACCGGATGCTGCTGCTGTTTCCCAAAGCATACGACACTTGGTTTTGAGGACATGCTCCAGCTTCTCTGCCTCCTTGTCCCCCTTCCTGCTGCCAACTTGCTGATGTTCCTGGAGCTTCACTCCTTGAACCTCCGCTCGGCTCCCTGCCGTCTGCTTCAAAGTTCTCACCCGCTCTCTGGGTTCCAACTCTCACCTGTTTAAAGGGGACTCGTGAGGCCCCGGGGCAGCTCTGTCGGTTCACCTCTGACTCAGGGGGGCTGCCTGGGTGGCTTAGTCAGTGAAGCGTCTGACTTCGGCTCAGGTCGTGATCTCATGGTTCATGAGTTCGAGCCCCGCATCGGGCTCTGGCACTGACAGCGTGGTGCCCACTGAGGATTCTCTCTCTCTTTCCCTCTGGCTCTGCCCCTCCCCCAATCACTCTCTCTTCCTCTCTCTTATGTATTAAGCACCTACTACATGCCAGAGACTGTATATTATCCCACGTAACCTCCCCAGCAGCCCTGTGAGGTGGCTAGTATGATTATTTTACCAACGAAGATACTAGGGTTCAGAGAACGTAAGCCGCTCCGGGGACGCATCCGGGTCCCATCTGACCAAAGGCGGAGTGCTTAAACGCACCGCAGAGGTCAGAAACTCAGCTGCTGGTGGGGTTCCAGGCGAAAAAGCAAAGGAGACCAGATTCAAGAAGAAAAAGAGCAGGGCAATTTGTCCCCGTTGGGGAAACAGAGGAGTGGGGGGTCCCCTAGGGCACAGTTCAGCTCCAGCTGTAGAAAAAAATAGTCTTATCAGACCTTCCAACTGTTCTTTAAATTTTTTTTAGTGTTTATTTATTTTTGACAGAGAGAGAGAGAGAGAGAGAGAGAGAGAGAGAGAGAGAATGAGCGGGGGAGGGGCAGAGAGAGAGGGAGACACAGAATCCGAAACAGGCTCCAGGCTCTGAGCTGTCAGCACAGAGCCGGACGCGGGGCTCGAACTCGCAGACTGAGGGATCATGACCTGAGCTGAAGTTGGATGCTTAACCGACTGAGCCACCCAGGCGCCCCTATTGAGGCCAGTTTTTTCAAACAATGAAGCACATAAATACTAAGTACACCATTTGATGCACTTTGACAGATACCGCAGTGCGTTTCCAGATACAAAACATTTCCATCGCCTCCGAACGTGCCTTTGGGCCTCTCCCAAGTCACATCCCACCTTTCCCCGCCCGAGATGACCGCTGATCTGATTTTTTTCCCACCATAGATTAGTTTTCACATTCCAGAACTTTCTATACCTAGAATCACCGTTAGCGCTCTTCTGTCATCCATGTTGTGGGGTGACCTATCAAACTGTTTTAACCTCTTCGTATCTCCGTCACTCTTCATACGCAAGTGCCATCAAATTCATGTGCCCTTGAGACGGCCTACCTCTCTTCTTTTCCTATCCTGCTGCGACCGCTCTGCCATAATCCTGTGATGTTTGGATTCCAGCAGGGCACTTGACAAAGTCCCGCGTGATATCCGAGGGGACGGGGCGGGGTTGTGGGAGAAGGGTAGTCACGGTCCGCATGGGAAACGGATGGGGTCACGGTGTGCATCGTGGGCTCTACGAAATGGGCAGGCTCCGGATAGACCTGTCAGCAGAGAAATGCTATTTAGAGCCATATGACTCGATGCAATGAGAAAGACGGTGAACACAGACCCTGAAAACAGAGAAGAGAAGAGAAGAGAAGAGAAGAGAAGAGAAGAGGTCTGTACCAGTCTGCTGTGGCCGCCGTAACAAAACACCACAGACCCAGGGGCCCTACACAACAGACACTTATTATCTCACGGTTCTGGAGGCTGGAAGGCCAAGATCAAGGTGCTGGCAGGGGTGGTTTCTCCTGTGGCCTCTCTCCTTGGTGGCCCCTTCCCCACCGTGTCCTCACATGGCCTTTCTTCTGTGCCGCATCCCGAGGTACTGGGGATTAGGGTTTCAGCATGGGAATTTGAAGGGATACACGGTTGAGCTCCGGCTTCGGCTCAGGTAATGATCTCGCAGTTGGTGAGTTCGAGCCCCGCGTCGGGCTCGCTGCCATCGGCCTGTCGGTGCAGAGCCCGCTTCAGATCCTCTGTCCCCCTCTCCCGGCCCCTCCCCCACTTGTGCTCTCAAAACATAGAAGTAAAATATTTAAGCATATACATACATATATATGTATATATATGAAAGGACACAATTCAGCCCATAATAAGGTCCAGGAAATGAGCTTTGGTCCTCCACTGAGAAGTCAAGCAAAAGAGAGAGAGGCATCAGCAGACAGCCATCCGGAAAACCTTTTCTCTCAATGGGAGAAGCTGATGAGAAGCAAGAAATCTGGAAATTGCCGGCATGAAGCCCTTAACGTAGACCTTTTGGAACACCTTTGCGTCTTGCCACTCGTCAGCTACCTGACACGGTTACCTAAGTGTCCTCAAATGCGTGGCTGTTGATTTGATCGCTCGATTATATCCGTTTCTGAAGAGCAGGAGCTGAGTTTTCCACATATTATCCTGGGGGAGGAGGTGGAGGGGGGGGAGACGAATTCACTGAGCCCCTGCTGCTTGCCATGGCGTTTAAGTACATTACCTGATTTAATTCTTACAGCAGTCTGGAGGTCCGCACATTGTTCCACAGATGGGGAAACTGAGCCCAGAGAGGGTAAGCAGCTTCCCCGAAGCCACACAGCTAATGAGCGGTGGAGCCATAATTTGAACTGCAGACCCCAACCCTATGCCCTTTGGGCTCATGCGTGTCGCACGCCCTGCCGCCAGGCAACTTGGGTGGTATTTGGAATTTTTTTTTTTTTTTTTTTTTTTTGGCCAAGCCTTTAATTACCGAGAGGAAGCGGCATTTTGATGAGCACATGTTTGCCGTTCTAACGCCAAACAAACAGCTTCTGCTTTTTTTGGTAGAAACTGATGACAGCGCCGGGTCACCTCCAACTCTCCGGAAATTGGTAATCTTGCTACAAATAAAACGATTTCGTTTTCGTTTGGCTTTCTCGTACCGTGATTGTGAAGAAGTCAGAAACGATGATGAGTCACAGGTTGCTGACAGTCCAAAGCGGACCTCACGGGGCATCTAGCCCACCCGCCTTCCTTCTATAGAGGAGGACACGGGGGCCGGGCGAGGGCAGTTGACCTGTCGAAGAGGGCAGGGGCAGGAACCAGAACTGGCTGGTTTTCTCACCGGCTTCGCGCTCTTTCCTTTAGTCAACTAACCCCATCTATTAAGCTGGCCCCTTGCGTCTAAAATAGCGGCCCTGAGCACCCCAAGATTTTCTCCATTTCTGTGTGGACTTTGAAAGGCAAAGCCTCTAAGCACGCGTTGCCAGGTTCATGTCTGAAGAGGCTGGGAGAAAAGTGCCAGGAAAACCGGCCAAGTCCATACCTCTGACATTTACTAGTTTTGTTTCTTTTTTTTTTTTTTTTTAAGGATTATTTTATTGCTTCCAGGCAATAAAATTCAAGGTATTAATGTATGACCTCTTTGGAAGCAAGGTAACATTTACTTGTTTTAAGGTTTCATCAATGACCTTTTCTTCTCAAAACAGCCCTGAGAAATGGGCAGCTGCAGGTAGATGTTAAGGTTATTTTAAATCCAGCTCTCCCCCCGCGGAATACGGGAACACCTGCTCTGATCGGTTGCCTCCCTTTCAAGTTGACGCATGACATTCAGGACGTGCCTTTGGGGAAGACCGAACCAAGGGGACTTCGTTAGGATTTCCTATGGCCCCTGCTGGCTCCGAACTTGGCAAAGCGCGCGCCACAGTTTTCCTGACACCATATTGTGACATAGGGTTAATTATCTCAGACGTCGTAGTCGAAATCCCAGGGCCTCGCGTCTGGAGCCAAGGACAGTACAAGCCACAGATCTGCTCGGAGCTGCAACATCCCAGGGCGTGGAGAGAAAAAAACGCCAGCTCGAACGGCAAATAATTCTTAAAAGCCTTCTCCTGGGTCACCCAAAGAGGGTCATAAAGGGCAGATTGTTCTTTTACACCCTCTTTTATGTTTCCTGGGGAATCTGAACCAAACCTGCCTATCGAGCACCTACTATATGCCGGGACCTGTGCTCGGCGCCGAGACCCTGCAAAGCAGGGGCCAGGGGACAAACAGGATGACAAATCTGGGGCGACCCGTAACCGTTAGATGTTCGATCTGAAACCCAGCTCAGCGATATTCGCCTGTGACCTCCACGGAACGTCACCCCGCCTTGCTTCAATATTGACCAGCATCCTGGCATCGAGAACAACGGCCAAAACCTATTTTCTTCTTTTAAATAGACATTTTTTTTTCCTCTGGGCTTACTGAGAATTATTTTTTTAAAACTGCTCTTAGCTTCTCCCTAGTAATGGGTGTTCACGTAACCAGTGCCTGAAGTAGGTAGCCAGTGAACTAAAGTCTATTGAGTCATTTTCTCTGCAAAGACAGCTGTTCTGTGCCCCGCTATTGACTGGATTCCATTTGACTGAGTATGCCCATTATGTAGCAGCATACCCAGAAAGGGCCGTTTTCAGGGACAGAAGATTTTCTTTTTCCTTTTAATGAATACGCTCGGAAGACAAAACCAAGGTGACTTCCTGCGTGGCTTTTGTCCTGAGGTCTTGTTGAAGAAAGACTATTGATTCAACTGTCTGGAACATGTTCCATTTCCCTGAAGGGCTTAGAAGCTGGAAGCCGTAGAAAGGACACTGGATTAGAAGTCAAAAGGTTAGGTTTACAGCCCTGATTCTGCCACTAGGTAGTTGTACAGCCTGGGAGAAAGAGCTGATCGTCCCTGGGCCTCCTGCCCTTTCTCCGGAATTAGGAGGACAAGACAGGACAGAAGTTTAGAAGCGGTTCTTTCCCGTATCAGTTGCGCGCATTTGAGAAAGTCAACCTCTCTGGGCCTCAGTTTCCTTGCCTGAGAAATGGAGATATAACGGTATCCAGCTCATAGTGTCTTAGAGGGATGAAGCAAGAAAATACATGTAAATGATTAGTTCAGTGCCTGACACAGAGTGATTGGCAAATACCGACAATTCTTAGTTTCCCGGTTAAATTAAATCATGGTGGCCCTTCCGGCTCTAAGTTTCCGGGAACCCTGAAGACGGGTAAACTCTTTAGTGTCCTTTTAAGTGAAATTCTGTGTTCATTTTCTGACTACGATAACACTTCTTCACTTAGCCCCCGCATGTTAAACAGTTGCTACAAGTTGACGAATAAGAAAGCTCTCCAATGGTTTTTCCTCTTCGTTAGTTCTCTCTGAATACAAGCCATCTCCCTGAAAACTCAAAGGACAAGAACGCAAATGTTTCACACTCCATGTCTACAGAAGAGCTACCAGGAGATAGAGAGCACTGATTCCCACATCAACTTGTGCTTTAGCACAAGAAAGAAAAGGGTAGAGAATTTACTGCGTTTGTCAGGAATCCAAAGACTTTCCTCCGTAATCTTTGTAAATGTTGAAATTCGCTTTGAACTGTGGCTATGTTTTATCAGTATTCAGTGAGCAGTGTGTGGTTTGGGAGACATTGAGCTCCTTCTATGTGTGAGAGAAGAGACCGACTGAGGCAGGCCTATGGAACTTCCTAGAACAAGAATAATCCGAATCCCCAGCACAAAGCCAGGTTATTGTTTTAAAATGCTGAGTGAGTGTGTGTGTGTGTGAGAGAGAGAGAGAGAGAGAGAGAGAGAGAGATTGAGAGATTCAGATTTCTCAATTCAGGCTAACATTTCTTATGTGGACCTTTAATAGTCAATATGCGGGGCGCCTGGGTGGCGCAGTCGGTTAAGCGTCCGACTTCAGCCAGGTCACGATCTCGCGGTCCGTGGGTTCGAGCCCCGCGTCGGGCTCTGGGCTGATGGCTGGAGCCTGTTTCCGATTCTGTGTCTCCCTCTCTCTCTGCCCCTCGCCGTTCATGCTCTGTCTCTCTCTGTCCCAAAAATAAATAAACGTTGAAAAAAAAATTAAAAAAAAAATAGTCAATATGCATAGAGTATACGACAGAAGTGTGAGAATTATTTTTTGGTCCAGTGAACTAATCAAAAGTGCTTTACGGCAGGACAGGAGTCTGTATCTTCCTCCGCACGGGCTTCTCAGCTTCTCCTGTTGTTGGCCCTTGTCATCCAAGTTGAAGCCAAAGTGGCCACGTGAGACTGTGCGACAGCTTGACATGAAAAGAGGAAGTCTAGGGCTGGTTCCAGGAGATCTCATTTTGCCAACCTAGGAGGGTGTTATTTAATATGCCTCCTGAAAGGGCAAGCTGTGTGGTAATTGTCTTTTAATCCGTTGCTGAAGAGCGTCGCGCTCGTGCTAATGTTCACGAGGACAGGATGCCCGGATCCAGGGTAGATGTGGCCGTTTCCCGGCGTTCCCTGGCCCTGGCTAGCATCATCGCGCTCTGGCAAGCAGACCGAAGCAGGCATTTTGTATGTTCCTGCGTGGAGGCGTGAGCTGGGGTGGTCTCTTCAGACTGAACCTGCGCGTAACAACATTGCTAAAAGCTTTGCCTCTTTATCCCATCTACATCTTCTATTATATATACTGAGCCAGTGACAGTTTTGAAAGTAATTGTCCGCCTGCCTGGAAGGCCCAATTTGTGCATTAAGATAATGCTGTCCTGATCTCTTAGCACCCGTTTGTTTATTGTTTCCTTTGTGAAACATTTTTGTTCACCAGCCCATAAACCCATAGTCACCATATTAAGCTTTATAATAAGGAGAAATCACTCTCTAGCTATGAAAGGAAAAGTCGAATCTCCCTTTAAAGGCAGTGGGAACTCCAGAGACGTGAACTCACAGGAGGAGTGATAGGGAAGATGGCCACATGTGACATCAGCCTCTCAAGCTAACAGCAAACGTACGCAGTGAGCGACGACTCTACTTACCGGGCGTGAGTCAGAACACATCTGCGTATCGCATTTAAGCGTAGGTGTTGCATTTTGGGAATGACGTTGTTGAGAATATATCTGGGAAGGTGCCCGGGCTGAGGAGAGGTCTGGAAACCGTGACGGACAAAAGACGGTTACGGTAACTCTATGTTTGGCCTGGAGAGAAGACCGAACTAACCCACGATGACTCTTACAAGATTCGACAATCGAAGAGGCAGTACGCTTGCTTTGCGTTACTCCGGAGGCAAACTCTAGGGTAAATAGATGAGAATTACGAGAAAGTACATTAGAGATCAACGGTACAAATGACCCAAACCTTACAAAAAGAGAAACCATCCAATTATAGAATACATTTACTCGGAAAGTAGAGACTTCTTCCTGGAGGTGTTCAAGCTGGTTGAGCCCCAGGTAGGGATACTATCGGCTGGCGGCCTGAGGGAGAGCCAGGTCAGGTCATTTCCAGGGTTATCCCTTTCGTATTCTAAATTATTTTTTTCGAGGAACTCGTTGTGCCTCGTCAACAACGAGGAGCCCCAAACCATAGAGCTTCACTCACTTATCCGTCCGAGCATCCCTCCACTAATTCGTGTAACGAACACTGACCGTGTGACTGTTACGTGAGGCGGAAAGAGAAGACACAGGAATGTAGGATACGGAGGCGTAAACAGGCGATGACAGGACAGGATGGATGATGCGTGCAAAGACAGATGGAGGTACGAGTAACAGAGTGAGTCGTGGTGATGTTACAGGGACCCGGAATCTCGGAAGATCTGACCGGACGACGTCATGCCTGAGGAGGATCCGAAGGCGTGAACTGGAGTTTCCCAGGAAGACAGGGTGGTCAAGTCAAGGTGGAAAGACCATGCTAAACGCAGGGGAGCTATGTGCAAAGACATGGGCGTGCGACACCATCCGGCAAGTTTGTAAAATTTTAGCTCACCCGTCAGGGCTGGAGCATGAGGTCTATCGGGAGAGGAGGAGAGGAGGGAGGAGGAGGTGGAAAGTGTGAAACTGGGCTAGGTCACGAGGACCCGCCCCGAGGGGCCTGAACCTTTCATAGAAGCGGGGGAGCTGGGCAGCGATGCGCCTTCCTTCTGTGCTTGTTCTTCGGTGTTGCCCATGCAATTCCTGCATCCAAGCTGGAAGCCTTTGAAACCAGATGAAAATGGAGGGCAGTTATTTCCTGCTGCCCCAAGTCAGCTTAATTTCCAGAATCTCATTCTCTGACTTTTCGGTATCTGTTATCGCTTTGACCTGAATGTAACAAAAAGATCGAACATAAAAGTTTTCTCATTTACCACAAATTGAACAATATTATGTAAGGTTTCGAAGATATTTGAAATGTCCGTGGGCAGGAAATGAAATTATATCTGTAGCTGTAACTTCATACAAGCCCCGTCTCCCAGCTGATAGGATATGTTCTTTTTTAGTTAAAAACAAATGGAATCATCTTAACAAAGATATAAAACCTCCAGGATTTTAGCATTTGGTGTCCTGGTTTTTAAAGAAAAGCTCTTATCTCTTTAGAGTCCTACAACTCAAAGGAGCTTTAATTTTGTAAAACCCGCACAATTGGCCCTATTAATCAGATGGTCAATCAGATTTGGGGAGAACCCAGACTTAGGGACTTTTAAAAAATTACCTACAATGTCATTACTTTCAAGTATTATACTTGAGGATCCCGTAAGTGCTTTAAAAAATCACACATTTCATTTGAATGCAAATGCAGCTATGATGACAGTTCCTGAAAACAGTTGGTCTGCGTTGGGTTTTTAATATTCATATTTATTAATTTTATTCTGAATGCACACATGGAGTGTTCGGGATCAGAGGCAGCTTATCATTATTCAGTTAAAAAGCAAATAATGACCTTGGTTCCCCATACTCCGATTCTTTCCCCTGGGGTGATGTGAGGGAAGCCAGGTCAAACCGTCTACACACACAAGGTCCGCATCACAGGTGAGAAACAGAGAGAAAAACGGATTTTCCCTTCTTCAAGTACAGGAGAAAGAGGCAGCTGCCCCCTCCTTCCCTCTCGAAAGGAGGGAGTGAAACCTTCACTCTTTGGGGAAAAATGAAAAGCATCCTGGGTTCTTACTCCAACCTTCTTGAATATAAATGCATCTTTCCAAGGACCAGCTATATCTCCGACTTTTAGGACCTAGAAATATCGCCAAGGTCCCTGGCCTCGTTTTCCCTTAAGATGTAAACGTATACCTTCAGAGTTAGACAAATATCCTTGGAGTTCCATCACTATCTCCACAGTTGTAAATTACTTCCCAAGGCTTACTCTTAGCCCAAGATCCCAAGTTTTCAACAAAATTTGTAAGGCCCCAACTCTGCAAATTCAAAAAATATTTTCTCTATCCCCCGTTAGGCAGCCCACATGGTCAATGAGGCTAGCATTTCATTGTATTAAGAATGAGTGCTTGCTTCGCAAATCTTTTCCTCTATGCTAAATAAAAAAATAAACTCCAGCCCGATATTCATTACAATAGATTTTAGTATAAGTCACTCAACAAATTCAACAAATACTGACAGAGTGGCCACTGTGGGCCAGGCCCTGTTCTAATGAGGTATTTCAGTACAAGTGATCTTTCCAGAGCTGGCATTTAATTGTTGCCCATTTACTTTCTCTGCCAATGAGTATGAATCTCCACCACTTAGGTCAACTCTTGTTCTATTTGCTATTCTAAAAGTCCTACATGATCATGGTACCAATACATATATATATATATATATATATATATATATATATATATATGCAGTCTGAAAATTTTTGAGCAAGATTTGGAGCATTGTTCTTTGGAAACTATTAAATTCAATCATTTTTTCTTTGTACTTTGTCATCCTTCCTTATCACTTATAATCCTAACTGTTAATCTTTGAGACATTCACGTATCTTCCTTCACTAGACTCGAGCACATTAATTTGCATGCTAGACTAACTCAAATGACTTCTCCGCTTTAAGCCAAGGAAAGTTTTGCTCGAAAAAATTTCCAGCTGTCCAACAGTTCTGTTTGCCAAAATTTGAAGTCCTCTTTTACGACTAACTCCATGGTCGCTTAAAAGCTTAAAACCCGTTCTACCTTTAGTCAAACAAAATCAAAGAGATTATATTGACAGCATCATAGGTAGGCAAAATCAAAGTGACCCTTCACTAACATGCCCTTGGATTATGTTTAATATCATATCTTAGAAAGGATAGTAGTTTAATGGGCCAAAAATAAAATCTACACCGAAAGGATAGCTTAGTAGAGTTCAGGGACAAAACCAAATTCTAAGCACAATAGGCCATAATGAGTTATTTCCCCTAGGCCATTGAATTTAGTGCAAAAAATAGGTTGGGCCAATAAGAAGTTAGTTGTAACATAGGTTTTGTTACCTTCCAGTTAATAAAAACACACGGGGAATCTAATCTTTTTTTTACATGTTTTGCACGTTTGGGAAACCATTTATACCTTTCCGTTGTAGTCGAGAGTAAGTAAATAACCTATGCCAGAAAGTAATAATAGCACGTGTAGCTTGAGTATCTTCCCCATGTAAGAGTGACTGTGGGTTTGAAGCAAGACAGAGCCAGGTTAGCCACACCTGGCCAAGTGTTGAAGACATACCTCAGCACATACACGGAGCCCTTGCACAAGACTGGAAGACCTACTGGGTCCCAGAATGTAAGGTAAGCCCCGTGCAGTCATTCTCTGACCGCTAAGCTAACCAAGCACTGACTTGAGTGACCACACACAACAAAGAATACAGACTTTACCTACTTTATTTAGAAATGTCTCCCCGCAAAATAGCAACGACAACAAAATGACAAATAGCAACGATAAGAAACCCTGAGAAGGGGGACCATCTCATCTCCAGGCTTGCCACATTACCTTATATGAAGTGTCCGGTTTTTAACAAAAATTATGAGGCATACAAAAAAAGAAAGGAGGGCCCACACACAGGGGTAAAAAGGCAATCAGTAAAAATGATCCAAGAGGAAGCCAAGACTTTAGACTTACCGCATAGGAACTTTAGAATTTTTTTAAGTTTATTTATTTTTTTTATAGGTTTATTTGTTTTTGAGAGAGAGAGAGAGAGAGACAGAACATGAGCAGGGGAGGGGCAGAGAGAGAGGGAGACCCAGAATCTGAAACAAGCTCCAGGCTCCAAGCTGTCAGCACAGAGCCCAATGTGGGGCTCGAACCCACGAACCGTGAGATCATGATCTGAGCCGAAGTCGGACGCTCAACCGACTGAGCCACCCAGGCGCCCCTATTTTTTTTGAGAGAGAGAGAGAACAAGAGTGAGCAGGGGAGGGGCAGAGAGAGAGGGAGAGAGAATCAGAAGCAGGCTCTGTGCACCCAACATGGGGCTCGATCCCACGAACCTTGAGATCGTGACCTGTGCTGAAATCAAGAGTCCGCCACGTAACCAATTGAACCACTCAGGCTCCCCAACTACATAGAAACTTTAAATCAAGCATTTTAAATGTGTTCAGAGAACTAAATAAAAGCAGTTCTGAAGAAATAAAGAAAGGATGAGACTGTTGGCCCCCCCAAAGAGAAAATATCAGGGAGGAGGTAGACATTATGAAAAGGAGCCGATGAGACATTCTGGAGTCGAAAAACACAATAACGGAAATGAAAAATCCACTCAGGGACCCCAATAGCAGACTTGAGCGGGCGGAAGAAAGAATCAGTGGGCTTGAAAATGGGTCAGCTGCGATTATCCAGTTTGAGCAACAGAGAGTAAAGAGAAGAAAGAAAAGCGAACGGAGCCTCAGTGACTTGTGGGACGCCGGGAAGTCCACCAGCATATGGGAATCCCAGAAGGAGAGGACACAGCAAAGAGGCAGAAAAGACTATCTAAAGAAATAATGGCTGAACACTGCCCCAATTTTAAGAAATCCATTAACTTCTGTATCCAGGATGCTTAATAAACTCAAAGAGAGTCACACTGAGGCACATGGCACTCAAAATGTCAAAAGGAGGCAAAGAAAATCGTGAGAGCAGCAGGAGAGAAATGACTCGTGTAAAACAGGCCCCCAACAACTGTGACCGCTGATTTCCCATCAGAAACCAAGGAGGCTGGAAGGTGATGGGACGGCATAGTCCAAGTGAGCAAAGCTCTAGAAGCCTTCTATTTTCAGAAAAACTGTCCTTCCAAAATCAACGGGACAGCAAGACAGTACGGGGTAAACGAACACCGAGAGAAGACACTTCTAGCAAACCTGCCCTACGAGAGATACTGACAGGAGATCTTCAGGCTGGAACGCAAGGACCGTAACTCAAATCCACCTGAAAATATAAAGGACACTGGCAAAAGTAACTGCGTAGGTCGGTATAAAAGTGACTACATAATTCCGTAGACATGAGAGTCTATTTTTGAGTAGATAAGTTGGACCTTATCACAAGTGAAAATTTTCGTGCATCACAGGACACCTACTACGAAAGTGAAAGGTAACAAAAGGTACAGCACAGGGAACGTGGTCGCTGGTACGGTAATGGCATTGTACGGCATTGAATGTGCGGTGAGCACAGCATAATGGACAGACTTGTCCAATCTCTATGTTGTAGCCCTGAAACCACTGTAACATTGTGTGTTAACTGGACTTGAATTGAAAATGAATAAATAAAATGCCCAAAAGAGTGAAAAAACAGCCTGCATCTTGGTAGAAAATATTTGCAAATTATGTATTTATTTTTATTTTTTTAAATCTTTATTTACTTTTGAGAGAGAGAGAGACAGACAGACAGAGGGTGAGCAGGGGAGGAGCAGAGAGAGGGAGACACAGAATCCGAAGCAGGTTCCGGGCTCCGAGCCGTCAGCGCAGAGCCCGACGCGGGGCTCGAACTCACAGACCGTGAGATCGTGACCTGAGACGAAATCGGACGCTTAACCGACTGAGCCACCCAGGCACCCTGAAAATAATGTATTTATTAAAGGGCTTGTATCTAGGGGCACCTGGGTGGCTCAGCCAGTCAGGTGTCTGACTCTTGATTTTTGGCTCGGGCCGTGATCCCATGGTCGTGAGGTCGAGCCCCACACTGGCCTCTGTGCTGACAGCGTGGAGCCTGCTTGGGATTTCTCTCTCCCTCTCCCCCTGCCCCTTCCCTGCTCATACTCGCTCTCTCCCTCTCAAAATAAATAAATACACTTAACAAAATATAAAAACATTCCATCTGTAATATAAAGAACTCTTACAATTCAGTAAGAAAAAGACAGTGCGGATAAAATTCAGGCGAAAGATCTGAATGGTCACTTCTACAGAGAAGACATACAAGTGGCACAGGAAAACAACACAACATACACAGCTGGGCCTAATGCGGTGAGTCTGGACTGCTCTAGATTCGTGGACTGGCGTATATCTGAGTCCGTTCAAGCCCCTGGAGCTCTTCAACGCATCCGAGACAAGAATGGGGCACCCTTGGGGCCCAGGAGTCGAAACCTCTCTTCTCAACCCCCACACGGAAAGAAGGACAAGGAGGGAAGCCACACATGACTTCTGAGGATGGGCTGTTATTCTGGGTGACAACCTGCTTCCATGCAGCCATGCTCACGCCCTTCTCAATGCAAAAATGACCAACGCTAAGAATGAGAAGGGCACGCGTCTGTACACAAAAACATGCCCTCATCCCTTCCGAGGAGGAACGTCATCCACGATGAAAAAAATAACAAGAACATACTTCCCATATGCCAAGCCCCGTTCTAAGTGCTGCGGAAAGAAATTCAGAGTATCATCACTTTCCATTTTCCCCATTTTATGAATGAGGCAACCATTACTCAGGTTCAGTAGCTTACTCCAGGTCACACAGTCAAGAAATATTGAAGTCAAGGATTTGGACCCTGGCGGGCCGGCTCCAGGCTCTAAAGTCGTAGCCACTGTGCTAACCTGCATCTTCACGTGAGACGTATTGTGTAGACGCAGAAGTGCGGGCCCACCAGGACAAGGCAAGTGAGAAAGGGCTTGGGCCTGAGGAAGCAACTCTGATTAATCCGGAAAACTACCTTCTCCGCCTTCTGTTGCTGATCGACTCGTAACGTGCTGTCGCCGCCACCCGAGGCAGGGCTTAGATTTTTTTTCTTTTTTAATGTGGATCCTTCTCTTCCGACGTTTCTAGTTCAAGATGCCTACATGTGGGGCCTCTATTAACAAGCAGAATATGTAGCTTTCCAGAGAGAGAAACGCAAATAGTTGCGTGTACAATATTCAGGTTTTCAGAAGGAATGACATCATGCATTCATGGCTGGACTTGAAGAAAAACGTAAAGGCTATTTCGGGCAGAAATTCTTGGAAACACTGTAGGAAATGAGTCCAAGTGGCTGGCATAATCTCGCCCTAATAAAACCGGGGGCAGGTGTCTGCTACTGCTACAGTCAAAACAACTTAGGGGCGCCTGGGTGGCGCAGTCGGTTAAGCGTCCGACTTCAGCCAGGTCACGATCTCGCGGTCCGGGAGTTCGAGTCCCGCGTCGGGCTCTGGGCTGATGGCTCGGAGCCTGGAGCCTGTTTCGGATTCTGTGTCTCCCTCTCTCTCTGCCCCTCCCCCGTTCATGCTCTGTCTCTCTCTGTCCCAAAAATAAATAAACGTTGAAAAAAAAATTAAAAAAAAAAACAACTTAATAAGATTAGTCCATAGTGCCTAGAGGGCTCAAGGATTGCATGGCTTAGGAGAAGTAGGATTCAGTTTGCATCAGAGACAGGTAAAATAGGAGACATGCTATTAACAACTCAAAGTCCCTCTTTCAACCAGCATTTGCCTTGAGTGCCTGTGATGTGCCGGGGTCTGTACTGTTAGGGAAGAGAAAGATACAATCCCTGCCTTTATGGTCTTGACAAGTAAAATGGACTCTTTTTTTTGAACATCACAAATAAACATGTCGCCACAAATTCATATAAGTCCTGGGAGGAAAAGGGCGGTATCTTATGAGATTCGCAGAGGCGACTCGAGAAAGATCTTCAGAGTCCGCTCATCTGAGTCAGTGACACTTCAGGTGAAACCTGAAGGATCTGCAGGAGTTGGACGAAGCTTTGGAGGTGGGGTTGGAAGTGGACTTCCTGGTGGAGAGTATTGAGGTGGGAGAGACCTTGGCAGCCTTCTAGGGATTGAGAAGGCCCGTGTGGTTGCCGAGAAATGATCAGTGGGCAGAGTGGCTCGAGATGAGAATGGACAGGTGGGGCAGGCCAGATCATATAGATCCTTGTAGACCATGGAAAGGACCCGGATTCTGTTCTAAGTACAATGGGAAGTCACTGTTGAGGATTTTAACAAGGGGGCGGGGGCTAGGTTGACACTAACCAACGTGCGGTGTAAACATCCCCAAACTATATATAATCAAATCCTAAATCAAGAAGTACCTAGTATCTCTTGGTAGATGAAGTGGGAACCACAGCCAGGAAAGGCATCAGCAACGGTGCTGGTGGTTGCTGTGTGCGGAGTGGTCTTCAGCCAAGCCTTGAAGGGAATGTATGAGGCAAAGTCACTCTGAGCCAAAATGGCGCCGGTATGACTAAATAGAAGAAGAAAATTCAACAGGAAATGGGCGGGGCTTGGAGACTCTTTGGACCGTGGTGAAGGATGCAGAGCAATGATCGAAATGTCCAAAGTTTGGAGCCATTGGACCTGGAGAAAATGTTCTGGCCGTTCAGATAAATGGGGGAAGGGGGATGGGGAAGTGGACCGCCAAAGAAAATGATCAGTTCCGTTTGACAGATGTTGCTCGTAAGTGCACGAGGGGCGGAAGTGCATGCGCCATGCTCATGACGGAAGAGCTCAAGCCAGAAGTTGATTTGGGAATGACGGAAGAGAAGGGAAAGCGGAGAGTAAGGCACCCGTGGGGGCAGGGGGGCAGGGTACCTCAGGGGGGAAGGATGAACTGCAGCCCTGGAAGGAGACACCAAAAGACCAATCAGCACAGTTGGGAAAGGACGCAGAGCATTGTCACAGAGTCAGACACAGCCAAGTGAAGTCACTGCGAGTAACGGCTGAGGAAAGAAGACCGAATGGGCCTACCTCACGGAAACGTCCAGGGTGATAAGGACAAGATGCTAAGGTCAAAAACAAGGTTGCACCTAGAGTGACAACACTGGATCAGATGCCCAAATGGTGGAGTCTGAGGAGTCCCCGAGAACCGTGTGACGTCACGTTGTTTTTTTCTCACGTCAACCTCGTGGGTCAGAGAGAAATTGTTTTCACTCTTGCCAATTCTTGAGTAAGTAGTTAGCTCCCGGATTCTACCGCCTGCTGCCTTAATTAGCCAGAACATCTTTCTTGGACACCTCAGGGACGCCCTTCTGCCTGACATTTCGGAATTCAGTAAAGAAATTTTGTCGGGAAAGAACCCCAGGCCCATAGAAGGTGGCAAGAGGTAACAGGGCTCCCAAAGAGGTTACTAAAGAAGCAGATTGGCTTGTCCCCGGCGCCAGAAGAAGACGACAAGGCCCAAGGGGTGCGAGCGAGAGTTTATTACTCACAGCACAGCAAGCAGCAGGAGCACCCGCGTAGTACAACTGTCTCCCCTAAATCAAGTTCCCGTGGGGCAGTGAGATGGGCCCGGATGTCAGCTACGCGTGCCTGCGAGACTAGCTATAGAAAATGCTCCGGGTCAGAACGCAGGTCAGCCTCAAAGAATGTCACAGTCAGCAAGCCTGTGCGGGGACGCTCAGGGCCCATAGCAGACTGCCTCTCCCAACAAACTGGAATTCACTGTACCTGTTAAGCATTCATAACCCATACAGATTCTGGTTCTCAAAAGTCTCTTTGCTCTTCCTTCTTTCCCGAATTAAAAATTCTGCCCTTAGAAGTCGCTCCTCGTGTAGCTATGTTTGCACTCCCCATTCCCCACCCCCAGCGCCCCCAGACCCCAAACTTCTTAGTCATTTCAGTTCCTGAAAAATTCCTCTGGAATTTTCCAGTTTTTCCTAAGCCTCTCTTTATGTCCTATAGAATGATGGCGGGATGTGTTCCCAGAATTCCTCATCTAGAGGCACCATGGCTTAGAGCAAGAGTTGACAAACGTTGTCTGTAAAGGGCCTGCTAATACATTTTGTTAAGCTTTGCAGGTCATGTGGTCTCTCTCACAACAGTTCGAGTCTGCCGTTATAGCATGGAAGCAGCCATAGACAGTAGTACATAAATGAATGAATGTGGCTGTGTTCTAATAAGACTTTATTTACAAAAACAGACTGTGGGCCAGATTTGGTCCACAGGCCCTGGTTTGCTGACCCTGGCTTGGAACAGTAATAGGATGTTTTGTGTTTGTTACGAGAAAGGAATTATAGATTGACATGCCTGATAAACAGAGGCAAACATTCTTTCAAATACTAGCAACTGAATCCAGCAACCTAAAGGAAAGACACCATGACCACGTGGGGTTTATCCCAAGAACGCAAAGTTGGGTTAAACGTCCCGATCAATCAATATAATTATCCGTATAAATAGAATAAAAGAGATAAACATATAACCATCTCAACAGATGTGGGCATTTGACAAAACTCCACATCCATTCCTAAAACTTCTCAGCAACCCATGAGCTCATACAAAAGCATTTATGTAAAATCTACAGCAAATGTCATTCTTACTGGTAAAAAGACAGAATGCTTTCCCTCTAAGATCAGGAACAAGGCAAAGAGCAACTCTCACACCTCCTGTTCAACGTTGTACCAGATATCCTAGTCATTGCAAAGCAAGAGAAGGAAATCAGAGGTATACGTGTTGAAAAGGAAGAAGTAAGACATTTATTTACTTTTGAGAGACACAGAGACAGAATGCGAGTGGGTTAGGGGCAGAGAGAGAGGGAGACATAGAATCCGAAGCAGGCTCCAGGCTCTGAGCTGTCAGCACAGAGCCGGATGCGGGGCTCGGACCCACGAGCTATGAGATCATGATCTGAGCCGAAGTCGGACGCTCAACCGACTGAGCCACTCAGGTGCCCCGGAAATCAAATTTTTTTTTAAAAAATAGCATTCACAACTATGACATGCTTAGGTATAAATTTACCAAAACATGAGCAAGACCTCTACACTGAAATTAAAGAAAACGTATATATTGAGAGATACACCATGTTCGTGGATGACAAGGCTAAAAATTGATGTAAATTCTCCCGAGATTGATTTATACATTCAATACAATCCCCATCAAAATTCCAGCATGCTGTTTTTGTAGAAATTGGCAAACTGATCCTATAACGTATATGGAAATGGAAAAGGCCCAGAAAAGCCAAAGCAACTTAAGAAATAAGCAAATAAACTAGAACAAATTTGAAGACAAACTATCTGATTTCAAGACTTACTGTGAAGCCGCATTAGTCTAGGATAGGCATGTAGATCAATGGATTCGGATAGAGTACGGAAATAATCCACACATAAAGAGTCAATAATTTTCAATGAGACTACCTTAAAAATTCAATTAGGGGGAAGGACAGTCTTCTCTACGGTGGTGTTGGAATTAATAGGTATCCATACAGGGAAAGAGTAACCAACAACCTTTATCTTACACTTGACACAGAAATTAACTTAAAATGAATCATATCTGGGGGCGCTTGGGTGACTCAGTCGGTTAAGCGTGCAACTCTTGGTTTCGGCTGAGGTCGTGATCTCACAGTTCGTGAGTTTGAGCCCTGCATCAGGCTCTGCACTGACAGTGTGGAGCCTGCTTGGGATTCTCTCTCCCTCTCTCTCTGCCCCTCCTCTGCTCATGTTCTCTTTCCCTCTCTCAAACAAACTTTTTAAAAAATGAATCGTATCTACATACAAAAGCTAAAACTATTTTCTAGTAGAAAATACAGAAAAAAAAATTTGACCTTGAATTAAGCAATGATGCCTTACATAGGATACTAAAAGTATGAACCAGGCAAAAAAAAGTTGATAAAATGGACTTTATAAAACTTTAAAGTTTCTGCTCTTCGAAAGACACAAATAAATTGAAAAGGTAAGCCTTAGACTGGGACAAAATCTTACCAATACCTATATCAGGGAGGCTGACGGTGGTTACTCAGGTGAATATGTTTGTTAACATTTATCCAACCATAGCCTTTAAATGGGCGCAGTTTATTGTATGTGAATTATACCTCAATAAAGCTCATTATAAAAGCTTTCTTTTCTAGTTTTTGCCTGCTAACCAGTAAGACCTCTCTCTAATTTATGTCTATGAACTTGGCTTTTCACTACGGGAAGAACTTAGTGTTATTTGCAAAAACAGACCTTTATTTTACTTATTTTTTTTTTGAAAAGGTAATGAACAACTGTCTGCTTTTTAAATACAATTTATTGTCAAGTTGGCTTCCATACAACACCCAGTGCTCATGCCAACAAGTGCCCTCCTCCATGCCCGTCACCCACTTTCCCGTCTCCCCCACCCCCCATCAACCCTCAGTTTGTTCTCTGTATTTGAGAGTCTCCTATGGTTTGCCTCCCTCCCTCTCTGTTTGTAACTCTCTCTTCCCCTTCCCCTCCCCCATGGTCCTCTGTTAAGTTTCTCAAGATCCACAAATGAGTAAAAACATATGGTATCTGTCTTTCTCTGCCTGACTTATTTCACTCAGCATAATACCCTCCAGTTCCATCCACGTTGCTACAAATGGCCGGATTTCATTCTTTCTCATTGCCAAGTAGTATTCCATTGTATATATAAAGCACAGTTTCTTTATCCATTCGTCCGTTGATGGACATTTAGGCTCTTTCCATCATTTGGCCATTGTTGAAAGCGCTGCTCTAAATATTGGGGTACAGGTGCCCCTCTGCATCAGCACTCCTGTATCCTTGGGTAAATTCCTAGCAGTGCTGTTGCTGGGTTATAGGGTAGATCTATTTTTAATTTTTTGAGGAACCTCCACACTGTTTTCCAGAGCGGCTGCACCAGTTTGCATTCCCACCAACAGTACGAGAGGGTTCCCGTTTCTCCACACCCTCACCAGCATCTACAGTCTCCTGACTTGTTCATTTTAGCCACTCTGACCGGCATGAGGTGGTATCTCAGTGTGGTTTTGAAAGCAGGCAACAACCTCTCTGACCTCAGCCACAGCAATTTCTTCCTCGACACATCTCCAAAGGCAAGGGAATTAAAAGCAAAAATGAACTGTTGGGACCTCATGAGATCAAAAGCTTCTGCACTGCAAAGGAAACAATCCACAAAACTAAAAGACAACTGACAGAATGGGAAAAGATATTTGCAAATGACATACCGGATAAAGGGCTAGTATCCAAAATCTATAAAGAACTCACCAAACTCCACACCCGAAAAACAAATAATCCAGTGAAGAAATGGGCAGAAGACATAAATAGACCCTTTTGCAAAGAAGACGTCCAGGTGGCAACAGACACATGAAACGATGCTCCACATCACTCGTCATCAGGGAAAAACAGACCTTTAAATATGTACTCTAACTTTCGGAGCGTTCATAGAAATATTTTTTAAATTTTTTAAAATGTTGTATTTATTTTTAAGAGAGCACAATCAGGGGAGGGGCAGAGAGAGGGGGACAGAGGATCTGAAGCGGGCTCTGTGCGATGTGGGGCTTGCACTTGTGAACCGTGCGATCATGACCTGAGCCGAAGTCTGACGCTTAACTGACTGAGCCACCCAGGTATATATTAAACGAGAGTAGTTCTAGCACCTTGAGAAAGCCCATTAATTCCTCTCTACTTAAAAAAAAAAAAAAAGAGTATCCTTTAGTCTGTAACCTTTCTGCACTGTCTCTAAATCGGTTTCCTATTTGTCTCTCCTTCCCTATCTCCCATTCTCCGTATCCGGGCTGGTCTTCATATACACAGTAGATGTGGTGGTGTTCACGTACCGCCTGGGGAGATGGCATTACTCTCATACAGTGATAATATAACTAACCTAAAATAAAATCTCCAAGACTTGGATGCCTTAGAAACACACTAATTATTTAAGTTCAGGAAAGACGGGAAAATAATTCACATAGCAAACACACAGCGCTTACTGTGTGTCAGGCACTGTTCTGTGAGCTTCATATTAATCTGTTTGATCCACAACGACTGTCCAATTTACTAACGAGGAGACTGCGGGCACAGAAGTAGTTAAGTATCTCGTCCAAGGTCACACAGTAAGTGTGGGAGTTGGGGTTCGGGTACCTTTGCCTACCAGGAGCTGTGTTCTTCAAAGTATAGGACTTTTGTAATACATTCAAAAATATGTCAGTTCTATGACAAAGATACAAAGGAAGGGAAACATCATTCTTTTCATTGGAGCCATAAAAAAAGCAAGAAATTGAACAGTACGGATATATAATACAACCTCAATTTTATTACTGCACAGCACACACAAATGGATACATAGCTGAAAATGCACTGAAGAGTCTTGAAGGATAAAAAGCAAGACGATCGCAAAGATTATCTCTGGGCGGCGAAATTATACATGACCTGTTTTTTTCTCCTTCTGCGTGCTTCTCTGTATTTCCCAAATGTTATATAACAAAGAGGCATCCCATTTATAGTTTGAAAAAGATCGGTGTCTTTTCCACTGTGTGTGGATTTTAAGTATTTTAGTTCATTTTAATTTTTTTGATGTTTATTTACTTTTGAGAGAGACAGAGACAGAATGCGAGTGGATTAGGGGCAGAGAGAGAGGGAGACACAGAAGCGGAAGCAGGCTCCAGGCTCCGAGCTGTCAGCACAGAGCCCGACGCGGGCCTCGAACTCACGAGCCATGAGATCATGACCTGAGCCGAAGTCGGACGCTTAACCGACTGAGCCACCCAGGCACCCCTGGATTTAAATATTTTAAATATTCCCTGGCATTCTATGTTATTGAAGAATTTCTTCAATAATTGAAAAGTTCTTTTCCAACAAACCATACATCATCGTAAAGAGCAGGGAACATTCAAGTGATACCCAATTTGATACGTGTTTTATAGAATAATTTCCTATACTATTTTATACTAATAATGGTTTGGTCTTGTGAATTTTAACAAGGATGGCTTCTAAGCAAACGCTGTGAACAACATTATGACAATCAACTTGATGGATTAATTGAAAATTTATATGCAATAGCATGGGAGTAATTATATGTACTAAGCCAAATTTACTTATGATAATAGACTTAATTGGAAAATTCTTTAATGTACAATTTTAATAAGGGCATTAAAGAAATTGGGAAATTTGAAGAACATCTAATCATTTCTGAATTATAATTGTAAATGAGTGCAGATGACCTAATCTGCTTACGTAAATGATAATTATTAATTTAGCAATTGTACAAATGAGCTCAACACATGAACTACAATAATTACAATACAAACCAATAACTTCCCTGTCTGCCGTTTGCACAAATGATTAAATTATATGGGGATTGTTTTCTCTATACTTTAAAAGCTAATGTAAATTTAAGAACCCAGGGAAATTATTAGTGTAATTAAAACTAGTAGGTATACACAAATATGGAAAACAAACAGCTGGATTTGTAAAGCTTGGAGAAAGAACATTTCATGCTGCTTTAAATCCTAATAGCATGCATCTTTCATTGTAACTGTAATGAATAGTGAATCACTAGAGACATAGTATCGCTTCCAGTAGTAGGTTCCCATGTATGGTGCTGGTATTTAAAGGCATTTTGCACTTAAGGCTTTCCCCAAGAACGATGCCTTCCCATGACTATCTCACCACAAATGATTTTGCACTTTGCAAATAATGCTGTGGATTGTCAGTTAACTAAGGGCGTTAAGTGGAAACCCAAGGTAATTTTCAAAGCTTCTTTAAGTGGCAAATACCTTTTATTACATTGCGATTCACGGGGAGAGAGTTTGTGCAGGGAAAAAATGGGGGGGATATCAGATAATTGCAGCATTTAGGGCTATTTATTGTCGGGAGCGGTGGCGCACAGAAGGCACAGCATCTCTGTCAGTGCCTGAGGAGCAGGGCCCGGGTGCTGCAGGCAGGAGTCCAGCCCCTCCGGGTAGTTCAAGGCCCGCGCCCCCGCCCCCCTCCCCCCCCCCCCCCCCCCCCCCCGCCACCGTGCACTCCAGCGTCCCTCTGCCAGCCCAGCCCCAGATTCCTTCTGAAAAGCTCCCCAGTTCGGCCACGGGTGGGCACGCAGTGAAGGGCTCCGGACTTCGGGTGACACGGCTGCAGGGGAGCCCAAGACTTCCACCGCCTTCCCGGGTGCGGCCTTGAGACCCGGTTGCGTGGCCTGGCGCCCTCAGTGGCCCCAGCAGCCGACCCGCTTCCGGCCGCAGCGAGCCCACGAGTCGCTACTAATCTCCGTGGCACATAGATGCTCATTGTCATCATCATTATTATATACGACTCGAGTCGCAGCACAGACCACGGTTCCGTTGATAGCCTGATGGAACCTGAAATGACCTAGGACCGTATTGTTTCTAAAGCCCATCACTTTCAAAGCTCACCGATTCCCCTGATTGCCGTAATCGCTACCTTGCTTTCCTTCGTATTTTGGAACCTATATATGCGACCTAAAACAATGCGGTTTATGCCGGCCCTTGTTTGATGCTGTAGGCGGGCCCGAAGCCCTCATGGCGAGGGGGGGTGGGGGGGGCGCTGCCCCAGGGTGCTGCGGTCAAGGCCGGCCTGGCCTGCCAGCCAGCCCTCTCGGCCCGGCACCCCGCCTGCGTTGGAAGGACACTCTCCCCGGAAGGCGGTGGAAGTCTTGGGCTCCCCTGCAGCCCGGGGTCACCCGAAGTCTTTTCTATGGTATTCTCTGGCGTGATTTGGTGACACTCAGCATTTTAAAGTTTTCATTACTTTTCATTGAGGTGTCATTGACGTAAAACATTATGTTGGTTTCAGGTGTACAACATTATGATTCAGCATTTGTATATACTGCAAAATGATCACCGCAATAAGTCTAGTCCGTGGCTTTATGGAGGTGTCATTGACACGTAAGAATTGGACACATTTAAGGTGTATGCCTTGATCTTTGACGTCCCTTGTGAAAAAACGTTAAAAATAGAACCAGCATGCGATCTTTGAACGTTCTGAAACATTTTTTTGAGACAGAGAAAGAAAGTGCGGGGGAGCGTGGCGGGGGACAGAGGGAGAGAGAGAATCTGAAGCAGGTTCCATGCTCAGCACAGAGCCCGACTTGAGGCCCCATCCCACGACCCTGGGATCCTGACCTGAGACAAAATCAAGGTCGATCGCTCAACCACCTGAGCCACCCAGATGCTCCAGATCTTTATATATTCTTGAGGCTAGATGCTTACCAGCTACACGGTTTGAAAATATTTTCTCCCACTCCATGGGTCGTCTGCACTTTTCACTTTTCAGGTGACAGGTTCTTGTGACTACAACCAACTTCTAGAACAGTATCTCCTGGTACACAAGTTTCGCATAATACATACACAGGAGAGGAACTGGTGCATGTAGGTTATACACACGTTCAACCTCACCGGCCAGTGCCTACTTCCCAAAATGGCTGTGCCCATTTACAGTCTCTACGACCCGACTACAGTCAGTATGATCAAACTTTCTAGTTTTTTCGATCTGGTGGGCGTGTGACGGTGTCTCAGTGTGGATTTAATTTTTATTTCCCTGGCTACAATGAACTAAACCTGCCACTTCGCCCTCCTCTTCTGTTCATTGTAGCCATGATCCTCCCCTTCCCATGTGACTCAGAGAGTCAACACAGTGGTTCAAAGTGCATGTTTGGAACCAGAGTTGAGCCCTGAAAATACGTCCTCCTACCCATAGCTTGTTCTTTGACCTTCTTAACAGATTATGTCACCTAGCGAAACTTTTTTTTATTTTTATAAGATCCAAACGACAGTTTTTCCTTTAGTCGACCATGGCTTTGATATCAAGTGTAAACACTCTTCACTTAGCCCTGGGTCCTCACGACGTTCTCCTATTTTGTCTACAACTTTTTATAGTTTTACGTTTTACATTTAAGTCTATAAACCATTTCAAATGGACTTTCAGGTTACCAGATGGGTCATTGTTCCTCTTTTTGCCTATGGATATCCAATTGCTTCAACAGCGTTTGTTGAAAAACCATCCTAATTTCATTGACTTGCGTTTGTACCTTTGTCAAAAACAAGCAGGGCAGGGGCGCCTGGGTGGCTCAGTCGGTTAAGCGTCCGACTTCGGCTCGGGTCATGATCTCACGGTTCGTGAGTTCGAGCCCCGCATTGGGCTCCGTGCTGACAGCTCGGAGCCTGGAGCCTGCTTCCGATTCTGTGTCTCCCTCTCTCTCTGCCCCTCTCCTGTTCATGCTCTCTCTCTCTCTGTCTCAAAAATAAATAAAACATTAAAAAAAAAGCAGGGGAAATTTATGTGGGCCTATTGCTGGGTTACCTATTCTGTCCCATTAATCTGTATATCTCTCTCTCCACCAACTCCACACAGTCTTGATTTCTGGAGCTATGTAGAAAACATTCATACTGAGTAGATGAATCTCCCCTTCTTTATTTTTCAAAATCGTTAGCTCTTAGTTTCTCTGACTTTCCGTCTCCATTTAATTTTTTTCAGCTTCGAGATATAATCGACATCTAACATTGTGTCAGTGTAAGGTGTAAACTGTGTTGTTTTGAAACGCTTGTATCTTGCAAGAAGATTACCACCATAGACTTAGCTAACACCCCCATCATGTCACATAATTACAATTTCTTTTTTGTGGTGAGAACACTTAAGATCTACTCAACTAGCAACTTTCAGGTATCTGATAGGGTATGATTCATTATACTCACCATGCTGTATATTAGATCCCCAGAATGTATTCATCTAATAATTAAAAGTTTGTATCATTTGACCAACATTTTCCACTCCCTACCCCAACCCGGGCCCTGGTAACCAGCATTCTCCTATCTGTTTCTATGAATGTATTTTTTTTTAATCCACATATAAGTGAGATCATACAGTATTTGTCTTTCTCTGCCTAACTTATTTCATGTAGCATAATGCCTTCAAGATGCATCCATGTTGTTGCAAATGGCGGGCATTTCCTTCTTTCTCATGGCCAAATAACATTCCACTATATATATATGTGTGTGTCTATTTCCAAATCTTGGGTATTGTGAATAATACTGCAATAGACATAGAGGTGCAGATATCTCTTTGGGATCCTGATTTCATTTCCTTTTGATACACACCCAGAAGTGGGATTGTTGGGTCATATGGTAGTTCTATTTTTAACGTTTTGAGGAACCTCCATACTGTTTTCCATAGTAGCTGTGCCAATTTAGAGTCTCATCAACAGTGAGCAAAGATTTCTTTTACTCTACGTCCTCATCTACACTATTCTCTTGTGTTTTTGGTGGTAGCCACTCTAACAGGTTTGAGGTGATATCTCTTTTTGGTTTTAGTTTGCATGTCTCTGATGATGAGTGATATCGAGCACCTTTTCATGTATTTGTTGGCCATTTGTATGTCTTTTTTGGAAAGACATCTATTCAGTTCCTCTGCCCATTTTTAAACAATCATTTGTTTTTGCTATTGAGCTGTATAAGTTCTTTATATGTTTTGGATATTAACCCTTCACATGATTTGCAAATATGTTCTCCCATTCCATAGGTTACCTTTCCATTTTGCTGATTGGTATTATAAATTTTAGAGTATTTCCACCAGTATCTGACTGGGAGTTTGATAGGAATTGCATTCGACCTGTAGATCAACTTGGGGGAAAATGGACATCTTTACTCTTTTGAATCTTCTGATCCTATCTATGAAAATAATATGCGTCTCCATTTATTTAGATCCTCCTTGGTTTATTTCATCAGCATTGTGTAGTTTTCATCCGATAAATTATATATGTTTCATTAGATCTACACCTAAGTATCTTACTTTTTTTAGTGATTATAAATCGCATTGCTTTTTTAGTTTCCATGTCCACATGTCTATTGATGGTATACAGAAATTCCATAGATTTGTTTATGTTGATCTTGTATCCTGCAAACTTGCTAAACTCACTAGTTCCAGGATTTTTTGTGTGGTCCTGGGGAATTTTCCACATAGACAATCATATCATCTGCAAATAGGACAGTTTTATGTGTTACTTTCAAATTTGCATACTTTTTATTTACTTTTCATGCCTTATTGCAGTGGCTAGGACTTCCAGCACTATGTTGGGTTAGAGTGTAAAAACAGACATCCTTGTCTTTGTCCCAATCTTAGAGGGAAAGCATTCAGTCTTTTGCCGTTAAATATGTTAGCCTTTAGTTTTTTTGTAGCTGTTCTTTATTAAGTTGAGGGACTCCCCCTCCACTCCTACTTTGCTGAGAGGTTTTTTTTTTTTTATCATGAATGGATGTTGAATTAGCAAACATTTTTATGACGCTCACTATGTATCATGCACAGTTCACAATTAAATCTTTTAATTAACTCATTGAATCCTCACAACAATCTTAAGTGGTAGGTTCTGTCGATACTATCTTCTTTTCAAAGATGAGGAAACTGAGGCACAGGGAAGGCAAATAAACAAGTTAAAACAATAAGTAGCAAAGTCAGAATTCAAATCAAGCTGTCCCATTTCAGAATCCAGGTACTCAAGCACCAGCATATGCTGACTATAAGCAACTTATATCAGCTATGGGGACTTCATTTCTTTGTTTGTGAAACGGAGATGATAAATCCTAGCTCATTTGGGAAAATTAAGTAAAGTAGTGCATGCGCTTGGCACGTGGTAAAAATACTCAATGACTATCAGCTAAGACGGTTACTGTAGCCTTATGGTCAACTCTTGGAGCTAGAGAGTCTGTGACATGAATCTGGTCTACAGACATTTGGAAATAGAGCGAGACTTCTGGGTTAAGCTGGAAAATGAATCAACTCATTCTAATGGAAATGGACCACCTCATTCTAATCTAAGACCGTCAAGCATAAATGATTAGAAACAGAGGAACTTAGAGACACCTCTCCCCCACTCCCACAGTGACATTTTATATTCTTTTTTTTTTTTTTTTGACATTTTATATTCTATTTGTCCCGGTATAGAATGTCCAGGACTGGGAGGCACCTTAAAGATCCCAAGACATACGGAGAAAGTATAAAGTACTTACGGAAAAGTGTGATCTCATAGGCATTTAGTAAGCTCTGTCTTGTGCAGGGCAGGGTCTATGAGAAAAAGAAAATTCAGATCTTTCCTTTCCCAGTTTTCACACAAGTAATTGTTGTGTTGGTAGCAATGGGCAGAGGTGTTGAACAGCCTCCGTTTGTCTGCAGTTACAATTTTTTCCCAATTTATTTTCCAGTCTAGATCAATTATTGCCTTTACAAAAAAAAAAAAAAAAAAAAAACTCAGGAAGCAAAGCGACTGAGAAAAATACTTGCAATGCTTTTAGTAAATCCCGGGTGTGTGTTCAGTGTTCCTGGAGGGGGTTACCGGGCCCGCTGAGCGAGCGGAGTATTTCAATCAAAATACACAACCGAGCACTCAGAGTATCGCAGGGAAGAGGGGGAAGGCGTAACGTGAGTAGAAATTCTTTTATTCCGAGGGAGGTGGCAACTCAGACGGCAGCTTATACACTTGGGTTCCTGTGATGCTCTTTCTGTCACAGCTGTGAGCAGCTTTTTGGACCTTTTGGCTGCCGTCCTTTTTCAGCGGTGAAGCTTCTCTTCTGTTTTATGCTACCACCACCTGCTGTCCTATTCCTACCATACAGAAGCTCTTCTCCCCTTTTCCACGAAGAGCTGATCTACCGCAAGGCCGTGACGGGACCATCTTTACGAGAATATAAGCAACGGCACAACTCTTTAAGGTTTAATTTTAAAATCATGGACTTCCAAAAATAGAAGTGTCTTGGCTTTAAATGCCTATAAGCAAAGAACTTTCCTTTCTAGGCATGTGATGATGGAGGGCTGAGTGTATGGGGGCTCACTATGGCAAGAGGAAAAACAATTGTATGAGCAAACATTTTATTTTTTTTATTTAACACTTACCTAGCATTTACTATGTGCCAGGCACTGTTTTAAATGCTCTCCCAGAATCAGTCTTGTCATCCTCATAACAACCCTATGAGGCAGGTTCTATTACTATTCACATTTTAGAGACGAGACAGCCAAGGCGCAAAGAGGTCAAATACAGTGTTCAAGTTCACTGTAGTGGATGACATTCGTGTTGAAAATATCAAGGGCTCTTCCCTGTTGACATCAGCCTTGGCTATGTCACTTGCGCTGCCCTTTCCACTCTCCACGTACATCCAGCTTGGCCATATGACTTGCTTTGTCCCGGGACACACGAACAGACGTAACATGTTCTGAACAAGCACCTTAAAGTCAGCTAAGAGCTCACCAGGTTCTTCTCCCCTTCCTCCACGCGACCAACAGTGTTTGAGAAACGGGCTGTTCCTTCGTCTTGGATCTGAGGACGAAGACAGATGGGGCAGAACTGAAGCTGACACCCACAGTAGCCATAACAGGACTGAGAGTTCGACCTTTTGATTGTAAGTCACCCAAAGGTTTGGTTGGGTGTAACCAAATCTTTGGGTGACTTGTTTATGTGTTTGTCATCTTGGTCAGTATAACACACACACACACACACACACACACACACACACACACCAGATCTCAGTGGTTTTTAGTACACTAGTCCTCCATTACCCAAGGGGGATACATCCCAAGACCCCTAGTGGATGCCCGAGACCACAGATAGTACTGAACACTACATAGCCTATGTTTTTTCCTGTACAAAATAATGATAAGGTTTAACTTATAAATTAGGCACAGGAAGAGATTAACGGCACTAACTAAAAATAAAATAGAACCATTTTAACAATCTACAATAATAAAGTTGTGTTAATAGGGTCTCCCTCTCAAAATACACTATTGTTCTGTACTCACCCTTCTTCTTCTTGTGATGATGGGAGATGATGAAATGCCAATGCGATGAGACGAAGTGAGGTGAATGACGTAGGCGCTGTGACGTAGCATGACGTACTATGGACCTGGCGATGACACGTCAAGAGGAGGATCATCTCCTTCTGGATGGCGGTTGACCGCAAGTAACTGAAGCCATGGAAAGCGAAAGTGTGGGTGAGAGGAAACCATATGGTTTCACTCATACGTGGAATTAAGAAACAGAACACATAAACAACCGGGGGAAAAAAAGAAACAAACCAAAAAACAGACTCGTACATATAGAGAAGAAACCGGTGGTTGCCAGAGGGGAGGGAGGAGGGGGGATGGGTGAAATAGGTGAAGGAGAATGGGACTACACTTACCACGATGAGCCCCGAGTGATGTGTAGAGGTGTTGAATCGCTGTATTGTACGCCTGACACTAACATAACACCGTGTGTTAATTACATTGGAATTAAAATTTAAGAACAAACAAGCAAACAAAACCCAGACAAAGAGGAGACTGCCGGACCGTCACAAGAAACACCACACCTTTCACTCCTACTTTCGACCCCTTGAAACCGCTCATCTTCCTTCTCACTCTGTGGACTTGCCTGGGCTAGAGAGTTCATGGAAATAAAACCATACAATATATGGCCTTTTGTGTCTGGCTTCTTTCACTTGGAATAACGTTTCCAAGGTACGTTCGTGTCGGAGCATGGATCACTACTTTATTCGTTTTTATGCCCGTGTAATATTCCATTGCGTCGATAGACCACATTTTGCTTATCCATTCATCAATTAGATGGACCTTTGGACTGTTTTCTTTTCTGTTTCAGTTCTCTCGGGCATTTGAAATTGCTGCGTCATATGACGTTATCTAATGTGCTGGCATATAACTGTTCGTACCCCTTTTTATTTGGTAAAGTCAATAGCAACGTGTCCTTTTACATTCCTGATTTTAGGAATTTGAGTCTTCTATTTTTGCACCGTCAATATAGCTCATATCTATCACTTTGGTTGATCTTTTCAAAGGCTTGTTGCTTTCTTGGATTGTTTTTCGGTTCTCTATTTCATTTCATCTTTACCATTGCCTTTCTTCTGCTTGCTTTCAGGTTAGTTTGCGCATTCTTTAATGGTTTATGAAGGTAGAAGTTTAGGTTACTGGTTTGAGATCTTTTCTTTAATATATGTGTTACAGCTATAAATTTCCCTTTTAGCTCTGCTACTGCTGTAGCCCATAAGTTTTGGTATGTTGCCTTTCATTGTCATTCATTCATCTGGAAGTACTTTGAATCCCCTTTGCAATTTCTTCTTTGACTCACTGGCTATTTGGAAGGAAGTTCTTTAATTGCCACATATTTGTTATTGATTTTTAATTTTATGTCATTGTGGTCAGAGTACCTTTTATGATTTAAATCCTTTTATAAAATTTTCTTAATGTTTGTTTATTTTTGAGAGAGAGAGAGACCAACCATGAGTGGAGGAGGGGTAGAGACAGAGGGAAACACAGAATCCGAAGCAGGCTCCAGGCTCTGTGCTGTCAGCACAGAGACCAACACGGGGCTCAAACCCACGACCTGTGAGATCATGACCTGAGCCGAAGTCAAGAGTCACTTGCTTCGCCAACTGAGCCACCCAGGTGCCCCGAAAAATAGACTTTATGTTTAAGGCAGCTTTAGGTTCACAGCAAAATTGAGCAGAAAGTACAGAGAATTCCCATTTGTCCCCTGCCCACCCCTCCAACACATACCACCTTCTGGCACCAAAGTGGTACATTTGTTACAATTAATGAACTTACACTGCCACGTGATTATCATCCAAAGTCCACAGTTTACGTTAGGGTCCAGGCTTGTATATTCTATGAGTTTAGACAAATGTATGATGACATGTACCCATCATTACAGTATCGTACAGAATATTTTCACAGGTCCTCTGTCCTTTGCCTTTTTATCCCTCACTCCCTGCTAACCCCTGGAAACCACTGATTTTTTTTTTTTTTACCATCTCCATAGTTGTGTCTTTTCCAGGATGTCATGTATTCGAAATCGTGCAGTATGTAGCCTTTTCAGATTGGCTTCTTTCATTCAGTAATCTGCATTTAAGGTTCTTCCACGTCTTTTCATGGCTTGATAGCTCATTTCTTTCTAGCACTGAATAATATTCCATTGAGTGGCTATACCACAGTTTATTTAGTTATTCACCTACCGAAAGACATCTTGGTTGCTCCCGATTTTAGCAATGATGAAGAAAGCTGCTACAAACATCCACATGCAGATTCTTGTGTGGACATACGTTTTCAACTCCTTTGGGTAGATACCAAGGAGTGTAGTTGCTGTATCATGTGGTAAAAGGGTGTTTAATTTTGTAAGCACTGACAACTGGTCTTCCACAATGGCTGCACCATTTTACATTCCCCCCAGCAATGACATGTTCCTCTTGCCCCACATCCTCATCAACCTTTAGTGGCAAATAAGTATCTGATACCATTTATTGAAATATCATTGACCGTATTCCCTGTGCTGTGCCTTTTATTCCCGTGACTTATTCGTCACCCATTTTGCCCAGTCCCCCAACCCCTCTCCAATTCTCTAATGCCGAGCTTCTTTTCAGATACTTATTTGCCATCGGTATATCTTCTGTAGGGAGGTGTCTATTCAGATCTGTTACTCATTTTTAACGTGGATTGTTTGGTTTCTTGTTGTTGAGTTTTAAACATTCTTTGTGGCTCTGCTCATTTTTCTTCCTCCTTTCTTCTTTCTATTCTTTCTATTCCTCAGACAAGATCATCTCAATTGACTTAAGTTCCCTCATTCTTCTCCCCAAGCGCATTTGCTGATGAGCCGCTCCAATGAATTTTTCATTTGAGCTATCCTCCTTTTCATCTCTCGAATTTTCATTTGTTTCTTCTTTTTTTTTTTTTCAACGTTTATTTATTTTTGGGACAGAGAGAGACAGAGCATGAACGGGGGAGGGGCAGAGAGAGAGGGAGACACAGAATCGGAAACAGGCTCCAGGCTCCGAGCCATCAGCCCAGAGCCCAACGCGGGGCTCGAACTCACGGACCGGGAGATCGTGACCTGGCTGAAGTCCGCCGCTTAACCGACTGCGCCACCCAGGCGCCCGTTTCTTCTTTTTTTAAAAAAAAAAATAACTTATAGTATTTAGCAAAGGCTTCTTTCTTTCTTTTAGATCTTTAGACATGGTTTCCTTTAGTTCTTTTTTTTAAATTTTTTTAACGTTTATTTATTTTTGAGACAGAGAGAGATAGAGCATGAATGGGGGAGGGGCAGAGAGAGAGGGAGACACAGAATCGGAAGCAGGCTCCAGGCTCTGAGCCATCAGCCCAGAGCCTGACGCGGGGCTCGAACTCACGGACCGTGAGATCGTGACCTGAGCTGAAGTCAGATGCTTAACCGACTGAGCCACCCAGGAGTCCCTCCTTTAGTTCTTAAATACATTTAAAATAGCTGATTTTATTTCAGTGTCTAGTAAATCCTGCATCTGAACCTTCCTCAAAGACATTTCTATTCATTCCTTTTTTTTTTTCTGCGTATGGACCATAATTTCCTGTTTTTTTGGGGGGGGGGCTTGTTTTGGTTTCTTTCTTTCTTTCTTTCTTTCTTTTTTTTGCATGCTTCATAATTCTTTTGATGCAAACTGGGCCTTTTAAGACAATCTAATGTGACAGTTCTGGAAATCAGTTTCTCTCCCCTCTCAGAGTTTGTGGTCGGTCCTGTTTATTGTTATTGTAGTATGCTTGTTTAGTGACCTTTCTTAATAAATTATGCGAAGTCTGTATTCTTTTTTGTGTGCAGTCTCTGAGGTCTCTGCATCACTTGGGAGGGTCTTATTACAATGCTCCCTCTCTAACCCCAAGTCCTACCACCCAATTCATACAAGTTACCCCCATACAATTCAGCCACGCTGGTTTGCCCTTAAGGGAGAGATCAGTAATGCGCAGTAGTTAAGAAGATGGGCTTGAAAACCAGGCGACCTGCGTTTATTGGTTACTTCTTTATTAGGTGCTTGTTCACACTTGGACCCCCAAATATAATGCCCCAAGAGAACAGGGACCACGTCTACTTTCGGTTACCTGTCAGCGGATCCTTAGAGCCTAGAACAGTGCCTGACGCAAAATGGAGACTCGATGGAGTTGACCAATGGATTTCCTTTGCACTGCCTTTACCGAGAAAAAATTAGAGAAGTTATGGGAAAGCAAATTCAAGACCTAAATTAATGGAGCAACATCCTGTATTCCTGGATAAGAAGACGCAGTATCATAAGGATAGGAATTTTTATCCCAAGTAATTTATAATTTAAATGAATCCCAATCATGGTTTTTCACCAAACTCAAAAGCTAATCTAAAATCCATATGTAAATCAGGAGGGTCAAGATAATTTTGAGAAAGAGTGTGGCAGAGAAAGTTGGAGAAGGATAGAACTGCAAGAGAAATAAACAAATCCACAATTCTGGTTAAAAAAAATATCCATAACTCTGTTTCTCAATAATTGATGTAACAAGTAGAAAATCAACAAGGACATGTTGCATGTGCACGTGGGGCATTTATCAAGATATACTACATTCTTTTCTTTAATGTTTATTTATTTTTGAGAGAGAGAGCGAGCAAGAGGGACAGAGAGAGAGAGAGGGAGACACAGAATCCGAAGCAGGCTCCAGGCTCTGAGCTGTCAGCACAGAGCCTGATGCAGGGCTCGAACCCAAGAACCTTAAGATCATGACCTGAGCCAAAGTCGGACGCCTACCCGACTGATCCCCCCAGGCTCCCCCAGATATACCGTATTCTGTGCCATATAACAAAGTGTCAATAATTTTTTTTTAAAAAAATCAGATAATATAAAGTCTGTTCTCTGACTCAGTGGAATTTAAATGGAAAATACGTAACTGAAGACTAACTGGAAAATACCCAAATGTTGGGAGACTAAAAAAATACACTTCTAGACAACCCATGGGTCCAAGAAAATATCAAAAGAGAAATGAAAAGTGTTTTATACCGAATAAAGATAAAAATACAACATATCAGAATCTATATGATGTCACTTAAAGGTGAACTTGGAGGGAAATGAATGTATAGCACTAAAGAGCTATATTTAGAGAGAAAAAAAGGTCTGAAATCAATGACCTCAGTTTGCACCTCAAGAAACTAGAAAAAGAGCGTAGAACACCCAAAGTATGTATAAGAAAGGGAAAAAAAAAAGTAAACATCAGAGCAGAAATCAACAAAATAGGGACTAGGAAAAACAATAGAGAAAATGAAATCAAAACCTCGTTCATCGAGAAGATCAATAAAAGTGATGCACCTCGGTATAGATTGGTCAGGAAAAAAGAAAAAAAGACACAAATTACCGACGTCAGGAGTGAGACAGGGGGCATCCTGGAAGCCAAGTGGAGGAAGTGTGGCAGGCGGAGAAATATGCGGATTCCGAAATGTCATTGGTGGAATTCACCTGTGCCCTTGATAAGAGTAGTTTGGGCGGAATAGCGGGTCCAAACGCCTGAGTGAATCCGCGTCACGACAGCTTCACAACAGAGGAAGAGGAGAATTTGAGCCTGTGGTACAGGCAATGCTTTTGATGAATTTTGCTGCAAAAGGGAGCAGAGAAGGGGGGCAGTATCTCAGAGGAAGCAGGGTCACGAACGAGGATTCTTCTTGTGGGTCAACATACTCAAAAGAAATTTTTTTGTTGTCTAAAAAAGAAAGAGTATCCTTTTTAATTTTTTTTTCAACGTTTATTTATTTTTGGGACAGAGAGAGACAGAGCATGAATGGGGGAAGGGCAGAGAGAGAGGGAGACACAGAATCGGAAACAGGCACCAGGCTCTGAGCTGTCAGCCCAGAGCCCGACGCGGGGCTCGACGCGGGGCTCGAACTCCCGGACCGCGAGATCGTGACCTGGCTGAAGTCGGACGCTTAACCGACTGCGCCACCCAGGCGCCCCAAGAGTATCCTTTTTAAGACGGGAGAAATAACAACCTGGTTGTCTCCTAACGGGAATGATCATTCAAGGGAAAAATTGATGACGCAGAGGGGAGAGGGGAGCATTGTCATCTTTGATGACACAAGGAGAGTAGAATGCACTGTGCGCAAGGAGACATTGTCCTTGGCCGGTAGGACAAACGGCTCATCCACAAGAACTGCAGAGAAGGCCAAGTGCAGGGGTACAGAAGCTGCAGGTAGGGTGAATATGTTGCACTCCGAACTTGGGGGTGACCTCTTCGGCTTACTTCCAGCGTCTCAAGGAAGTCGGAAACAAGTATTGGCCGCGAACGAGGATGGGAGAGGAGGTTAAATACACAGGAGCCTTTACTTACTTCCCGTGTCAAGTCCCTTTTAGTTCTCTGTGCTCTTCAGCCACAGGTTAAATACACGGGAGCCTTCACTTTTTCCCTTTTGGAGGGAAAATCGGTTTCTTTCTGTAACAATAACCTTAGTCAAAAACTGCGTGGGATGGTATGTGATGGCAAAAATATTTAGAAATACCCAAAATCTCCATTAGCTGCGGGAAAGGCTAAATAAGTCATGCCGCGTCCATATTAGGAAATAGTATGCAGCAGGTTAATAGAATAAAGTAGATCTGTACTTTCAGCCTGGACAGACCTCCACGGCTTGTAAGGATGTCAGGCCTCCTCTATCCTTCTCACAGCTATGCTCTCCCTTCCTCCGTTAAAAAATCCCTCCACTCTGGGGCGCCTGGCTGGCTCAGTCACTGGAGCATGCAACTCTTGATCTCCGTGAGTTCGAGCCCCCTGTCAGGTGTAGAGACAGCTTAAAACAAATAAACTCTCGGGACACCTGGGTGGCTCAGTTGGTCGAGTGACCAGCTCTTGATCTCCGCTCAGGTCTTGATCTGAGAGTCACGGGTTCAGGCCCTGCCCTGGGCCCCATGCTGGGCATGAAGCCTACCTAAAAATACATACATGAAAAGAATATACAATAAAACCTTTTTTACAAGCCGTCAGCTTTGAATCTCTCGTTGCTGTTGTTCACAGACCCCCATGTTTTGCTGACTTACACTGAGCATCATTCTCTAGCTACCTGCGAACAGGAGAGAAGGTATTAGAACCCCTTGTTTCCTTTTTAAAAAAATTTAATGTTTTTATCTATTTTTGAGACAGAGAGAGACAATATGAGCAGGGGAGGGGCAGAGAGAGGGAGACACAGAATCGGAAGCAGGCTCCAGGCTCGGAGCTGTCAGCACAGGGCCCGACGCCGGGCTCGAACCCACGAGCTGTGAGATCATGACCTGAGCCGAAGTCGGACGCTTCACCGACTGAGCCACCCAGGCGCCCCACCTTGTTTCCTTTGCAACCGAAAAGGCCCCAGAGCAGCTAAAGAGGCCTGAGAGAAAAAAAGAATATTCTATGATGATGGTTAACATGCCAAAGCCACACCTCTCAACCCATATTTCTGAGGATTGTAGAGTGCAGTATCCTCCTAAAAGAGTTAAGGAAAAGCGGGTGATGGGCATGGAGGAGGGCACCTGGTGGGATGAACACTGGGTGTTGTATGGAAACCAATGGGACAGTAAGTTTCATATTAAAAAAAAAAAAAAGAGTTAAGGCCGGGACACAGGGGAGCAAGTTGGGGCGGGGGCGCATAAAGGAGGCATTCTTTTCACACAGGAAGGTCTCTATTATGGGATTTTTATTTATTTATTTTTTTTATTTTATTTATTTTTTTAAATTTTTTTTTTCAACGTTTATTTATTTTTGGGACAGAGAGAGACAGAGCATGAACGGGGGAGGGGCAGAGAGAGAGGGAGACACAGAATTGGAAACAGGCTCCAGGCTCTGAGCCATCAGCCCAGAGCCCGACGCGGGGCTCGAACTCACGGACCGCGAGATGGTGACCTGGCTGAAGTCGGACGCTTAACCGACTGCTCCACCCAGGCGCCCCATTATGGGATTTTAAAAAATGTCTGACTGTCTTATTGGATCAGTTTACCCAATGTGATCAAACACTACGTAATGGAACAAGCGTAAAAACAATAAGCAAGTCTAAGGATTAAGAGCGGTTTGCAAGCCCTTTAAAACCAGGAATGGAAACGTGGTGGTTTGAACAATGAGAAAAAGGAGGGGGGAAACCGAGGAGGAGGGAGAGGAGGAAACAGGAAAAGAGAAGGGCAAAGTGGACCAGGAGGGGACGACCGGAAAGGTCTCTGCCTTAGAGACACGAGTCAGCCTGCGGAAAGAGGGGCGGCGAGACGGCCAAACGGGCCTTCTGGAGTAGATTTGCTTTTGCCTTCTTTTATAAGCTTATAGTTTCTGTTTGCGCCGTCAAAGCTCTCTGAAGAATATGATACTGCTTCTGCCTTGTAAATTCCTCGAGGGCACAGGCCGTGTCTTCCAGATCGTTGCATCTCACATAGCATCGAGACAATTACTGGCCACGGAGGAGGTGCTCAATAAATACCTGGGGAAGGAATGACCGCGGAAGCTGCAGGATATTAACTGTGTTTAAAAGGAGTAAAAAATGTAGTTTAATAAACTTTCAAGTGCGTTTTTCCACATAGTATTTTAGGTTAATTGTGAAGCCATACGATTCAAAGCAAACATAATCCCTGTTTTGCCAAGTCGTGTATATTTTATTTACGTATTTATTAACTTTTTAATTACGTTGACATGCGCTGAAATTTTTATGGCTCATTGAGCCTTTTATTTTTATGCGTTTTCCTAACTTTTCATTTTGAAACTTTGAAAACTGCAAAAAAATTGTAAAGAATATAGCCTTCGCCGAAATTCATCCGTTGTTCATGCTTTGCCAAATCTATTTTATTGGAGCTATTAAATAGCAACAAAAAATTCTTTTGGAGCCGCTTTAATAATACAGAGAATGTTGAAGGGTTTGTTTTTTTGTTTTTTTGTTTTTTTTGGTTTTTTTTTTTCGTAGAAAGCAGAAAGAGTATTTCATCACCTCTGACGGTGAAGTCCAGCCTCAAACATTTCTAAGACTTTAAGGCCATGATGAAAGAGACTGCCAGACCGATTTTAGTTCACAATTTTAAGTCAACCTGAGACAAGTATAATTAAAACAGTTCTTTTTCAGCATTCACATAAAGCATGGATGTAGTTTTTAATTATAACATGGCACGTTTTGTTATAAATCTACGACTGCTTTTGATTAATAGGCATAAGATAGATTAGTCTTTCAATTGGTGGTTATATAGTATAATTATTGAAAGATAAAAATGTAATTTAGCATAGAACCTGGCAAAAGGCATTCCGTATTCTTTTTTATTTTATCTGTGCTATAGAGGAGAATGGAATTTGTAAATCTAGAATTAAGTATGACATTTGCACTCCGCCTGTCAGGGTTGAGTTCTAGCCTAGGTAATAAACATTGGAAACGACATCGTATATATCCTGGGAATTACTCAAACACTTGAGCTAGTTTCCTGCGATGAGGTTGTCTTTGCTCGCAGTGCGTTTTTAGTTTTCTTTCAATAACGTAAGATTAAAATTTGGAAATTCAACATTCGTCTCAGTTGAACTTTGGTGCCCCAATTTTCATATGCAAATTAGGATCACTCACCGTGATGTATCATCTCAGTTCTGAGGAATACAAATGTCCGGCTAGCTCTGCCCCAATTCAGTGTTTTCACTAACATCACCTCATTTGTTATTCACAATATTCCTATGAGCAGGCTGAAGGTGTAGATGCAGGCAGAAATGTCTCACCTCACGCACAAATGAAAAAATTAGACATTTTCCAGAAGTTCAGATTCAGGACAGAACTAAAACTAGTAGGGTGAAAACTGATGGTAATAATAACAAAGATCAATTTCAACACACACGATGTGCTGGGTGCTTATAATTAGCACGTTTCATACATTCTTTCGCTTAACAATGGAAAAGATATGCCCATTTACAGATGAGAATCTGAAGCTTTGAGAGGTTGGGTAACTTGCCTAGGGTCATTGAGATAACCAGAGGTGGTGCAGGGATCTGAATAAGGGTCTGATGCCAGAGCCAGTGACCTCATCCTCCCCGGAATACTTTTTTTTCTTCATGCCATACTGCCTATGTATGGGAAATGGAGTTACTTGGCGGAGTCATTCCAGAATGCTTTATGGGTGAACTGAGAACTGTCTCCAGGGTGTTCACCACTGATGGTTGCCATGCAAACGAGTGAACTGGGTGTTGGCTCAAATTGAACACGGCAGCCGAGTGGGGAGACGTATTTGCTAAATCCCTCCATGTCTCCATCACCACAATCCTAGTCTAGGTCTCTCTCACCTTGTACCTCGGCGACTACAACAGCCTCTAGCCAGTCGTGAGTCGAGAGTAGCCTTTGTTCCCACGGTCTCTTCTCAACAAGAAGCCAGGGTGATCTCGTGAGGCTGTAAACCAGACCCTGTCACTCCTCTGCTCCAAATATTTCGGGGCCTCCCCGCTGCTCTCGGGAGAAAGACGCATTTCCTTCCCAAGACCTAGAAGGACCCCGCAGGGGTTGGCCCCCACCTGCCTCCCCAGCCCCCTCTCCCCCCACATTCACCCTTGCTCTCTCCATAGTCCAGGAGACGTAGGGCGGTGGTTGCGAGCCTGGACTCTGTGGTCAGACTGCCTGGACTTGAATTCTGGCTCAGCCGCTTAGTTACTCTGACCTTGGGCAACTTACCCAAGGTTTCCCTTCCTCAATTTCTCCCATCTGTGGGATGGAAATAATAATACTACCTAGCCAACAGATACCAATTCCATTAATTGACAGAATTAAGTGAGATTACGTATGGAAAGTTCTTCAAATAGTGCCTGGACTATAGTGTGCATTGTTATTATATAATATGATATATATGATATATGTGATATATGACATGATATATATGATATATGGTATATGATATATATGATATATATGATATAATATGATATATCTATCTATCTATATGTCTATATCTACATCTATCTATCTATCTACCTATTATCTAAATATCTGCTTCTTCAAGGCACTAACATTTGCCACTCCTTCTTCATGGAATGTTCTTATCCCAGGTCTTCACCAGGCTAGCACCTTCTCTTCCTTAAGAGCTCAGTACACATACCATCTTATTAGAAAAGCACCCCTAACCCCTCCCACCCCAACCCAGTCGATTCTATTACAATACCCGCTTTTCTTGCTTTCGTGGCACTGACGTTTGTTAAGTGAAGGAACACACACACGTACCTGTCTTCTTAGGGACTATATTAGAATGTAGTTAGAAGGGGGGATTGGAGCCTTAGAAGGCTCTTTGCAGCGTTTACTGGGATTAAGGGATCAGGAACCTCGGTTTTAGAAAACCTATTTTTATGCTGCTTGTTGATTCTATAATTGTTTCCTTTTAGATTTCCCCTCAGTGATTAGTAAAGTTCTCTTGGAAAATGTCAGCTCTCCCAGCTGTGCGAAGGGCAAACACAGAAAGGGGTTTTTGTCCCTAAGTGGGCCGGATTCAGAGACTAGGAACGGGAAGAATGAGTAGCATGGGGAGTCCAAGGCAGAGCCCCCCAGGAGAGTGGGGAAGAGACAAGGACAGAGGGCACAGCTACAGCCTGGTGACTCTTAGGGGAACGGTCACGTTTTGCGGGCGATTGTTGTTGTTGTTGTTTATTTATTTTGAGAGAGAGCACAAGCAGGGGCGGGCAGAGAGAGAGGCGGGTAGAGGGAGGATGGCAAGCAGGCTCTGCACAGAGCTCGATACAGCCGGATATGGGGCTCGAACTCATGAACCATGAGATCATGGATCACGACCTGAGCCAAAACTAAGACTCCGGGGCTTAACTGACCGAGCCCCCCCAGGCAGCCCTGCAGGCTGTTTTCATGAGGAAGGCTGAGCCCTTACCACGCCCTTTGTCATGGCCGTGGAACAGAAGTCCTGCAGTGAACGGGAGATCTTCACTTTGCTTCGTGCACAGTAGGCACACGGGGGCTAATCACACCCCTAGCTTATCACTTGCCTACTATGTGCCAGGCGCTGTGAGAAGCTCTGAGCGCACGTTCTGTTCCTTAATCCTCACGTGGATCTTTTAAGGGTCATTTTACAGAGGGACACCGAGGCTCAGGGAAGTTAAGTGACTGCCCTAAGATCACAGAACTAGTCCAGGGGATTTAAACCCAAGCCTATGCTCTTAACAGCCTCCCTGTTTGCTGAATAGTGAATCTCTAAGTTCCTTGCTGACTATAAGATCGTGTGTTCTAGTGACAACTGTACTTCAGTAAAAAACGATTGCCACGTCAGCTGTAATCACCATGCATTAAAGCAACAAATAATATGAATTAAAAAAAAAAAGTCGTATGTTCTACAAAATTCAATCAAAAAAGAAAACAATCTGTTGCAAAATCAGACATAACACGGGAATAGTGCTTCTCAGCCACGGACGATTTTGACCCCAAGGGGACGTGTGGCAAGTTCTGGAGACACTTTTTATTGTTAGGACTCAGGGACAGGGGCTGCTGCTGGCATCTAATGCGTTGGGGCCAAGGACGCTGCTGTAGATCCCAGGATGTACAGGACAGCTTTGCACAGCAAGGGATTGTGCAGTTCAGACTGTCAGTAGTGATAAGGTTGGAAAACCCTGCTGTAGAAAGAATGTTTAAGGCAAACAAAGAAGTAGGTTTCATTTTTTTTTTTTCATTTATTTCTTTATTTTGAGAGAGAGAGAGAGAGAGCGCGCGCGCACGCAGAATGGGCAGAGACAGGGAGGGCAAGAGAATCCCAAGCAGGCTCCGCGCTGTCAGCGTGGAGCCCGATGCGGGGCTCAAACTCACGGACCGTGAGACCATGACCTGAGCGGAAGTCGGACGCTTCAACGACGGAGCCACCCAGGCGCCCCAAGAAGTAGGTTTCACTGGGAAAACATATCAGATGAAATGGAACAGGTCTAGGGAGCTCTTCTCATTTCTCCCTTGTGATAGGCTAGGCCAAAAATCAAACAGAAAATATGCCTTCCGTTGTTTATCACTGTGGGTCGAAAGCAGCTCACTCCTCTGGAACTTATTCTCCAAATGGTAATGCAGCAAACTGTCCAAGTATAGCCCTGACCACGCGTGATTTTGTCCACCCCCACATTCTTCGCTCCTTCAATTCGCATTCATCCACGGTGGCAGAGATGGTTCCGAAGCCTGTCTGAACTGGTGACTCTGGGCCAGCCCTGACCTCTCCCACCATCTTAGCAGAAGGAGCTCCTCCAATGGCCTCAGACACTGCGGTGCTGGTTACATGATGGTAGCTTCGATTTTGATTAAAATTCTGGAGCCATATTTCCCTTTGTCTCTGTGGTGAACCCGTGTGAAATAAATGAATCAGCACACACAAGGAGCAAGGAAATGGCACTCTGGCGATGCTAAGCCATTCACAAAGTTTTTCCATAATTGTGAATTCAGGGCACAGTTTTGATGGCCAGAAACGAATGGTCTGCACAAACTCATCTTCGCGCTCTTTTTTTTTCCCCAAAAGGTTGACGATCACTATTGCTTTGTTAAACTTCACGAATTACATTTCACTTTCTATTGATGACAGCAAGATTAACTGTTGCCTCAAACTCATGTCCCTCCCACAATGACTAAGAAAGTATTTCTGAGTGTTGCCCAGGGATCCCCCCGCTCATTAAAAAGACCCGTGTTGCAAATACCAATCTGGAGACCTTCCCTTAGCTTCTAGAACAAATACAAATAAGCAGATTATGTCGGTTATCCCCTCTCTCTTTGTATCTGTAGTTAGATGTATGGAATGGAATGTGATGAAGTAGATTTTAAAAAGGCAATAGTAGCATACAGAAATTTTGCTGCCGAGGAAAATACTTGTTTTAAGGGATACAAGCGCCAATAAAAAGATATGCCCGGGACCGGGAGTCGGGTGAATGATCATGGTTCTTTTTTGTTTGGCTTGGTTTGGATTGGGCTTTTTCCTATCAGTAGGTGTTTTCATATGATTGGATTAGGATTGGATTTAGTAACGAAAATAAGTGAACAGAAAAAATGTCCGATTTGTACCATTTTTAAATGTACGGTTCAGTGGAAGGAAGTACATTCCCATCATCGCCCTCCTCGATGAACATGTTTTGTAACTAAATAGTGGTGGCAGTTGCACAACATTGTGAATGTCCTCAACACTGCTGAAGTGTTCACTTGAAAACGGCCAATTTTACGTGATGTAAGCCGTGCCTCAATTTTTTAGCAACATGTATGTATGTAGCCATCACAATATGTAAATTCAACTTGGTGTTCACAGGGTTAACGAGGTTAACGATGCTCGTCACAAAATGCCTCCTGCGTGTTTGCCTATGGAAGGTGTTTATACATATGATAGTTTTCTCCCCCTTTTTGGTAAAACAGGATTTAGGCCAATAAAGGCAACCAAATTACCAAGAAATATAATCCAAGAATATGAAAAAGATGTCATTGAATTTGAAATGATCGGTGAGCCTAATGACCGAGAATGCAGGATGTGTCCTGAATGTTTCCATTTTCCTACCTTGCGTGTCTATTTCAGCTGAAAGAAAATGACGGGGAGAAAACCCCCACCCTTATGAAACACGTGACCTTTCTATTTATTGTAGATGTTTTCGAACTGGCTTCAGACAACTGGCTTTTTGTCCAAGTGTCTTGTTTGTCTCTCCCTGTGTTCTGGTGATAACACAACCATTCTGAAATCCCCATCTGCAAAACCAGGTGGGAAACTAACACAGCATTACTACATTCCTCTAGAGCCCCCTTTTAAAAAGCCTTCAACAGGAATAGATAACCCCCCTTTTCCAAGGCCAACAGAACCCCAGGCAGTGATTTCAGAGAAAAATTTCATTTATGGTTGGTTCAAGGAACCTCCTTACCCTCCCCCCAAAGGCCAATATATCTCCTGGGGTGTTTGGTATTTCCCTAAGCTGAGAGATAGAAATAAAAATTTTTATATACACACAACACACATAGAATCAGAAAAGTGAAAAGTAACACAGTGGGCCAGTGCTAAAATCTTGGTAAGAGATACACATAGGGCGCGCGCGTGCGCGCGCGCGCGCACACACACACACACACACACACACACACAGCCAATCTGTAAAGCCTGGTGCCTTCAGGCTGGTGTTTCCTACTCCCTCTTTTCTGCCTGGATGCACGTGTTGGGGGAGGGGAGCAGAGGCAAAGTTCGCAGTGCTTCCTTTCTCTCCCCAGCAACCCCGGCCAGGAGCCCCGGGTTCCCTCCCCTCCCCCTGCCCGCGTCCCAGGAATGGTCCATTGCATCGCCCGCCCCTCCCCAAATCTGACGGATGCCACCGTCGTCGAGTCTGTGTTTCGGAAGAAGTCATCTTGCCATCAAGTGTGAGCCAGTCCACACGGGGGGGGGGGGGCAGGGCTAGCGGGAGGCGGTAATGACACCTCGCACCAAACAAAAACGACGATTATTAGACTGTGTTTAATTTTTAATGAATCATCAAGAGAAATGAGGCCATTTTCGTTTCCAGTGGACCCTTCTCCTTTCCGTGGGCATCTCTTGGCCGAGCGGACAGTCCCCACCTCCCCGGAGCCTCGCAGCTCTAAGGCGAGCAAGGAGTCCCCAGATAACTATTTAGTATAAACAAACCGTGCGGCTTTAATGGAATTACCTCAGCCTGCTAGTAAATAATTTATAGTAGGCAGTAAATAAAATATGGTTCTATGTCTTTAAAAGAGTTGTCAAGTGGAAAACACTCACCAGAGGGACGTAAACCCCGAAGATTGCCAAGCTTACAGACGCCGGTTGGGCTCGAAAGCCGGGGCAAGACAACATGTTTTTATCCCCCGAAGGATGGCGTTGGTGCAGCCAGGGCCCGGCCCGGCAGCTCGCAGGGAAGGTTCCCGCGGGGAGAAGGGAAGAGACGCTATGTCATGTCGTTTTCACTGAGCTGTGGGGCAAGTGATTAAAATGCAGAGGAAGGGGGCCGCACGTTCAGAATAATACCTTTCTTTTGAAAGCCGAGGGGCTTTCAAATTCGTTATCGCGCTTTATCCTCGCCGCCACTCTTCCAGGAGGAGCAGGCCAGGTCATGATACCCATTTTGCGGATGGGTACAAAAAAGGCTCTGAGGCTAAGGGACAGCCTCCAGGCCTGCCTGCTGGGGACTACTAAGTAGGAGGCGGGAGTCCAGGTCTTTGCAAGCCCCGCCCTCTCAGTTGTGGTTCCCAGCGGTCCCCCACCCCCACCCCCACCCCCCAGTAGCTGTCGCCCTACACCACACACGCTCACACTGTCCGGCCCAGCACACTAGCCTAGTTTTACAACCCTTCGGCATCTCTTCTGTTTTCTGTGACCTAAGGACCCTCTAAATAAATTTTCTGCCCCCCTCTTCCCCACATCATCCCCCCCTGGAAGGCTCATCCCCAGTTCGGAGAGGAGGACAGATTTATGAGCGTCTCCTCAAGGTTACCCCCAAGACAACCTTGACCATGAAACCAGAATCTTGAACACTTGACCTAAATTTCCAAGGGCATCTGTTTCCGTCTGTAATTGTCACCAGGCTTCATTTGAAATTCGATCCTGTGTCACTAATGGTATTAACAGGAGCTGAGGTCCAACCTTCCAACGGGAGACTGTTGCATATGATTTTACTTCCAAACGAAAGTAAATCAGTTTCTATAAACCTGCAGCAACCCCCTCCCCGAGTACAATAAAATTGTTGTCGCAATCAATAAATCTCTGGTTTGGAGCAATGAAAATTAGATAACTGTTCTCTCTTTCTGTCTCCCCCCCCCCCACCCCAATAAGACAAAGCCACTATTCAAAGAACGGGGCGTCTTGTTAACCATTTCTGCAGTCCCTCGCTGTACCCGGCGCCTTTCAGACACGCACCTCTCAGTCATCGGAGAGAACCAGACGTTTAATTATGGTGACTTTTGTTCGATCATTACGGATAATAAAGGCAACCTTTTCGCTAGATACAATTATAACGCAAGCTGCTCCAACACCTGCACGGATCGCATTTGTCTCTAGCGTGTTTTCTGTCTCCTCCTCTAAACCGCCTTTGAATTTCTCCTTCTCTTCTGACCAGAAGATTTAATATGTTGCAAGAGATAGATTTCACGAAAACGCGTTTGTCCCTTCTGTAGCTACATCTGCTCCGACCTATTAGGAAAAGTAAGACATTTTGATACTAATTGCAAATAAATTGTGATGTGTTCACCGAGTAATTGATTTAATGAAGTTCATATGAAACTCCTGAGATTGGCCAAGTGAAAGGCCCCCTGGTGTGTCCATTGTGGAGGGAAAGGAAGGTTGGTTTTTCGTTTTCTTTCGTTCTAAAAAAAAAAAAAAAAGAAAGAAAGAAAGAAAAGAAAGAAAGAAAAGAAAAAAAAAAAGAAATAGAGGTGGCGTGGCGGGTGGAGGGGGGGGTGAGGAGGGGGGTCGGCACAGATGTTACCTCCGCAGCCGGCACAGTGGCGGGAAGGAGCCGCCGGGATCGCGCCGCCCGCCCGCCGCGAGCCCCGAGTCCCGCCAAACGAAGCGCCGGCGGCCGCGCCCCGCCCCGGGCCCGGTGGCCAGATGAGTGCAGTTCAGTGGCAGACGTGGGCTGCCCGCGTCCTCGGGGCTGCAGAGGTTGCATAGGGTACCGTGGCGAGGCTGTGTCCCCCCGCTTCCCGTAGTGCTCGACGCCGGCCTCTAAACCCCTTCCTCGGCCTAAAGGCCAGAGGCCAGCAGGCTGGTGGGGGTGGGGGCAGGAGGGGCCCCAACAGGCTCCGTCCTCCGTCCCAGCCCCCAGGCCCGCAGCCTGCGACAGAGTTGCGGTAGTTAGTACCCGCCGCCCCCGCGTGCGGGCCGGGGGCTCTGAAGTGGACGGCCCAGGCCCCCTGACAGACAGCGATCAAAAATCCGGATGACCAAACCGTTTTCGGCGCTCACACGGGTTTTCCTGTTCCACCTTTCTGGCCAGACGCGTCGGCAAGTTCAGGGGCTGGGGCTTGCGGCAGGAAGGGAATAAGCATTTTCTGAACGCCTGCTGCGTGCCGGGCCCTGGGCTTCACAACTAGCTGCCCCTCTGTGCGCAAAGGGTCCAGCTGCTCCCCCTTAACAGATGCAGAAACTGAGGCCGGAAGGACCCTCGGCGGCAACTTGCCCACAATGTCCTGGCTGCGCTGGGCCACCCGCCGAGCCGGGCTCTTCGGGAAGAAAGCAAATTTCTCGCCAGACCTTTCCCAGTTTGCGCCCCCCACCCCCACCCCCCACCCCAGCCCTCCCGATACTCTCCCGGGTGACTCAGTCCGGGAAGCGAGGGGGACTGGGCAGAACCGGCCGCAGGACCCGGCCCGTGTTGCCGAGCTGGCGGCGCACGGTCCGCGGCTCGAGTGTGGAATTTTTGTTTCGTTTTGTTTTAAAGAAAGAAGAGCTCGTTTGAATAATCAGAGCCCAAGCTGAGCTAGCGGCTGGCTCCAAGTTCCTCTCAGTTGCCCTGCTGGTGAACTTTCCCCGACCGGCTCCCTCCCGGTCCGGGAGCAGCTAATCCGGGTCCCCCGAGCGCCAGCAGGCCACCGTGGGGCCGGGGGAGGTGCGCGCTGGGCCGCGACCCGCGAGCCCCGGGGCGGCGGCGAGGGGTGGTCCTCCCGGCCCCTCCGCTCCCGGGGGAAGCCGCGCCGGCTCCGCGCGCCCAGCCGACCGCCCGCCGCGCGCAGGCCGGTCGTCGCCCTCGGATGGGGCGAGGGAGGTTGAAACCCCGGCGGAGGCAAACGGTCGGCGCTGGGGTCGGACGGCGGCCACGTTCCCTGCCCACCGGGCAACGCCCGGCGCGAAACGAGGCGAAGACATCAGCCCCTCGCTTTCCCCCCCTCGACATTAACGGCCGGGTGGCGCTCCGCGGCCGGCCCGGGGCGCCCGGGGAGCGAGCGGGACCCCCTCGGGCCGGGCCGCCGGCGGGCCCCCTCGTCGGCGGGCGGAGCCCCGCTAATGTCGGGGCCCGCCCGGCGGGGGGCCTACCCTTGCGGGGGCTCTCGGTCGGCCGCATTCGTTGCTCGGGCCCAAGCACCTCTCCGTTCGCCCTGGTGGGGCCTTTTCCCCCGTTCTGGGGGGGGGGGGTGGGCGCAGAAGGAAGGGGGCGGCCCACCTCGCCCCGGAACGGGGTAACCCGGCTAGGGGCCCCTGCCCCCGGCTCGGCATTTCTGGGACCCAAGGGGGACCGTGTGGTCCCCTCGAGCCCCTCCCCCACCCCCGGGTCTTGGCCCAGGTAAAGTGGGAGCCCCTTTCTCCCGCCCAACGTCAACAGCACCCTCTCCCGGGCCGCGAAGGCCAGCCCCCCGCGTCCCAACCCACGCCGCTTCGGCCCCGTCGCCGCCGACGGCCTTGGGCGTCGAGTAAGGGGTGGGCTCCGGGGCCGCGGGGCTGGGAGGACGGGGACCCGGGCCGCAAGGGGCTTCGGGATTGTGGAGGGAGGCGCGGGCTGGGAGAGAAAGGTTCGAACTTGAGCCGTCCGGCCCGCCAGGGTTGTTTGGGGATGACCTTTTCTCTCACGGGCGTGGGCACCGGCAGCGGATGATCGCGGGCGAGGGGTCCGCGTTCGGCCTTTGTGAGCATTTTGTACATTCCTGGGGCCTGGGGAAGATTGACAGGGGCCCTGGAAGACGTGGGAGCCGCGGCGTCCCGCTTAGTTTGAAGTTGCAGCCGGCGCGCCCCGGGACTTGCCCCCTCCCGGGCTCGGCGGGCCCCGGGAGGCCGCTGCACCCCGGGCCCGGCGGCCCGCTCCACCCCGCCCCCCTCCCCCGCAGCAGCGCCCCCTACGGCCGGGAGGTGGGACCGGCGGGCCCGGGGTCCCGGGGTGGGGGCGGGAAGCTCGGTGAGCGCCGGGCCCCGCCGGAGAAGCGGTCACCCGCGGGGGCTTGGCATCTGAAAGTGCGATTTGGGTAGCTGGGAGTGGAGATTTACGATCCTGGAGGACAGAGCGTGAAAGGGGTATCATCATCAGTTTTGACTGAAAGAAAGAAAACATATCTTTAACAAAAAGAAGGGCCCTTGCCAGTCACCCGCGTTGTTAGGACAACGTGAACTATCCTTGAAATGATTAGTTCCACTTCAAAGGAATTTACATTCAACAGTGAAAACTCAGCCTCTTTTTATTTATTCGAAAGGACTTTTCACTACGGCGAGTCATATGTTCGGTCTTTCTATTTATTTTTCCGCATTCACGGTGCACTTGTATTAAATCAACACAGAGAGCCGCACAACGCCCTCATTATGCGGACCAGCCCCGGGTTCCCGGACCCAGAGCTACAGGTAGACAGGGCGGGGGAGAGGGTGCTGGGCTTGAGGTCTGGGGCCACGCAGGCGCCCTCCAGGCCCGGGAGGGCGGGGTGCAAAGTGAGGAAAGCAGGTCTGCAGAGGGGGAAGCATGCTCCCGCAAAAACCTGACCCGAGCTCATCCCTAAGCGCGGCGACCCGAGACCCGGAGAGCCTGGTGCAGCCCCTGGGCGACAAGAAAGTGGCCAGGAAGTTCCCAGCGACACCCCAGGAGCATCTGTTAAAACCCAACCGGGTCGACACAACTTCACCAGGTCCCGTGCAAGCCTAGCTCCACAAATTGAGGAGCCGAACCCTATCTCTTAGCTGCCTGGGGCGCTTGCTGGAACACACTCCCCGGGCCCACACGTCCCCCCTCCCCCCCCCCACACCCCCCCCCCCCCCCGCAAGGCCACTTGCCGCCAAATCCGGGAAACCTCTAATCAAAGGAACTGAAATAAAAAGTTTACTGAGTGGCACGTCGGCGGGGCTGGGTGCCACCTCTCCAACTGTCCTGAGAGGACCCCTCCGGAGACTGAGCAGTAGACACCAGCTCTCAGCGGCACATCAACCCCAGCCCCCACATCCTCACTCCCCACTCCAAACTCCTCTTTTCCTCAGCCCCGGGGTTGAGTTTTTCTCAACAAGAATCGTAATAGTGAACTTTCTCTTGGCGATCTTTTCCACCTGCTAGTTACAGACGAGAGAAGCTGTGTTAGCCCTAGTGTTCAAGAGTTTGTCCCCCGTTTCCTACCACGTCTGGATTCGACACCCACCTCCCCACCCCCACCCCTTAAAAAACTGAGCTCATGTATTGTCAATATGAATTCTAACAGTTGTCCTGTCTAACCGGGTTTCGGGGTCTCTCTCCTTCACTAGACTTGGAAGAAGGGACCACAGGCTGCTAGGCTGTGTGGTAAAGGTGGTGGACATCTGCCACTTGGTGACAAAGGTGTGAGTTGGGGCAGTGAGTGGGGAAGGCCCTAATTTTCCTGTCTTTGCACGGGATCTTTTGGCTTGAATGAGAACCCAGGTTTTGTTCCCGTCCCTCCTTACTCCTGGATTCATTTCACCTTGGCCGGACTCTCTTGTCTCTTCTCCTCTCCAAACCTGAAGCTTATACTGAGGCATCCCCTGCCCCCTCCTTCCTGCTCTAAAGTTCTGGGATAGCTTTGCTCTCCTCTCCTGACCTTTCACGGACAATGCAACTACAGAGGAGTCAGAACCCCAAGCAGAGCTCGGGATGAGCCGAACCCCCAGGGTGGTTTAAAGACGATGTGTAATCATGAGACTCCAACCCCCCCCCCCCCCCCGCTTCGCCACCCCCACCCAACTAGATCTATGCTTTAATCCTAACGTTGAACTCCTGGAGACTTCCAGATGGGTTGGTGGTGGTTCTTCAGTGATATCAACACTGCACTGCAAGTGTTCATCCCTGTGGGGTTGCCTTAGAGGTGTCTGTCTTAGGCAGGAAAGAAAGGAAAGAAGGAAGGAAGGAAGGAAGGAGGGAGGGAGAAAGAAAAAAGAAAGAAAGAAGAAAAGGAAGGAAAGAGAAAAAGAAGAGAAAAAGAAAGGAAGAAAATAAAGAAGAAGGAATGAAAGAAAGAAAAAGACAGAAGGAAGAGAAAGGGAAAAAAGAAAAAGAAGAAAGAAAAAGAAAGGAAGAAAAGGAAGGAAGAGAAAGAAAGAAAGAAAAGAAAGAGAAAGAAAAGAGAAAGAAAGAAAAAGAGAAAGAAAGGAAAGAAAGAAAGAAAGAAAGAAAGAAAGGGAGGGAAAGTGAGAAAGGAGAGGCCCCAGTAGAAAGCAATACCGGAGAGCACTGGGAGGCCTCCAGCTGAAAAGGCCAGAGAATGGGAGGCTCAGGTCTCCCGAGGCAACTCTGGTGGGGGGAGGGCAGGAGGAGGCGCGTGAGAAAAGTGACACATCCTAAAGCACACCCCAGGAGAGCTGGGGATCTAGGAAGGACTCAAAATGTATTTCTAATTACTTTTCATGCTCCCAGGAAAGGGCTCCTTTTAAGTTCTAGTTTAAAAGCTTGTTATTGTACTGGGTTACAGTCCACATTGGGAAAGCGCTGTGTATACATTTTAACTTCTTGTGTAGGGTGAGAGGCTGGCAAATGCTGCAAATGCACTTCTCTGGCAAGCTCTGTATAAAATCAGAACTGGGACACCTCTTTAATAATAGTTTCCTCGTTATGAAAACTCATGAAGAGTGTCGAGGACATTGATTTGCCAAAAGAAAAAAGAAAAAAAGTGTAGAGATTGTCCGTAAGAAATGAGGAAACTCTCGTTCACGTCTGGTTTCTGTTTCTCTCTCAGGTGCCTTGAGGCTCCAAAAGTCCCAAGTGTGGATTTTGCAGACATGACTGCAGAGCAGACATCCGGTCAGCAGAGGGCACACTCGTCACTGTCAACCCCTATTGCCAGATTTGGAGGTGACTATGGTAGGTAGGGGCAGGAAGGGGCGGGGGGGGGGGGGCATAAGCTGCTTGGAATGGTGCTCCGGTGGAGATCTAGGAAATGAGAATAAAGGACGATTTCTTGAAAGCAAACAGGAAGAGAACGAGAAGGCGTGTTGCTAAGTTTCACACCCATAGAGTTTCTGAAGAGTAAGCCTGTCGCCCCACGGGAAAAACAGGCCTTTCAAATCTTGATTCGATGGGTATGAGGTTGAGGGCAGAGTTTCCACTGAATGCAGACGTGATGTTTGCTCTCTGTCCGTGGTACCCGGAGACAGTTCGACCTTCTCAAAACCAGGGGGCAGTTGGAAATGCGGTAAAGAGCCCCGGGGGTGATCTCGGAAGCCTTTGGTTCTAGTACCTTCCGGTGACTTCTTCGGCAAGTCGCTTCCCCTCTCTGAGTTTCTGGTTCTTCACCTGCAACACAAAGGAGAAGACACGGGACTAGACTAGATCGTCTCTAAGGTCCCTTCCTGCTCTCCCGGTTTGGGATTCTGGGAACAGAATGAAATCTGAGCCCGTTAGACTGTCATACTCATATTCTAGGGTCCTCAAACCACAGTTTCTGCCGGACCCGGGCAGCACAAGGCTTGTAAGCGGAGATTCTGGAGGGAAACAAAAGCCAGAGACCAGGGGAGACTGGTCCTGGGACGGGGCCACCACTGGGCTCGGTCTCCAGGCCTCTGGGAGCCCTGAGGTTCAAGAATGCTATTGTCCCTTCTTCTGACAAATCGGTGTCCCTTGGGGCGTTGTCAACAGTAAAACTTCGGTTTTCGTCTGATGGGCGGTTTTTACACGGATTCCGGCACCCGAAGCAGTGACTCGACTTGGGTTTTCTCAGTTTCGTCTACACTGTGTATATGGTACACTTGCTTACCACAAAGAGTACGGCCACCCCGGATTCTGTTATTCCGCCCTTCATTGGCCTGAAACGTCTAAACTTGGTAACGACAAAGCCACGTGCAGCTGCGGATGTGCGCTTGCGCCCTGGCGGAGCGGCTCAGGGCCTGTCATGAATAGGCACACATCAGGAAATCCTCGAAGGCCTAAGGTCTGCTTGTGTTCTGGAACCTTCCTCCTCCCGCCTCCCCCGCCAGCCCCTGCCCCTCACTTCCCAGGCCCGCGTGGCCACGCCGTGGGCTCATAGATGATGAACCCGCGGCGACAGGAGCCTGACATTCAGCAGAGTGGGGTGTTGGGGAGAAGGCACCATCATTCACCTCAGGCCAGCACCGTCCGGACAGTGGAAAATACACAGCAGATTTTATAGGCTTAGTACCAAAAAAAAAAAAAAAAAAGAATGCTAAATATCCTGCTAATAATTTTCAGGTGCTTCCTTTCGTTTCAAACAGCATTTGAGGCACAACTGTGATCTCTGGGTGTCACTTCTATTTTCTGGTCGCTCCACTTAAAGACACCACCTTGTACCTCGGCGACTACAACAGCCTCTAGCCAGTCGTGAGTCGAGAGTAGCCTTTGTTCCCACGGTCTCTTCTCAACAAGAAGCCAGGGTGAGCTCGTGAGACTGTAAACCAGACCCTGTCACTCCTCTGCTCCAAATATTTCGGGGCCTCCCCGCTGCTCTCGGGAGAAAGACGCATTTCCTTCCCAAGACCTAGAAGGACCCCGCAGGGGTTGGCCCCCACCTGCCTCCCCAGCCCCCTCTCCCCCCACATTCACCCTTGCTCTCTCCATAGTCCAGGAGACATAGGGCAGTGGTTGCGAGCCTGGACTCTGTGGTCAGACTGCCTGGACTTGAATTCTGGCTCAGCCGCTTAGTAACTCTGACCTTGGCCAACGTGAACCCAAATCCCTTCTCAGGGGTGGGGCAGGGAACATCAGAGGGCAAGGTGGGTGAGCGTAAGGCAGTCGGGAATGGTAGGAGCTGTGTCAAACCACGGTGCTCGTTCTGGATAATGGTGGTCAAATTCTTCTTCCCTTTTTTTTTTTTTTAAATGCTGTGGCGAGCAAACAAAACACCCCTGGAGGCTCAATTTGACTCATGTCCACTCAGCTTCCGCGTTTGCCATCCTGCCTGTCTATTGTCTGCGTTCTGACTAGATTCCTTATAAATTCTAGATGTTCTTTCACGATGGTGGATGTCACACGAAGACCAATAACTTTAGAACAGCAGTCTCTATTTCGATCTTTTTATGTTTATTCATTTATTTTGAGAGAGAGAGAGAGCATGAGTGAGAAGGGGCAGAGAGAGAGAGAGAGACAGACAGACAGACGGAGAGAGCAGATCCCAAGCAGGTTTTGCACTGTCAGGGCAGCGCCCCACATGGGGCTCGAACCCACAGACCGTGCCATCGTGACCTGAGCCGAAACCGACAGTCAGACACATAACCAACGGAGCCACCCGGGTGCCCCAGCAGTCTCTATTTAAAGTCTAAATTCTGGGGGCGCCTGGGTGGCGCAGTCGGTTGAGCGTCCGACTTCAGCCAGGTCACGATCTCGCGGTCCGTGGGTTTGAGCCCCGCGTCGGGCTCTGGGCTGATGGCTCAGAGCCTGGAGCCTGTTTCCGATTCTGTGTCTCCCTCTCTCTCTGCCCCTCCCCTGTTCATGCTCTGTCTCTCTCTGTCCCAAAAATAAATAAACGTTGAAAAAAAAAAATAAAATAAAATAAAATAAAATAAATAAATAAATAAATAAAGTCTAAATTCTGGGGCACCCAGGTGGCTCCGTCGGCTAAGCATCCGAGTCTTGGTTTCAGCTCAGGTCGTGATCTTGGGGTTTGTGGGGTTGAGCCCCTCATTGGGCCCTTCGCTGGTAGTGTGGATCCTACTTGGGATTCTCTCTCTCCCTCGCTCCCTGCCCCTCCCCCGCTCGCGCCCTCTGTTTCTCTCAAGGTAAATAAATAAAAACATTAAAAAAATAATAAAGTCTAAGTTCCAATCAGCAGACGCAAACCTTCCCTTCTTCCCCCTGCTCCCCATTCCTAGAAACACCCTCTTCTCCACCCTGGGGGTTTCCATTCCTTTCAAGCGTTGCTTCAGCATTAGTTATGTTTAAACCTGAAACCAAAGCAGGTGCGGTGCTCAGAGTTTTTGGAACCGAACTGTCATTCTGGACAGTTATGGAACGGGACTGGCTCCCTCTCTAAATACCCTTTTCCCCCCTTCACTTACTGATTTAGCACGCGTCCGTTGCAAGGGTCTCTTCCGCTGTGAAAATGTCAAGGGGAAGATGTTTAGGCAGACCCTTTGCCTTACAGTCTTGTCAAAGAAAGACTCACATTCTGAGTATCGCTTGTTGAGTGCCTACTGTAGGCCAGGCACCCTTCCAGCTACTGAGGACACACTGGTGAGATGTGACTGGCGACGGCAAAGGCTGGGTTTTGGTGAAGCTCACACGGCACTTCTTGGAGGAAGCCTTTCGTGGCTCCCCATCCCCCACACTTGTCCCTCTTGTGCACCGTGTGCCCTCCTGCCCACAGCCCTCGTGACTCCATATTTGAGTTGCCTGTCTACTCGAAGGCCTCCCAATCTGGACTCCGCCGGGGTGCTTGTAGGCAGAGACTCGGGCCCCACCATTGTCGCGTCCCCAGGGCATGCATGACGCGGTTCCTGCCGCAGAAGCCACACAAATTAGTGCATGAAGACTGGACAATGCCAAATGCAATTTGCAAATGACCCACGTGGGTGGCTCGGTCACTTAAGCGTCCGACTGTTGTTTTGGGATCCGGTCACCATCTCACGGTTCCTGCTTGGGATCCTCTCTCTCTGTGTGTGTCTCAAAATAAAAACTAAACATCAAAAAAAAAAAAAGAAAAGAAAATGACCGATGAGACTTAAAGGACAGTGGACTCAGGGTAATCTGTAGTTTCATTAGTGGAGGCAGAAGACAAAGCGATGGGTCGCTAGACGTCAAAGGAAACGACATCCTGTCTCTGGGGTGGCATGTGCCCGTGCTAGAATCTGCTCTCATGGGCTTCATTTGAGCACTTCGTTCGAGCGCGGCACGAAACACAACGCTGTCGTTCAGTGGGAAACCACGAGATGTTGGAAGAGGTGTTAATTTAAAGCAGCCGTGCAAGAACATCCTGGGATATTTTTTCTTCACCATTCCCGGGCTTGAACTCTTTTTTTCTTTCCTTTTTTTTTCCCCCCTGTCTTCTTCTTCTCCTTTGGTTGGGTTTGCTCTGGTTTGGAGTTTTTAAAAACCAGTGTGCAGCTTTTTTATGTAAAGGTGACTGTTGGGAAATCGAGCATTGTTTTTCCACGTGTGCTGCTGAGAGATTCAAGTCCGTTTAGATTCCTCTGGGTGTTCCCTTCCTTTTCATTAAATCTAGCTTTTATGACTTCCGTCCCGTCTCTTTTAGTACCCACGGCACATCTCTCTTTTCGAGGATCGCACCCTCCTAACCTCAGATACGAAACACCGCCAGAGACATTGAGGAGAGCATCTTACGCCGGGACGGTGTTTGAAGCCTGTCCTTTCCCCGCTAACGTTTCTGCAGAATTGTTTTAAACTAAATGCACCCTCCTCTTATAGCCTTTCATAGCTCGGTTCCTTCCTTGTTATCGTTCAAGAAGCTTCCAAAGATTGATGACTTCACGTGGCTGATGCAAAGAGTCCCGTAAAACACTTCCTGTTTTCTTTTCCGCACGCACCCCTTTAATTCTGGGTTTTCCAGAGCGGGCAGAATGCGGTCAGCATCTGTACCTCCTGAAACGCCCCAGCGTCTGCACTTTGCAGCTCTGGGGCCGGGGAGTCATGACATCCACGGTCCCCACCTATGTCCCTGCACGTCTCTTGCGGACACGCATCGAGCCCCCGCTGGCTCCCAGTCAGAGCACTGTGTGAAAAAGGAGCCCTGTGAGTTGTGGGTTGGGGCCTTGGCGGGGAAGCTCCCTCTTGAGTGATCACAACGCACCTCATTAAGCATTCTTTTCTGCCCCATTTTCTCCAGAGAGGAGGCTTGGGGTCTGTCACGGGGGAGGGCTGCTGCGAATGGTATACTTTCCGTCTGGACCTGCCCCGTGACTTTCCTAAACATCGCAACCCAGCCATGTGTCTGTTCCCAGTTGACCCAGTTCCTGTCAGCTGAGGCGTCCGTTTCAAGTAGCTCGAGTCTGAAAGTCAGTGCTTGGCCTGACCCTGGCGTTATCAGCAATTGAAAGTGCTTCTGGCCATCCGCCTGTCTCCTTCCCTCTTCCCCTTTCCCTGTGTTCCTTGGCTAGGGGATAGACACACAGTGTGATCACTGTTCTTCTCTGACCCCGGGCCAGGGAAGAACTAAACGGGGATCCATTATTTCTAGGAAGTAGGAGAGGGGTGTGTGTGTGTGTGTGTGTGGCCGGGGTGGGCTGTGGGGGGTGTTGCTGGGGACAGGAAGGAGGCAATACAAATCGATCTAAGATTCCCTGGCCTCAAAACAAAAATTTTCACTGGTCTCCTATTTTCATTTGCGTGTGTGAAAGGAAGAGTCAGACGAATCTGTCCTCCAGTGGCCGGCTTTGTCTTCCTCCTGAAGTTCTACGGGTCAAGGCCAAAAACACCTGCTGTGGGTGCGCCTCTGTGCCTGGTATAGAAGGAGACTTGGCGGACGAAACCCTCGCCCTCGAGTCAGACCATTCGTCTCCTTGAGCCCGTGTCTCGGGTCGGGTGCTCCGGGAAGCAGATTTGGAGACACTTATGGCTGGGCTCCCTCGGGGTCAGCATCTGTGGAAGGCACAAGCGGGAGCAGGAGGAGGTCAGGGAAGGTGAGCTGGGCCGCAGGTGCCGGGACGGCCCGGCCCGCCTCGCAGGGCCCGCCACGGGGAGATGGCCCCTCGGGTGGCCCCGGGGTAGGCTGGCAAGGCTCAAGGTCCACGCGGCCACACCGTCAGCAGTTGGATGGGTGCCACCCGGAAGAGACGCGTGACCTCGGGTGAGGCAATCTTGCTCGCGAAGGTCAGCAGTGGACCCCTAATTCGGAAGCTTAATGGCCCCATCCTGATCTCCTTCTGACACGGATTGTCTAAGCAGTCGGCCCTGTGGACCGACTTCTCTGGCTTCAGAACCTCCCTTCACTTCCGCCCGCGTGGACTTTCACCTGCGTACCAACTCCTGCCGAGTCATCACCCCATCTTCCTCATTGAGCCGTTCAATTACAGGTGCTATCCCCGCACCCTAGTGCTGTCCTGGCTCCCCTCCCCCTTCCTCCCCGTGTCCCCCTTCTCTCCGGCTGATCCGTATCTCCTCTACGTCTGGGTGCCAGCGATCGCAGGACTTCCCAGCCACATCTCTCTTCTCGGCCCCGGGTGTAGATCCAGGCGACCCCTAGATAGCCGCACCAGACATGGCCCGCTGTCACGAACTCAACCTGTCCGTCTGAATCAACTCGGGCTACCCAAACAGGACGCCGCAGGCCGGGTGGCTCACGCAACAGAAGTTCATTTCCTCGCGCTCCTGGGAGCTCCGGGTGGGGGGCCAGATGGAGGTGCCAGCAGGGTCGGTGTGCGGTGTGAGCTCTCTCCTTGGGGTTGAAGACTACCGCCTTCTTGCTGTGCCCTCACGTAGCGTCTTCCCTGTGCCCACACGGAGAGAGAGAAAGAGATCTTTGGCGTCTTCTTCCTCTTCTTAGAAGGACACCAGCCCTATCAGAGTGGGGCCCCACCCGTAGGATCTCATTTGACCTTAATTACCTCCCTAAAGGCCTTCTCTGCAAGTAGAGTCACATAGAAACTTGGGGGAGGCGGGGGGACACAGTTCAGTCCAAGAAACTGTCCTGAAATGATCCCTTTACCTTAATTCTCCCACCACTGTCCCTCAGACCTGCCCTTCCTCTGTTTCCCTGTCAATAAATCACACCACCCAGTGGCTCAAAGCAGCAATCTGGGAGTCTTCTTTGCCTTTTCCCTCACCTGCTACAACCAAGATGCAGTGTTCGTCTACTGCCGCGTAACGAATTATCCCAGAACTTAACATCTTGACGGAGGAAACGTGGTCTCACTCGCTTTCGGTGCGTGGGGAAGCCAGGAGCAGCTTAGATGGGGTCAACATCGTGAGGTCAAAATGTTGGCTGAGGACGTAGTCATCTGGAGGCTTGACTGGAACTGTAGGATCGCCGCTCAAAACCGGTCGCTTACATAGCCATTAGTAAGAGGCCTCAGCTTCTCATTCGCCATTGACAAAAGGTATCAGCTCCTCAGTAGATGGGCCTCTCCGTTGAGCTGCTTCAGTGACTCCGTGACAAGACAGCTAGCTTCCCCCAGAATGAGTGACCCAAGGGAGAGCCAACAGGAGACCACACGATTTTCGTGACCTGGTCTCAGAACTTACACACCCGCATTTCACCACGTTCTACACGATAGAGACAAGTTACTGAATACAGCCCAGACCCAGAAAGAGCAATTAATTTTCCCTTAGGAAGAGGAGTATCGGATGATTTGTGGACATATGGCAAAGTATTCCAAACATCTCTCATATCCACCCAATCGCCACACATTCTTAGACTATTACCCTGGCCTCCTAAATTGTCTCCTTGCTTTTAACATTCCTAAAACCCAGATATAATCACGTGAACCCCAGTGGCTCCCGGAAACCTGCGGAATAAACCCCATGTTCCGTAGCATGACATTCAAGGCTCTCCGTAATTTTGCTAGGAGCTTTCTAAAATTTAACTTTAAGTTTTACCCTGTGACCTCCCTGTAACCTATAGCCTCCCTGTGAAGAATCCATATACATTCATATACATAGACACACATATACATATATACATATACACTCGTATCTACGTGCTTTTGATTATCTCTTTAAGCTCTCTGCGTGGAATTGCCGTAGTTGTTGCAAAGTGTTCACCCTGCCTGTGTCCGTGTCCGGGAACTTTGCAGGTTCCCAAGAGGCAGAACATACTTCTCCACCCTTCAGCTTTGGACTGAACCCTGTGCCTCACTCTGGCCAATAGGATGTTAGATGTGATGGACGCAGGGGCCTGAATGTGCTTGAATAGTTGGATTTGCTCTCATGCACGCCTGCCATGGTCATGAGAACAGCTTTCTTTGACCAATTGCTGCCTTCCGGAACGAACACACACACACACACATACACACACACACACACACACACACACACACACACACCTGCATCTTGGAGCCAATCCCCAGTGGAGCCCAGCCTAAATCAGACAACACATAGTTGTATAAGAACAAATGATTATTATTTAAAGCCACTTAGGGGCACCTGAGCGGCTGAGTCAGCGAAGCATCCGACTCCTGATTTCGGCCCAGGTCATGATCTCACGGTTTGCGGGATTGAGCCCCGCGGCAGGCTCTGCTTGGAATTCTGTCTCCCTCTCACTCTGCCCCTCCCCAGCTTGCTCTCTATCTCTCTCTCAAAATAATTAGAGATAAACTAAAAAAAAAGTAAAGAAAGCCACTTAGTTTTGATGTGGTTTGCTACACAGCATGATTGTGGCGATAGCTAACTAATGTGCTTTCTTTCTCACCTACTTTCTTTGCTTCGTAAAATCCCACTCATCTTTCAGACTTCAGCTCGGAAGACGCCTCCTCTATGAAGCCTTCACTCTTTCCAAGACAAACGAATTGCTCCTTCCTCTAGAATCTTATGTTTTATTTGCGTTTTATTACAGAAACTGGTTTTTGCTTTACACTTTCAAATTTCTAACGAATTTGTAAGTTTGTTGAAAGCGGGTGTCCTATTTTGTCCTCATATGATCTTCTGAACATTGGGCACATGGTAACCACCCAATAGATGTTCAATGACAAGATGAATGGATGCAAACAGTAGACAATTTACTACTAGGTTGAGGAATACAAAACATAAGCATCGTTACGTCTTCAGAGTCAATCACAACGGACCGTGACTCTCCAGAGTTAGTAAGGTGTTTATTGTCTAGTAGCTTCTCGGTACAGGCTTTATTTTGGACGCAAGGAACGCTCGCCCACCCTAGCTCAAAAAAAAAAAGGAGAGTTTATTGAAAATAAATGACGGAGGGGATTATCAGAGAACCCAGGGTCAATAAAGAAAGCAAGCCAGGCCTCTTAGGAGCTGGAAAGCCATCAGGAATCGACACTACACGGATAGATCACACAGTCTTTCTCCTCTCTGACTGCAAACTTGCTTTCTCCATTCACCCACCTGCTTGCACACGGGCCATCACGGTCACCTTCAAATGGCTGTGGCCCATAGCTCCGCAGCTCCGCTTCCTGGGGCCTCAATTCCATATTCTCAGGAAAGGGATTGGATTGGACCAACTTGATTTAGGCGGATTCCATCAGCTGAGGGCAGGATGTCGGACAGGTTCGCTTGGACAGCTTTAGGCTCAGCTCTCCATCAGCGACCGTAGGTAGGAAGCAGCTCTTAAAGAGCGTGTTTGTTGCATCAGGACGTCAGAAACGTGTCTTAGAGGCGGGGGGGGGGGTTGATAGCTTTTGTTTTATGGGCGTACTCGGGAGCCTTACATTCCAAGATCATCAGAACTCACATGGGCTGTAGGAGGAGAACCTCACTGGCCCATGGCCCAGCAACTCCTGCACGACACATACCATAGGCTGGCCTTCGGAAAGAGCTCAGCACGGTGTCTGGCCTACGATAAGCAGTCAACACACGTTAGCTCTTATTATTTGGAGTCGTTGCAAAAGGGCGGCGTTACTGAAGACTTGGATCCCAGATGTGAAGATCTTCCTATAGAATCTGCAGGCCCTAAAGAACTCAGGGTGGAACAGGAGACTAGACGTGAGACCGAACAGGAGACCCAAAGGAGACGGGCGCCTCGTCGGGCCCTCTGTGAGGTGACTGTCTCACCGTTATCACTGTTTAAATGCTTGACTTCGTTTGCCAACCATGTGGCAGACAGCACGTTCTCAGATGCCACTGGTGAGACACGGAGGGAAAACCTAAGGGTCAAGTGCGTAAATGAGGTTGTGTACTGCACCAGTCACTTCTTCAGAGACACTTGGCACCAAGAGTCCTTCCCGGGGGTGATCACGGCGATCTCAGCTCTCAGCTCGCTGACGGGGATGAGAGGTTTGGGAATGGGACTACTCAGGAGTTCTGCTGTTGAGCGGCGAGGGTGTTTGAAAGAAGAGGAAATCTTACAGAGAGGAGAGCTTTCGGGCGATTGTCTGAGGGAGGGAGGCACAACATAAAACCTGGAAGCCCCTAACCCGAGCAGATACAAAGTTGAGGGCTTTTAGAGCACTCCAAATGCAAGAGGAATGGAGGTCTGGATACAGGGGGAGCTTTTGCGGGGCCGAGAAAAGACGTAGTGTTGGGCTGGCCCCTGAGCTCCAGTAAAGCTGGTCTTAGGAAAGGAAAGGAAAAAAAAAAAAAAGCAGCCCTTGGGTCTGTCCCATTCACCAGGATTTTCTGAAAGCCCAGCACAGAACCTGCCACACAATACTGACTCAAGACTTCACTAGCTAGCATTCATTCATTGATTCCTCTGTTTCTTCCTTTACATTATCATCCATTCGTTCATTCATTCGTCCACTCACTCAGGAATACATGCCCTACAGGCTTTGACAACCTCCCTACCATTGATATTTTGAGCCAGATAAGTCTTTGTTGTAGGAGGCTGTCCTGCGACTCGTAGAAAGTTTACAGGATCCCTGGCCTCTGCCCCCTAGATGCCAGTGACAGACGTCTCCCCGTTGCGACAACCAAACGCATCTGCAGATATTGCCAAATGCTCTCAGGGGCAAAGCCATCCCTGATCGAGAACCACTTTTACTAGAAGTCAGGAGTTTCAGTGAGATTCCCTGAAATGATGGTTTCAATCTCAAATCAGGAGGTGCACCTCATGTTCGGCTTTTCCAGGGGTAGAGGGAGCTGAGAAAAATAAAGCAATCTTAAACTGGGAGCGTATGGTGTGTAACTGAGGGGAAATTGGCAAGAAAAGACGCAAAGCAAGGATAGTCAAACTGTTTGCCCCTGTGCCCTTCTCAAATAATTCTGAAAAAATTAGCATCCCTCACACATAGTTTATTTACTTGTCCTGTAGGCTCTTGGGGTATAATGCGCAGTATTCTTTTAAAAATGGTTTTCCACAGCTTTGTTGTGATGTTACTGACATATAACCTATAAGAATTTAAGGCATACCATGTGACGTCTTGGTATATGTATAGATTACAAAATAGTTGCTCCAACAATGTTAGTTACTACCTCCGTCCCCTCGCATAATGTCTTTTTTGGGTGGGTGGTGATAACATTTAAGATCTATTCTTTTAACAACTTTCAAGTATACCATATAGTATTGGGGGGGTTTGTGTGTTCTTAAAATGTTTTATTTATTTTTGAAAGAGAGAGAGCACGAGCCGGGGAGGTGCAGAGAGAGAGGGGGACAGAGGATCCGAAGCCGGCTCTGCGCTGACAGCAGAGAGCCTGAAGTGGGGCTCGAACTCACGGAGTGTGAGATCATGACCTGAGCTAAAGTTGGACACTTAACCGACTGAGCCACCCGGGCGCCCCTCCGGTATCCTCGGTCACTATGTTGTACATTAGATCCCCAAAACGTATTCATCTCATAGCCGGAAGTTTGGACCGTGACCGATATGTCCCCATCTCCCCCACCCCCCACCCCCTGGCAACCACCAGTCTATTCCCTATTTCTGCGAGTTCCACTGTTTTAGATTTCACAGATAAGGGAGAACATACAGTATTTGTCTTTCTTTGACTTATTTCACTTAGCTTAATGCCCTCAGGGTCCATCCGTGTTGTCGAAAGAGGTTGGATTTCCTTCTTTTGTGTGACAGAATAATATCCCATTGTGTGTGTGTGTGCATTCATCCACCAGTGGCCACTTAGGTTGTTTCTGTGTCTTGAGTATTGTGAATAATGCTGCAGTGAGCGTGGAGGTGTAGATGTCTCTTTGAGTTAGTGTTTTTATTTCCTTTGAATATGTACCCAGAAGTGGAATTGCTGGATCATATGATAGTTCTTTTTTAAAACTTAAAAAAAAAATTTTTTTTTTTTACTTTTTTTTTTTTTTTTTTTTTTGAGACACAGAAACAGAGCGTGAGCAGGGGAGGGGCAGAGAGAGATGGAGGCACAGAGGCGGAAGCAGGCTCCGGGCTCCGAGCCATCAGCACAGAGCCCGATGCGGGGCTCGAACCTGCGAACCATGAGATGGTGACCTGAGCCGAAGTCGGACGCTCAACCGACGGAGCCACCCAGGCGCCCCTCTTTTTTAAAAGTTTTTTAAGGAAACCCCATACTGTTTTCCAGAGTGGCCGCACCAGTTTGCATCCCCACGACCGTTGCATGAGCCTTGCCAAACGATCACTGATGAGGTTTTTCTGCCTGATTAGTTCACGTGTCTGAGATAACTATTACTTATCGCTAGGGTGAGACAGGATTCAACCTTGATTTTATTTCTGTTTTCCATTTTATAGATACATTAGGAAGAAACCTTATTCACGTAAATAAGTATATTGGACTAGAAGGGGGAGTGGAGTTTTCTTAGAGCAAATGTCGCCTGATTTTTTCAAGCTCTTTTCTTTTCTTTTTTTTTAAGTTACTTACTTTGAAAGAGAGACAGAACGTGGCACAGGGACAGAGAGAGGGGGAAAAAGAGAGAATCTGAAGCAGGCTCCTTGCTGTCCGCGCAGAGCCTGACACGGGACTCGAACTCACAAACCGTGAGATTGTGACCTGAGCCGAGATCAAGAGTCGGATCCTTAATCAGCAGAGCCACTCAGGCGCCTCCCCAGCTCTTTTCATGTGACGTGCCTGCCCCCAATCACATAATGATTATCACTGAGAGCTTTTTAAGTCGTGGTAAAACCTACATCTTGAAATTTCGCCCTTTTAACTATTTTCGGTGATTTTAAGTACGTTCACATTGTCATGCAACCATCGTCACCATCCGTCTCCACGAATTTTCGATTTTCCCAAACTGAAACGCTGTCCCCACGAAATGCTAACGCCCCATCCCCTCCTGCCCCTGCCCATTCTACTGTGGAACCACCTTTCTCTTTTCTGTCTCTATGAATTTGAGTACAGTAGGTTCCTCAGACAAGTAGGACCATACGGTGTTTGTCCCTTTGGGTTTTTTTTCTTTTTTTACATTTATTTATTTTTGAGAGACAGAGCACAACCAGGGGAGGGGCAGAGAGGGAAGGAGACACGGAATCCGAAGCAGGCTCCAGGCTCCGAGCGGTCAGCACGGAGCCCGACGCGGGGCTCGAACCCACAAACCGCGAGATCCTGACCTGAACTGAAGTCAGACGCTCAACCGACTGGGCCACCCCGGTGCCCCTCTATTTTTAATTTTTTGAGGACCCGGCATACCATCTTCCAGGGTGGCTGCACCATTTTACATCCCCACCAACCATACACAAGAGTCGCAGCGAAAAATGAAGTGATCAGTCAGCGGACAATACAACTAAGCCTTCCTTCAATTTTGTTGAAAGCGAAAGATTGGATACCACCCACTTGCCGAGGGGTTTGTTACCCAGTCTTGATTAGAGTCATCTACTTTTTTAGGACTAGCACAGTATTTCCAATTGCCTTTTTGTTTGTTTTCCCAGAGGTATTTTCATTCCTGGGGCAACGCACCAGAGTGAGAGTTAGAGAGGGTTAGCCTGACTTCGGTGAAGTGTGGGAAGATTGGAGGCCAAGGGAGAGGGAGAAACGTCAGCCCTGGCTCGCTGTTCCCACCATGGACACTTTCTCAAGTGGAGACGTTTTAGGGGGAACAAATTATGGATTGAAACTGAGGATCGGGAACCTGGTTCTCAGTGCTTCTTAAGCTCTAATGTGCATCAGAATCATCTGGCCGGGGGGATCCTGTGACGACACAGTTGGGCCGTCCCAAGAGAGTTTCCAAGTCAGTAGGCCTAAAGTAGGGCCCAAGAAGCATCATTCATAAGCTCCCAGGTGATGGTGTTGCCGCTCGGGGCACCGCCTGGAGAACCACTGCTCTAAGGTGAATGAAGGGAACATGGGCGCCCGGGCACATACCTCTGTACCTGGCTGATTCTTGCCTAGAGCTTCCCCCACGCCGTACGTAGCAAGTGAGTTCATGCACCTTCGTGGATGGCCGTGCTGTCGGGACACCGCGGAGGAGAAATTCAGCTGGTGCTGTATAGCTTGTCACTTGTCTTGTGCTCCCATCCCCCCCCCCCCCCCCCCCCACTGAAAGGCCCTTATGAGGAGGCAGTAGGTCTCACTTCTCTAACCTCCGCTGTAGATGCCTGATGACGATTTGTGTAACTGAATACTATAATTGTCTTCTCGTGAAAAGTTGTGACTGGTCCATTTATTAATTAGTGTTTCCAACGGGAAAACGTAGACATCCTCTCGCAGGGTCACAATATGTATTGTTATCCTCTGGAGAGAAATTCAGGTATAATCAAGGAGAACATAAAAGGGAATAATGAGCTATAAGATGTCATCCAAACCTAATATTAGCCTTTAAGTAACAGCACTGTGTGAACTGAATCGCCTCTCATTTTCTGTGGCCATGAGGCAAATGGGCATACATATTTAATGGGGGCATTATAAAAAGATTTGAAATCTATCGATGATACAGATATGTAAGGTACTCTAGGGCGCATAGGATGAAAATGAACGAAGCGCGCATCCTACCGGCAAGAAGCCCCGAGTCTACGGAGAAAGAGCGCATTTGCACGGAAACACCTAAGGAAGCACCGGAAGATAGAGAAGTAAAGGATTCTGGGATTTCATGGTGCAGAACCATTACCTTCAGATCAGGCTCTGGGGAAGGTAAAACCCTCAGGGAAACTTCTGTGTGGGCGGTGACATTTGAGGCAGGCCACAGAGGACAGGTAGGAGCTGACGACGGGGAACCGGGGCAAAGAGCGGGGACAGAGAAATTTCGGGCCCAGGGGGCAAAAAGCAAAAGAACGGAGCCACTGAGGCAGGAAATCACGAGAGCTACACAAGGGGTAGATATTCCACGTGACCGGAGGACACAGAGCATGAAATGAGCAGGGACCAAGCATGGGACCAGATCGTGGCAGACCTCGGATGACAGGCCAGCTAAGGAGTTGGGATTTTATTCTGCAATCAACAGGCAACCATTGCCCAGGTCCGAGCCAGATCAGAGACGTGCCTCAGGAAGATTCCTTTGAAAGGAATGTATAGGGTAGATGAGACAGGCCAGAACCCAGAGGCAAGGGGACCCATCGCCGTAGTCTCTGGGGACGGAGGGGGGCGGGGGAAGACGGTGCGTGGTTAGACTAGACCAAGTGTGGTAACTGACTGGTTGTGACCGGTAGAGGAAAAAGAGGAATCAAACGTAACGGTTACGTTTCAGGTCCGGGCGATTGGGCAAACGGCCTTGTCAGAAATTGGGAATGGAGGAGGGGCAGGGTTTAGTGAAGGCAAAGGACAGATAGGCTGAGTCTGAGGTCTCAGCACACCATCCCTCCGGATGCCTCGTGGGCAGTTAGACAGAAGCGAGGCGCAGGAGAGCCCCCGAAGTCGCAGGTGACGACTTCTGGCTGACCTCTATAGAGGTGATAAGTGAAGGGTGTTATGAGATGGGAACAGGGTGCGATCGCCGTGGCAAGCAGAGCAGAAGGGGGCGACGTAGGCACGACAGTCCAGGACTGACCCTCGAGACGCTCTTTCTACTTTTTCCGGCGACCCACACATTTTTGTTGGTGTGCCCACTCAGAGGTCGGCCACCCTCAGAGCTGCGCCGGAGGAGAGAGGGGAACAGAGACGGAGACCGGAAAGGAGTGACAGCGAGGTGGGAAGGTGAAGGGCTGTGAGGTGGACGAGTGAGGTGGCATTTAAGCAGGCGGTATTGCAGCGATGAGGGGCTCCAGAGAGGTCGGAGAGGATGCAACATGTCGGAAGTTCGCGGGATTTGGCACTGAACCAGTAGAATACGGTGAAAGTGACGGGACCTTCCGTCGAAGATCACGTCTAAACGGGCTGGCGCTTGTACATTACATTCTCTCTCTCTCTTTCCCTCTGGCTTGCTCACTCTGATAAACCCATCTGCCACATTATGAGCTGCCCTGTGGAGAGGCCCACGGGACAAGAGACTGCGGATGGCCTCTGGCCAACAACCAACGGCAATCAGCCCAGCCGCCCACGAACAGGGCAATCCTCCCGCCAAGTCCGTGACCGAGCTCGGACACGAATCCTTCCCCAGCCAAGACTGCCTTGAGGAGGGCGCAGCCCCAGCCGACACCTTGATTGCAGCCTGTGAGAGACCCCGGGCCGGAAGCTCCCGTTACGCCACCCCCCAACTCCCTGACCCTCAAAAAGTGGGAGACAGCAAATGCGTGTTAAGCCCCTCCATCTGAGAGCAGCCGCTTATGCAGCAAGAGAGAACTAACGCACAGCACCGGGAGGAGAGCGGTGAGAGTAGGAGCCAAATCACAAGGTGTTAAATACATATGAAGACATGCAGGGGCGCCTGGGCGGCTCCGTCGGTTAAGCGTCCGACTTCGGGTCAGGTCACGATCTCGCGGTCCATGAGTTCGAGCCCCGCGTCGGGCTCTGTGCTGCCAGCTCGGAGCCTGGAGCCTGCTGCGGATTCTGTGTTGTCTTCTCTTTGCCCCTCCCCCGCTTGCACTCTCTCAACAACAACAACAACAACAAAAAAAAATGAAACACACACACACACACAACAAAGAAATGCAGGCCGGGAGTATAAACAGGTCATCTAAGAAATGTGATGGCGAAGGGAAGCATGAAAACGCTACTTCCTACCCCAAGCTGATTTTCAAATGGATACAATAAATCAAGATATTATTTAGAGCTATTAGGATTACATAGATTTGCTGTAGCCTCAGGGCCAGTTGGAGTGACGTTACTTAAACATTCAGAGACTTACGAGTCTTCATGGGGTTAGTTCTTGCCGAGAGCGAGAACTAATAATCATCATCACCGTCCTCCTTGGGTGTCCTCGTACACCTGGCATCAGCCGTGCCCTGTGTTACCCCGTGAATGCTGGGTCCCTGTGCAGTAGGCACGGCGGGCACTAATGAAGCGTGACCCGCTGGCGCTACCTTCTATCTCTGTAATTTGGAGAACTCGGTGCCTGTGACACGACACTGAGAGGGGGCAAAAGTGTGTGCACTCCACGCAAGGGTGTGTGGTGGGGGGGGGGGAGAGGGGCGCCCCAGGGGAGCGCGAACACGTCCCCCCCAAGCAAATGGATGGAGCGCCGCAGCTTTGCCCTGCTCACGAGCGCGCAGCGCTGCTCGATTATACGATGCGCCCCCCTCTGCCAGCACGGAGGCCCCAGCTGTTGCTCTTAGCGAAGGACTGCCATTAACGGGCACTTGATCATTTTTACGGGCAGGACACTTGCCACCAGCCGTATCTCTGCCAGCTTTGGAAAGAAAACCCTCTGAAGATCTCTGCACTCGGGTGCCATCTGCAAAGGGGTCCTGATCGCCCCAGTCAATTACTCAGCCGCGTGTCATTCCTCAGGCAACCAACGGTTCCAGAGAAGCTGGGCCGCGGTCAGCTGCCCCTCCCAGCCCTTCCTGCGGTGCTTTGGCGGGGAGGGGAGGAGGGGGGCGGCTTCCAATCTGCATCCACTGGAGAAGGTGAAAAACCAAACTCGGGGCCTCGTCCGGTGGCTTCCGGTGGCCGACACCGCACCCCCGAATGTGCTGGAACTCACGGCATCTTGACTCATTTGGGTCATCCCAGGGGCGCGTCAGCAAACGAAACGGGTGTTTAGTCGTGCCATATCAGTTACCGAGAACCATTTTTCCTTTTCCTGAAGGCAACGGCGGTGGTAAAACACGTTTAGTGGTTTTATGTGCTTTTCTATTCCCGTCCCGTTGACCTTCTCACGGTTAAGGAAACGGTTTTCTCCGCTCAGTGCTCGTGTTTCCGAAATGCTGCTTGTTCTCAAGAGGTAAACATGAGTCAATTAGTCACCGAAATCTATTTGCACAGATGAGTCTTCACATTCGTCAGCAGCCATAGCAACAAAAAAGACATGTTTCCCTCTCTGTAGTATGTAACTAATGGTTTACTTAAAAATAATTTCTGTCTTCTTGGTAAACAGAGTTTTTACATCCTCTCCTCCACCCCAGACTATGCACAGAGGAAGGGAAAGACGGTGAAGACGTCCGAAGTTTCGCTCATAAGGGCATTACTAATTTATCACTATTATGTTTGTTTACGTGGATAGTTTTTCCAGTCCTCCGTTTTGGTATCGAGTGATGTCATCGTTTATTTATATACTATTTAACAGACACCTTCTGCAGAGCACATGCTCTGTGTCAGTCGCTGTCCTAAGCACTTTGTAAATGCGAATTCATTTACCCTTCCTGACAACCCCGTGAGGCAGGTGCCATGGTCATCACCGTTCCTACTGCAGAGGTGAGGAAACTGGGGCCCAGAGACGTTAGGGAACTTGCCCAAGGCTACACAGCTAAGGAGCGGTGGAGCTGAGATTTGCTCCCCAGACAGTCGGGGCTCACTGCATTCTGCTGTCTCTGTGAGGCACTTCATTAGTTTTGCTTCTGAAGGCTTCCAGAGTGCTATTTTAAGTCACATCAACCGGCCAACTACTGACCACGCCAGAGCCCTGAGTAAACAGAAGTGAAGTCAGCACAATCCATTCTGGGTAGATGACTTTCAGCCCAAGGTTGGGCCCCCAGGGGCTAGGGAGATGTTGCCTATCAGTCTCTGGCTCAGTCTCTTGGACACCCCCTTGTGGGGTATTCCAATGCCTTCTCTTCCATCCAGTGAACTTGACCCATCCTTCGGACCTAGTTCAAATGTCCCCTCCTTTGAGACACAGCCCCTGAAAGCCAGGCAGACAGGACAAAGTCATGGTAGATGTGCCAGAGAACAGCCTGGGAGAAGCCTCTGGGGAGAGTTGTGCCCCAGGCTGGGCTTTAACAAGCTCCCAGTGATCTGGGAATAATTGCAGACATTTCTAGAGTGCTTGCCGTATGAATATGTTAGCTTCATCGTCACAACAGCCCCGTGACATCTACGTATCCTTATTATCTGTTTGTCTTGTTTACTTTTAAATCCATGATAGCTACCGTACAGCATTATATTAGTTTCAGTCTTATTATCTCTGTTTACAAATGAGGAGTCAGAGGTTAAGTAACTTATCTGGTAAGCGGTAGAGCCATGAATCAAGCAAACACAGGCAGCTTGGTTCCTGTTACCATGCAGTCGACCACCACAGTATACTTCCTCCCTGTGTGGGAAAGGCAGATGCAGTGAAAGCGCTAAGGCAACTTTAAGAAGGAAGGTTCGCGAACCAACCGTTCTTTGCAGAGATGTTTGCAGTTCTGCGTGCGGTAGTTCTCATGATCGGGTCTCCCTGGGCTTAGCAGCATGGTCTCCTGGGGAAGGTTGAGGCTGCTTTGGGGCAAAAAAGCAAATAATTTCCCTGAGTATTTACCTTTGTTTTCCCCCAAAAGTTTAGAACAGCATTCATTCATTCATTCATTCATTCAACAAGTCTTCAGGGAGGGCCTGCCGTATGCCAGGCGCTGCTCTAGCCCGGGACACACAGTAGCAAATAAAAGTGAGCAAAATCCCTGCTTTCCAGCCTTTGCTCTGGATTTTTCTACGTTGTTCCAACTATAAGTTTTTCTGTCCCATTTTCGTCATCTCAATTTTATCCCATCTGTAAAGGTACCAAAACATAATAATCTTATGAGCAAGTAAAACGAACAGCGTATTTTGTTAATGTTTATTTTTGAACGAGATAGAGCACGAGCAGGGGAGGGGCGACATACAATCTGAAGCGGGCTCCACGCTGACAGCAGCGTGAACTCACAAACCGTGAGATCGTGACCTGAGCCGAGGTCAGATGCTCAACCGACTGAGCCACCCCGGCGCCCTGAACACCACATAGTTTTAATGAGACACAGTTGGGTCCAAGCAGTGTGGTGCTGGCCCTTGGATTCCACTTCAGCCCTGATTGTGAGAACTTGGCAAGTCCCGTGAGCTCCTGGATGAGATTTGTCTTCTGGGTCTAGCGTCGTCTTTTATTCCCAATAGCCTTATTTTACCCAGCTAGGCGGGGGGCGGGGGGGGGTCGGATAATAATGCCTCGGCCCCTGTCTCTGCTCCAGTCTCTGCTAAAGTCCTGAAGCAGGTGTGAGCCCCTGTGAGCAGGTGTGGCGATTTCAGTGTCTGTGTCTGGGCACACTTTTCCTCTTTTCCTAGAAGCCGTGTTTCAGAAAACTTGAAACTCATAGAAAAGTTGCAAGAATGGTACCACTATGTGTTTCTACTCCGAAGCGTTTGATAGTAAGCTGCGAACCTGATGCCCTGTCACCACCCCCCCCCCCCCCGAACGCTTCGGTGTGTGTTTCCTGCAAAGGACATTCTCCTCCATGACCACATGACGACCATTACAACCAGGGTGCGAACAGTGACGCGTCACTACCATCTAAGCCGCAAACTCCATTTCGGTTTCTCCCAAGGCCCCAATAATGTGCTTTATAACAAAAGGATCCAAATCCAGGATCACAGGTACCGTTTTATCTTCCCGTCTTCTTAGTCTGCTTCAGTCTGGAACAGCGCCCCAGTCTCTCCTTGCTTTTTTATGATCTTGACGTTCTGAAGAGTACAGGCCAGATCTTTCGTAGAATGCCCCTTAATTTAGGTTTGTCTGATGTTTCCCCGTGATTAGGTTCAAGTTATGCATCATTTGCAGGAAGAGCTCAGAAGCGATGCTGTGTTCTCGTTGCATCCTATCAGGTGGCCCATGATTTCAATTTGTCCCATTACTAATGATGTTCACTTTGATCACTTCATTAAGGTGGCAGTATCTGCCAGCCTTCTCCACCGTAAAGTTATTCCCTTTGTAATTAACAAGTATTCTGTGGGGAGGGGAGCTTCTGCGAGACTATGTCAATATCCCCTTCCTCATAAAACTTTCACCCATTAATTTTAGCATCCATTGATGTTCCTTGGCCGAATTAATTATTACTATGATGGTTGCCAAATGGTGATTTTCTAATTCAATCACCCCTTAAACATTTATTAGTTGCTTTTTTAATGCAAGGAAGAGCTTCTCCTTCTCCCCATTTATTTATTTATTTATTTATTTGCATATGGACCTATGGGTTCCTGCGTTTCAGCAAGGTTTCACGAATCTTTCTTTCCTGGCTATTCTCGAATCTCCTATGCAATTCAAGGTGTCTCCCTTGAGCAGCATTGTGGGGGCAGACAGCGGTTGCAAAATGAAGCCTCCTCTCGGAGACCTTGCCAGCCTCTCCGAGCCACAGAGCCCCGTTGCACCAACTGTACCGCCAAGGTTTTCTCTAGAAGTCAATGATCACCGACTTCGTGGAGAGCGGAGACGGGGCGCTGTCATTTACTTGCGTTTCTTGAATTCACCACCGCCGCGTAGATTGTTACTGCCATCGACAATTTACATGTGAAGAAATCAAGGCATTCAGGAGTTTATCCCCTTGCCCAAGGACACACGGCCTGTTCAGTATCAAAGTAAGGACCTCCATCCGTCTGACTCCTAACTCAGTGTCGCCTACCGCTTTGCTGGCCTGTCCCCAACCTACCCCCTACAAACACAGAAGTCTCTGGGATGACTGCGTCATCGCTTTCCTTTTTCTGCTCGGTTTGTGTTTGTTCTCTGGGGCAAAGTCAGCTTCTCCCGCAATCCGACTTTGGAGTGTGGCTTTCTTAAATCATCCATGGGGACTGAGGTGACACCCATCTGCCGGATAAAATCAGAGGTTGTCAAATTCCAGGTGTGAAAAGTCAGCAGACTTCACAGACACTGAATGCAATGACAAGATAGGAAGGGGAAAAAAAATAACTCAAATCCTTCCCTCAAACCGCGCCCCCCCCCCGCCCCGCCCAGTATTAGCTTTAAGACCTGAGATGTTTTGGTCTTAGAGTTAAATTTCCCAGTAAATGTTCCCGTCCGAGGGGGGCCTGCACAGTGGCATGACCTTCCCCGCCAATGTCCCTGCTGATCTGCGAGACCAGGATGCTCAGAGGGAAACCCCTGGGTTTGTACGGTTTGCAGTTCATGCTGAAAGTCGGACGAGTTAAGTCCCACAGACGGGGGGCCTTTGCTGAATCAGTGATCATGCAGGGCTGGTACCTGGGGACCTTTTCCTCCCCCCCCCCATTCATTCATTCATTCATTCCTCCATGACAGAATTCAGAGTCGCCTGTTGCAGGAGCGAGACAAGTAACCAGAACACCAGTCCCAGCCTTCATTCAGCGGCTATTCTCAAAACTCCACACTTGCACAATATTCCCCAGGGGTTTTGTGTCCCTGTGTTCATCTGCGCATCTGTCCCTGTGTTCACCAGAAGCCGCGAGAAGGGCAGAAGCCGGCAGGGAACTCCCCGTCCAGGCCAGGGAGTCATCAAGTGTTGACTGATGCCGGTCCCGGCCCGGAGCTGGGCAGGCTCCGGGGAGGGAAAGAAGGTTTTCTGGAGACGGAAGAAGCGGCCTCGAACCTGCCAAATAAAAGGGCAGTTGGCTTTTCCTGAGGCCCCGGAGGCCTAGAGAGGGAGACAGCAGGCAGGATGAGGGGCTCAGGGAAGGTAAGGCCAGAGGCCCATGGGTGTACCGAACTCAAGGGCACTGAGCTGCAGCCTGAGGAAGGGAGTGTCCCGGCATCAAACCTGGAAAAGCAAAATATGGTTCCAGTTGCTTCAACTTTTCACCAGATTCCACTTACACAGCTGGCAAAAAGTAAATAGCTCCCACCCCCGCCCGAAGGAGTCCTAAAGTACAGATTTTAAACACATGTGTGTGCAGCACACGTGTGCGTGTGCGTGCACGCACACACACACACACACACGTTCTTTGCTAAGCTTCTTGATCTCTGTTGATATTGTTTGCACACCCCCGTGCAACGTTCCAGGGGCAGGTACTGGCCGGGGCTCTGGCTGGTGACCACATTCGTCGTGGCCCTGGCGGCCACCCAAAAAGCCGAAACCACAAAACGCGTGGCTGAGGGCAGTTTACCAGAAATACCGATTTATTTTATTGCATTTAAAATATGTTAAGAGGCCTCCAAAGGAACAGCCATTCAAGCCTGCTGTGGACCCATCCCCACGTGTCTGGACCTGCTCCTGGCTCGACCGCTGGGTCCTCAAGTGAGCTGTGGCCAGCAGCCTGGCGCTGTCTCTCCCAGTGGCTGCACCGAGGGCCCCAGCACTCTGCCACCCAGCTGCACAGGGGGGCCCTGGAAGGGAGTCTGGGGAGGGAGGTGACACCCCAACTAGAAATCCACCCACACCGCAGGGCTGTCTTATGCAAAGTATGTGGGCAGACCTAGGGGAGCCTGGTCTGATTGCTTTTGACCTTCGTGACCTTAGGAGTGTCACACACCCTCGCAGAGCCTTAGCTTCCTCCCCCCAAAATGAGAATAAACCAACCCGGAGGGGGTTGAAGAATGGTCTGGTGTCATTCTTCCCTCTGTCCAAAAAAACAGACCTGGGGGGAGCCAGCTGGTGACTTCCTCGAGGCAGCTCGGCAGCAGGCATAGCTGAAGGGAGAGAGAGCCTGCCAGGGCCCTTGGCAGACACGGGGCTGGCCTGGCAGAACGGGGCACCTGGCAGAGCCGGCTTCAGGACCACAGTCTCCTGGTGGCCTTATTTGGAAGGTGCCCTTGGGTTTGTCCTCCACTCTGATTTTCCCAGGCTGCCCGAGCGTCCGTGAGAGCCAGCGCCTGGAAACGGCCCCTCTGTGCTCAGTCCCCAGGGCTGCTTTTTTTCCGAGAACGCAGCACGCAGTGGGGCTTGCTCTCTGCTTTTAATCTCATTCCATCCCCGTGGGGAAAAACAATTAGGATTGACCCCATTTTGCGGATGGAGCGGTCGGTCGGAGCCTGGAGGGGTTCGCGGCGGAGTTGGAAGCCCCGGCCCAAGGCGTTCCCTTTCCAGTATCCCGACACACTGTATTTCTTCCAAGTGTGTTTTCCATGTTTCAAAATGTATTGATTCGCACAAGGAATCGTTGCTCAACGCGTACAAACTGAGTCTGGTTCTAGGGGAAGGGGGCAACCACAAAAGCCACCAAGATCCCTGCCCTCGGGGAGCACACATTCTAAAGAGAGGGAAAACAAATTCACTTGCAAAGAAATTCATTAACAAGTTAATTTCCCATAGAGGCAGGTGTTAGAAAGACAATGAAAGAAGAAAGACCTCTTTGGGGAGGAGACTGTTGAGCTGAAAGCGCCTGATGGAAGAGGAGGAAGTTTCCAGGCAGAGGAAGCTAGCACCCAGGCCCTAAGGCAGGACGGAGCTCGGGGAAGAGAGCGTTCCAAGGCCAGTGTGACCGGAGGGTAGCGGATGAGGGCGAGGCATGGACGGAGAGGAGATCCAGGCGAGATTGGCAGGGGCCTTGTAGGCCCGTGTAGAGGGCTTGAATTTTATTTCAAGTGCCTTGGGAACCGAGAGGCGGATGGGTTCCGGGTCTGCTGATACCTTGGACGCGGACATTCTGAAAAACGAGGGGGGAAGGGCGTGAGAAACTGGGTGGCGGGGCCCTGACCCTGAAGGAGAAGTCTGGGGAAGAAGTAGGTTGGCGGGGCGGGTAGGGGTGTGGTGCAGAAACCCAGGACTCGGGTGTCGGCCGCGTTGAATTTGACAGGCCGGTTATCTAGGCATTAAATCGTGGACAAAAATAGACACCATCCCTGTCCCCATTTCAGCCAGGGCTGGTGGTAGCAACACAGGTCTCGAAAACAACGCCTTCACTGGGGTCCAGGGATATGGCTGCAGGGAGCCTGTGCACCCCCGGAGATTCTGTCTTCTAGCGGACCTCCTCTCGAATCCTTTTGAGATGGTGATTGATCTCGATTGATCAAACAATTGATCTCCGAATCCACAGACTTACGTAGGCCCAGGCTGGCACGACCCTGCTGGGGCTTCCCTACGCAAGGCCTCTGTTGTAGTGCTGTTGAACTCTACGCAGACCCTCGCACCTACTCGGCGATTTCTCCCCTCCAAGCCTTTGCTCCTGCAGCCCCCTTCCACCCGGAAGGACACCCCCTTCATCTCTGGCCCCGGTGGCTTAGCTAACCTCTGATCGTACCTCCTCCCTCTGCGCCCTTTCCCTGAGTGAAACTGCACACCAGGTCCCCTTGAGCTTATGATGGGCACCTTGAAGGAGAAGTGCAGGCCACCAGGGGAAAGTCTAACGGGAAAGAGACCCTGGGAACAGTGATCTGCGCGTGTAGACCCGGGAGAGAAGTAAAAGTGGTGAGGGGTGGGCAGGGGGAGGAGGGAAGGGAAGAAAAGGGTATCCGGTGGGAGACGGGTACACCCTGTTAATAGTCAGTAGTTATCGAATGCTTACTAGTACCCGTAACTAAACCATCTGACAATTCCCTGACTTTTCATTGCTCTACACAAACACTTTGAGAGATTCTTTAAATCCTGTGGAATGGTCTCAAGCAAGATGGGCCTAAAAACCAGGGCCTGGAGCTATGAAATCAGTGATTTGTTTCCTGATATGATTGATTGTGCTCAGTATCATGTATCTGCACCAAAAAGTGGAGGAAACCAGCGAGACCAAATTTTCAAGTTTATGTCATCCCGCAGAAAAGGAATACATGTTTAAAAAAAAAAAAATCCGTGCCATCCACAAGGAGCCTAGGAAGCACAAATCCAACCGTTGTGTCTGAGCGACGAGGTGACGAGTGTTCTCTTTCCTTTCGTCAACATATCTGCACTTCCCAGCGTTTCTTTAAGGAGCCTTGTATCACTTCCACACATTTTTACAAGTCACAATTAAAATGAAGAGGAAAAACAATGCAAGTACCATTTCAGACTTGTCTGAACGTTCAGAGCAGGGCAAAATCAGCTAGTTACGGTTTCAGAAAATTAACTAGTTTAATTCATGCTGTTTGTTCACTGAGAGTTAATTTAATATACGTATCCTAGAAAATAATGCATTATTCAGTTTAATCAATATTCATTTGTTCTTTGCATAATCATATTTGCAAAAGCATTTATTAACAATGTTCCTGCAGACTCACAGTGAAAGGCCGTGCTATAAGTAGAGACAAATTTTTGAAATAAAAGAAAAACAGTGAATTTACCAACATTACACAAATGATTGATTCTCTTCTGCTGCAGGTTTCCATTTAAATGCAGCCAGGAATCTTTTGCATATGTGTTTTCATTGGAAGCAGCAATGGATTCAGTGTCAACTTAATGAATATCATGTTAATTCAAAGGAAATTAAATCCGGGTTATTATTGAATAGTTGGCATATACCATTGGCTCTTTCTACATAACCTCAATTGACTGGAACAGTCGATGCTATGGATATTTGCAAATGTTTGTTCTTGTATAGCTAACAAATACATATTTTTTCCACTCTAATCCGGATGCTTAGCATTGCATAGACACAGAGAAGAGTCATGTTAGGTTTTGAACACATTGGGCCTTGAAAAATGTCACCTTTTAGAAATAAAGAGGTCTCTTAGGAAGAAGTCCTATTTGCCTTGTTGAATTTTTTCGTTAAGAATGTTTTTTTAGATTGTGATCAGTATTGCTCATTGATTCATTTTAGGTCATTTTTCAGAGCTCAGGCTTTCCAGAAGAAAATGGGAAACTGGATTTGGCGGCTTGTTGACCAGGCTTCATACGACGTTCAGGACAATGCACCCTTCGGAACAATGGGTAATGTTACGATAGCACCTTCGTTTCCATTATATTGGTTCAGTATTTTTGTAGCTGAAATATAATCGGTAATATTTTATTAAGTGGAACCACCAATCAAAAGCTATTTTCAGCCAGGTTGGAAACTTCCAAGAAAAGTAGCTTCCAAGAAAATGGCAGAGGTCGTGGGAGGCTGGTGTCAACACTAAATTGAGATGCAATACGTTACGTTGACTTCCAACTGGACAGCGAACTCCGAAGAATTTTATATGGTTCTTTCCACGAGGCACAACTCCAACATTTTGTCATTCTAAGGAGGAGCGTCTAGAGCCTTAAATTCATAATTATTCAGAAATAGCTATGTGAAAAAGGTACCTGCTAGTAAGGTAATCCCCCACAAATGGTGGTAATCCCTCAGCCAGCGTTCGATGCCTCATCTAGGCGGAAAGCTAAGGTCTCTCCTACTGAACTTAAAAGGGCATTGAGCAAACATTGCAACTACTGTCAGGGTGATTACATAAACAAACAGTTAAGGGATTTCCTATAAGATAAACCCTTTTCCAGAAGCGGCAGCTAAATGCTTGAGTTTTCAAAGAAAATATTTATCCAGGGAGAGGTGAGCAATGGAATACATTTAGCAACTAAGGCCAAACACACAGGCCACGCCTCCTTCTTCAGATGTCCGTTGGAACAGCATTTCTAATCGTTTACTGCAAAAGTACAAGCTGGCTTAGAATATGTGATTTTTGAAAGTCTGGTCGCCTTTTTTTTTTTTTTTATTGTGGGAAAAACCCCCACCTTGTTCCATTTTAAAACGTGATTTGTATTACTTTGTGGCCAGAGAATCCTCATGAAAACAGCTATAAGTTTCTGGCAGAGGTTGGAAGGCAAAATGGTTTAATTTACAAAGCCAGACATCAGAGCCAATGTTTCTGGAAGACCTCAGTTTGGGAGAGGCAAGCACATCTGTCCCTGGAGTGGCTGGGTCCCACAGGTTTCAGCGGCTGTCCGAGCACCTCCTGGCCACCTCTGTTCCAGGCAGTCAATGCCAGAGGAGTCATTTTTCTCAGTTGGCAAGGTGACAACGATTTATGAAAACTGAAAGATCATACTCACATCTAAACATAGATGCCAGCTTTCTTGAATACACCTAAAAAAAATCTTCTAAGTTCCTGAATAGCCGGGGGCCAGGGGTGGCCCGGTCGGTTTAGGGTCTGACTTCCGCTCAGGTCATCATCTCACCATTCGTGAGTGGGAGCCCCGGGTCGGGCTTCATGCTGACGGTGCAGAGCCTGCTTGGGATTCTCCCTCTCTCTCCCTCTCTCTTTCTCCGCCCCTCCCCCACTTGCACTATCTCTCAAAATAAACATTTATATATACATATGTATATATATGTGTGTGTATACACACATATATATGCACATGTATATATATGTACATGTATATATACACGTGCATATATATACATATACACATATGCGCATATATACATATATGTGTGTATACACGTGTATATGTGTGCATACGCATGTACACATATATGTGTGCATATATACATGTGTACATATACACATGTGTATATATACACATATATATACATATATGTGTGTGTATACATATACACATACACATATGTATATATGTGTATATATATTAAGTTGCCAAATTCTGTATCAAGTTCACGTGCTTCTTGGTTTGAGATTTTGGAAATGACCATTAATATCAGCGATGGTCCCAGGGATCTGCTTTTTTTTTGTCCCCTGCCAACACACTCTTAGGAGTTCGTTCAGGAAAGACTTCATCGGAATATTCTGCCAGATCAGTACAGCTAGCCCAGGCCAAAAAAACATTACAGTCCAGCTCCAGGTTCTAAGGCGGTGACATTTTCTGCTTAGAGATGCCTGCTTACTTTGCACATGCCCATGGGTCAGGACTCTTCCTGGTCAGCCAGGGGCACCACCTCTTAGGCAGAGGAGACTTTCCCCAGTTGTGAAGTTTTCTGGGGCGTGTAGGGGGTCACCTCAGAGAAAAAAGGTCACACAGGGCACAGAGTTGGTTACTCAGGTGCCGGCAAACTTACCTGATAATCCGTCTGTAGACTCCAGAGGGCTGCAGCTGGATAAACGAAGCTGCCCTGTCATTTACAGGAAGAAAAAAGAAAAACGCTCTTCCAAATCCAAGGGGAGACAATCAGTCGTATAAAGGACCCCGAGCAGTCTACTTGAGGTCACCAGGAAGGGTTTTAACTTTTTCACTCTCAAGTCAGTTTCGTGCCAAGGCGAAGAGCTCCCGCGTAATCTTTACAAATACACTTGGTAAATGGGGCTATTTTTGCGATGAATTACCCTGTGGTTTAGCAGTTGCTGTGGTACTGCCGTTGTATGCAGAGCTAAGGATACAGCCACACCTCATCCTTGCCTCCACCTCTTACTGGTCTCAGGGCATCTATCCGGCCTCAGTGCTGTCCCTTATTTAGCAAAACTTGGCATTTCCTACCCTCCTCCACTCCCACCAATATAGAAATGTCGTGCCGTGATTCCTCCATTTATTATGCTTCTCTATCTCTAATAGGCTGCATTTCTTAAGTGGGCTGGCTGCAATGCTGAGTTCTGAGGATTGTGAGGTTGCTTAAACCACACAGTAACGTGGGTGCACCTGGGTGGCTCAGTGGGTTAAGCGTCCGACGCTCAGGTCATGATCTCACGGTTCGTGAGTTCGAGCCCTGCATCAGGCTCTGTGCTGACAGCCTGATGCTCAGGCTCCCGTCCTTCTCTCTCTCTCTCTCTCTCTCTGCCTCTGCCCTGCCGGTTCTCTCTCTCTCTTTGCCCCTGCCCTGCCGGTTCTCTCTCTCCCTCCCCCCCCACCTCCTTCCCTCTCTAAATAAATAAAGTTTAAACAGACGCACACAGTAATGTGAAGTCATATGACATCAAACAATTCTGCTCCCCATTTTTTCAACTAGCTATCCCAGAGGATCCTACAATCTAATCAGAGAAATATACCTGTGTTGAAATTAAGCTGCCTATTTAAAACTAGGAAACTTGGGGCGCCTGGGTGGCGCAGTCGGTTAAGCGTCCGACTTCAGCCAGGTCACGATCTCGCGGTCCGGGAGTTCGAGCCCCGCGTCGGGCTCTGGGCTGATGGCTCAGAGCCCGGAGCCTGGTTCCGATTCTGTGTCTCCCTCTCTCTCTGCCCCTCCCCCGTTCATGCTCTGTCTCTCTCTGTCCCAAAAATAAATAAACGTTGAAAAAAAAATTTTAAATAAATAAATAAATAAATAAATAAATAAAAATAAAACTGGAAAACTTTTCAAAATATACAGAAGTGGGGAAAATCGTACAGGGAAGGAAGCCCGGTTGACCCCTCACCCGGCTTGGTCAGTAGTTATGATTTTCCCATAATTTGCTTCACCTCTTCCCACCCGCCTTGGGCTACATTCTGTTAAAGTAAATGCCAGCATTGTGTCTTGTGCCCTGTCACCCCTGGGTACTGCAAAATCCCTTTTAGAAAACATACGGGCGTTTTTCTCGGATAACCAGAAGGCCGTTTTCAGAGCTAATGCGATGAATGACGGGGCCCTGACGTCCGGTACTCTGCAGTTCGTGTCCGCATTTCCTAGGTTTCTCAAAAGTCCAAACCACTCAAGGCAGTCATTCCTCTACAGGAGCAGGTGGGAGCATCGGGTCCGAGGTCCTCACCAAAGTCTCTCTGCACCCCAGGGCTCCAGGCTTGGTGGTGGCGGCTCCCTTAATGTTTGTCGAACCTGGTCTTTTCTCTAGTTCGTGGAAAGAAATCAAAAGTGACACGAGGACAGGTAGTTTTTCCAGGGTGGCCGCAGCTCCCGGACTGAAGCCCGAGGAAACTAATATTGATTTCTGCAGCCTCCTGGCCAAGTGTGGCCATGCTCCTGGTGAATATCACAGCCACATTGAAACGGCCACCTTCCCGGGCTGTGACTGTGTGCTTCTGCAGTTCATTGGGAAGCTGATTAAAGACTCAACCCACCTAAATGGAGGGGTTTTGTTGTCTCCTTCTTCATGTGATTCGGCTATAAAAGATTAAGTCGATGCATTTCCCCTCCCTCCCAAAGGTGCAAAAAAAAAAAAAAAATCTCGAACGCGTGCCAGCTGTTCTCTCTTATGACTAATTGATGTTTTGCACTCACAGCCTTGAAAAATAATCCTTTCCGTGCCCAGTGCCGGTTGTAATGAGATATATTATGCTGACAGCTTGAGCCCTTGTGAAGGTATGGAGCTCAGCATGTAAATAATTGTGTCGGCAATTTAAACATTTTGTATAAACGGCACACTGTTTGGGATGAAGGCCGTGCTTGCCAGCACTTGGCCAGCTGTGCCCAAAAGTTGCAGCCCAGCCACTGTATGGCCCCGGCTGCCTGTAACCAGCCATGTGTCACCCGACACGGCACCCCACACAATCCTCGGCAAATGGGGATCAGTCAACGCATGTTTGTGTAGAACGAATGCGCACGTGAGCATCCCCCAAACCAAGCTTAAGAGAATAAAAGTTCATTTCTCCCCCGAAGGACAAAAAGAGAAACTAAATCGGCAGGTCCCAGGCGAAGACACGGGAGGCTGGCCGTTCCGGGGGCTCGGGTGGAGTTCAATCCCTCGTGCGATGGCCACAGGCTGTTGGTTGACTCACCGCTGGCTAGCCACGGGGTGCAAATGAAATCCTTCATTTCAAATCCCTATCTAATGTGGTTGGGTTTTTTCTTTTTCTTTTTCTTTTTTTTCCTCAAAAGACCTGGTCATCTCTCCAGCCCTCACAAATTCGCATGTTTCTTTCTGGATACGCACGTTCAAAAACCACCGTTTCAAAAGCTCTAAAGCCATCAGTGACGATGTTGCAGTTATGGAAAGCGTGAGAACAGACGGACTCCCCTGGAACGGCTGAGTGGCCGCGTGGAGCTGCTGACGGGTACAAAGGTTTCTCCAAGAAGGCAACAACCATGCCCACCGTTTGACCTGGCGATCTCACTTACGGGACTACGTCCCGAGGAAATAATCCAAAAGACAAAGCCTAACTCTATAAGGATATTTATGGCAAAGCCATTTATAATAGGGGGAAAATTGGAAACAACCCAAATGCCCCACAGTAAAGAGACCGGCTGAGCCAAGGATAGCCTGTCGACTCGGTGCTGCACTGCGCGGCCAGTAGAGCATCGAGCCGGTGGTTTGCTTCAATGTGTGGCAATGTCTGCGCGAAATAATGTTAATTAAGAAAGGAAGGACAGGAAACATCATGTGCCCAGTGATCACAAGCCCGTGAAAATGTCCCTGGTGTTTTGAAAAGGGTCAGAAAGGCAGCAACAGTGATAGAAGCGTGTACCTGAAACGAATACAATATTGCGTGTCAATTACTCCTCAAGAAAATAAATACATAAAGTGATTGTAGAGATAAATATATACATATAATATATATATATAATAGATTATGGATGTGGTATATATATTGTAGATCGAAGATAGCGTATATATACTCTAAGTTCCCTGAATTCCTTTTCTGCCGTGTGGATGGTTGTTTAAGTGTGTAAGGCCGAGCAAGGAAACGGAGGGAGGGAGGGCGAGAGGGAGGGAGGGAAAGAAACCGTCTGCAAACCGGGGGGGGGGGGGGGGGGTGCATTTAAAACATTCTGTCATTCAGTGAGGTTCACAGATGAACACCAGAGAGAGATACAAGTAGGGAATCAGAAAGACCCAGGAACATCTAAGTCTAGCCTATATGCCTAATACGAAGTCAAAATTCACTTGGAACAAGATCCCTTCCGAATGCCTAGCAGTCCTGGATCGACAAGTGGAAGCCGTAATGACCAAGATGTGTTCAGACTCCTACGGGGAAAGACAACTTCCCGCGGCCAGCCTTGTGTGCTCCTTAGCAAACCACTTCTCAAGCGATGATGTCACCGGTCAAGAAAAAAATCGACATCTGCAGAATCTACCATCACCCCGCAGGAAACAGCATGCCAAAGCCTTTAGAATTGATTTCTGTGCATTTGCAGCACACCTTCCAGATACTGTGGCTCAGATTAATCACTAATGAAAATTAGAAAGCATTAGTTTGGGATTGTATTTGCAGCATGGCCCCGGCAACGAAAGTGGGGGCAGGGGGAAGCGTCGTGGAAAAATAAGTGAAATCATTGCCTTAGGACCTGTTCCTAAGGTTCGCTGTAGGACATCTTCAAAGATCTTTTAAAAATCCTTTGTCCATGCCAAAATTAGCCTTCATTGTTGCTGATTTTTCCTTCTCAGTGTTTCTCAGAAATGCAATTATAATTAAGAAGTAAGAACGTAATGGGTTTTGGAAGAAAGGACATCACATGCCCGTGTCTGGTGGAGCGTTTTGAAAATTACAGGACCAAATCGAGGGGGAAAGAAGAGCCGCCCCCTGAAAATTATTTGAGGTACCAACGCGTGCCGTCTCCACACGCAAGTGGCGAAGAAGCCCGAGACCGTGACAGACAGCTGAAATGCGTTTGGGCTGAAAGTTGTCATTTATGCCACCGTCTTCTGGCTGTGAAGGGACTAGGGCAAAACGGAGACTCCCTGTCTGGTACTTCTGGGCACAGGGTACATGTAAAACAGCCACCCCCCGCGAGGCGCTTAATATGCCGGCTCAGCCTTAGAAGCAGAATACACTGCAAAATCAAATATTAAGAAGCCATATTTTTCCTCAAAGGAGAAAGATTTACCAGTTTAACTAAGCAGGGCATCCCTTGTCTTTGCAACTCCCTCCCTTCCCACCCCCACTGCCCTCCCCGGGGAGTGGAAAGAATTTTGGCGCCACAAGAAACCTAGAGTCCCCCCCCCCAAACACACCCCCCCCCCCAGGACCCTAAATGCTTTGACTATCTGCAAGCATGAGATCTATTTCAAGACAAGTTACTGGGTCTTGCGTTTCCGCTCTTAGCCACTGTTGGAAGCACGTGCAGTGTGATGTTCTCTCTAGTTGTCGACCCAGCAGCCATTCTGTCCGTTTTGTGTTGTTGTTGTTGTTTTGTTCTGTTGTTTTTTCCGACGAGGGAAGGAAGAACTGGACAGTGATCACTCCCCGGACCCTAAACAAAGCACCGGTTTTTATTCTCTATCCTTTGCCTCTGCCTTCTCTCACACCCTCTCGGATTCTAAATTGTTTTTAATTTTTTTTTCAACGTTTATTTATTTTTGGGATAGAGAGAGACAGAGCATGAACGGGGGAGGGGCAGAGAGAGAGGGAGACACAGAATCAGAACCAGGCTCCAGGCTCCAGGCTCCGAGCCATCAGCCCAGAGCCCGACGCGGGGCTCGAACTCACGGACCGCGAGATCGTGACCTGGCTGAAGTCGGACGCTTAACCGACTGCACCACCCAGGCGCCCCACCCTCTCGGATTCTAAAGAAGCTCGTCACCTTTGTCCTTACACATACGCACAGATGTGTGTATGTGTGTGTGTGGGAGAGAGAGAGAGAGAGAGAGAGAGAGAGAGAGAGATGGTTACCTTTCCTCCTCTATAAAATGGAGACGGTCCTTCTCTCCCGTTCTAGTTCTCGGCGAAGGGTCCTGAGGAGGACGAGCGGAGATCGACGACGGGCAGGTGCTTTGAGAAGAGCTGAAAGCGTGTTGCAGTTGAAAGCGGCTTGGTAGCATTTTTGTACAGGTAGCATGTGCAACCAGATGATGGCTACATTTCGGTAGTAATTTGCTGAAGGGTAAACACTCTCCCGGTGAATTGCACCAATGCTTTAGTGAGGCTTGTCCGGCGGACGGGTTCACATTGTTTCCAGATCGATCACTCTTTGAGCTCTGGGTCAGCCCTGTGCCTCAGAGGTGCAAAAGAAAAAGAAAAAAAAATTGACCGAGGGAGCCCCCAAATCAGCCTAGGCAAAGGGGAGGGACGTGAGCCGCCGAGGCAGGAGGAAGTGGAAAATGGATTCTTTTCATCACGGGTTACTTCTGGAAAAATACGCCGGGGGGGAGAGGCAAGAGGCTCGGATGCCATTTTCTTGGGCAAAAGACAATGAAATCAGTGTAAGTCTTTATTCCGAAACCTTGTTTAAAATATTCTTCAGAAAGTGCTGGGGTGCCCCTTGAACTGAGGCAGTTTGTAATTAAGATCGTGACCTCAAGCGGTTGCTACTGAGTTGCTAAGGACGATCAGCTCTCCGAAGCAATGTGAATCCATTCCCAATCAAGACGCAATGTTAGGCCTGCTTGGTAAGGCTTTATTCAAAATGGCCGGCCCTGTTGTCCTCTAGCTCCACAGTCAAGGATAGATTGTGTCATTGGGGGGGGGGGGGGAGCATGGGGTTTTTCCAGGCGCCAGACCCCTGGGACATCTTCATCTCTACGGGGCGTGGGTGTCCTTCCTTCACACACTTAGCACTTGGTCCTTTCTACACCGGTCTCAAATGGCCATCTCTACACCTACTGCGGACCGCCAAACACTCGCGGTCCCCAGCGGGCCTCGTGAGGTGTCTCACGAGGAGGCCACGTGTTTCAGCAGCATGACCTTTGCTGGGTCCAGCAGTTCATGCACTTTCTCTCTTCGCATGCCATCCTTAGACAGGGAACGGTTAAGGATGGCGATCATTACGTGATCCAAAATTAGAGACTCATTAATCTTAGTTGTTGGAGTCAGTTTTTTGTTTGTTTGTTTGTTTTTTGTTTTTTGTTGTTTCGCTTAGGGCACCAGCGGCTCGATTTTGAAGGAAAAGAACACAATCAGAGAATGTGTACGCAATGCTGGGAATGCATCATTTAGAATGATCTGGGTTGTTCAATAGTATTTTTGGTTTTCGGGGAATGGAACAACCACATCCTACCCTGTATCGCATAAGACAATGTTCCGCACGCTCTCGAGCCTCCGCATGTGTTTTTAGGAATCCATTCGGCGTGAATACAGAAGGCTGTGCACACACTGGGAGTGATACCACCAACTACTGCCTGGCCAGATTCTCTCTGTTCTTTGGACATCAAAATTCAGCCTTTTAAAAAAATGTTTATTTGTTTTGAGAGGGAGAGCATAGGAAGGGCAGAGAGCGAGAGAGGGAGAGAGAGAATCCCAGGTAGGCTCCACACCGTCAGCACAGAGCCTGACTCGGGGCTCAAACTCAGGAACCGTGAGATCATGACCTGAGCCAAAATCTAGAGTCGGACGCTCAGCTGACTGAGCCACCCAGACGCCCCTTAAAATTCAGTCTTGTAACCATACGATTTCTCTGCCTCTCTTTCATCCTGACCAAAGCCCTGTCAAACCAGCCCCACCTCCCTGAGTTGAGCTGATGTGGCCTTGCGAGCCTTCAGCCATCACTCCCTTTTCTGAGGGGCGCCCACGGCAAAGTTACTATTTTAATACGGACTGGCTCAGAACTGCTTCAGGCCCATTCCAACAGACTCATAAGCCCTCTGGGGAGAGAATGTGTCTCTTCTCTGTCCCCCACGGTATAGACCATAGAGTTGGGCAGAGGCCTCAGGGGAAACCAACCCTACCAGCGCTTTGATCTTGGACTTCCAGTCTCCAGAACTATGAGAAAACAGATTTCTGTTGTTTCAGCCCCCTGGCCTGTGGTATGTTGCTATGGGAGCCCTGGAAAACGAATGCAGGTATCTGGTAGGTACTCTACGAATATTTCTAGCTTCTCTCCTCGGAGGAGAGGGAGAATGACAAACAAAAGGAAGGCTACGAAAATACAGCAATACGACCAAGGTGAAAACTCCTCAAAATATCATAAACGGGAGTAACGTTTAACTAAATAAGCAGACGTTATGGGGCCCCTGGGTGGCTCAGTCGATTGAATGTCTGACTTTGGCTCAGGTCACGATCTCGCGGTTCGTGGGTCCGAGCCCCGCATTGGGCTCTGTGCTGATGGCTCAGAGCCCGGAGTCTGCTTCGGATTCTGTGTGTGTGTGTCTCTCTCTGCTCCTCTCCCGCTTGCTCTCTCTCTCTCTCTGTCTCTCTCAAAAACAAACATTAAAGAATTTTTTAAAAAAAATAAGCAGAAGTTAGACCAACAAAGACTGGTAAATCTACACATACAAATCACACACAAAAGCTAAGGTTTATGGAGCATTTACTATGTGCCAGCCTTGTAAGTGGGGGGAGCCAGGCTACAAATGTAGACAGTCTAACTCTGGGGCAGAGATGTTCTCTTGTGCTGGCCTAATGCTACGCTCACTGAGCATGCTTTCGGGTGCTTTAACCCTGAAAACCTCAGGTACGTTTTGCCGAATACGTTTTTTTGTTTTTAAACAATTTTATTGAGGCATAATTTATATACTCTAAAATACACCCATTTTCCGTGTACAGTGACTTAGTTTTTAAACTCTTCTGCATTTTGAGAGAAATGGAATATTTTGTGTCACTTATATTTAGTTCATCAAAATATCACTTCAGGGGCGCCTGGGTGGCTCAGTGAGTTAAGCGTCATGATATCATGGTTCACGGGTTCGAGCCCTGCCTCGGGCTCTGTGCTGACAGCTCGGAGCCTGGAGCCCGGTTCGGATTCTGTCTCCCTCTCTCTCTGCCCCTCCCCTGCTCACACTCTGTCTCTCTCTGTCTCTCTCAAGGACAAATACACATTAAAAAAAATTTTTTAAATATCACTTCATAACAGCTATTCGATATTTAAGAATCCCCTGGTTCTTCCCTATCATATACTTTTTCTAGAAACAGTCATTGCAATCAGCGATGGGTAAACCCGACCAATGGGAGTTCTGTTCAGCCCTTCTAGCTACTAATTCTCAAGTGGGTTCAAAAGGCCAACACAGTATGAAATTTAATCCCCGGCAATTGAATTTCTAAACTAGATTCTTCAGTGCAGATAAAGAAATGCATCTTGAGAAGATCACGGTTAAATGTGGGAACAAACCCTGCTGAACACTTGGAAGAATCCAGCAGGGTTGCTATTCTGATGCGTTCCTATTGTCTGTTTGACACTAAAACAGAAAGTTAAGATGTGAAAAGGCTACTTTCCACAGTGGATCTGAGCCTATTTGGGTTCGGTTTTGAGCTGGATCACAGAGTCTCCGGAGCTACAAGGGGACTAAAGTGGTTGATGGAGGTCTCAAGAGCTCAAGAGAAGCTGTCGCTCCCGCTCATCTGTCCTTTTGTTGCTTTCCAAAACCATCTGGAAGACGACCAGCCCCTGTCCCAGTTTGTAGCCCCTCTGATGTCTGAAGGCGGTTCCCGTGTTCCCAGCCTCGGTCAGCAGTACCCTCCATGACGGGCTTTTGAATCCCTCAATACAGTAGGAATTCTCTGCGCGTATTTATCCAAATGCCCCCTCTGATGTGTCACCGAGACCCAAGCACAATCCTCCAAATGTGCTCCAATCAGCGCGGAGCACAGAGGATCACCATCTCCCTTTTCCTCAGCTTTCTTGAGGTATAATTGACAAGTTGACAATTGTGGATGTTTAAGGTACACAATACGATGATTTGCTATAATTAACACCTGCATCACCTCCCATGGTAACCATTCTGTGTGTGTGTGTGTGTGTGTGTGTGTGGTGAGAACGTTTAAGATCTACTCTCTTAGCCCGTTCCAAGTATACGTTATTTTTTTAATTAATTCATTCATTTTCTAATTTATCCAAGTTAGTTCACATATAGTGCAACAATGATTTCAGGAGTAGATTCTTTAGTGCCCCTTCCCCATTTTCCCCCTCCCCCCTCCCCCCAACCCCTCCAGCGACCTTCTGTTTGTTCTCCATATTTAAGAGCCTCTTCTGTTTTGTCCCCCTCCCTGTTTTTACATGATTTTTGCTTCCCTTCCCTTCTGTTCATCTGTTTTGTCTCTTAAAGTCCTCATCTGAGTGAAGTCGTATGATATTTGTGTTTCTCTGACTAATTTCGCTTAGCATAATACCCTCGAGTTCCATCCACGTAGTTGCAAATGGCAAGATTTCATTCTTTTTGATTGCCGAGTAATATTCCATTGTATATATATACCACATCGTCTTTATCCATTCATCCATCGATAGACATTGGGCTCTTTCCATACTTCGGCTATTGTGGATAGTGCTGCTGTAAACATTGGGGTGCATGTGTCCCTTCCAAACAGCACACCTGTATCCCTTGGATAAATGCCTAGTAGTGCCATTGCTGGGTCAGAGGGTAGTTCTATTTTTAAGTTTTGGGGGAACCTCCATCCTGTTTTCCAGAGTGGCCGCACCAGTTTGCATTCCCACCAGCAGTGCAAAAGGGTTCCTCTTTCTCCGCATCCTCGCCGACATCTGTTGTTGCCTGAGTTGTTAATTTTAGCCAATCTGACCTGTGTCAGGTAGCATCTCATTGTGATCTTGATTTGTATGTCCCCGATGATGAGTGACGTGGAGCATTTTTTCACGTGTCGGTTGGCCATCTGGATGTCTTCCTTGGAGAAGTGTCTATTCATGTCTTCTGCCCATCTCTTCACTGGATTATTTGTATTTTGGGTGTTGAGTTTGATAAGTTGTTTATAGATTTTGGATACTAGCCCTGTATCTGATATGTCCTTTGCAAATATCTTCTCCCATTCTGTCGGTTGCCTTTTAGTTTTGCTGATTGCTTCCTTCGCTGTGCAGAAGCTTTTTAAAAAAAAAATTTTTTTTTACGTTTATTCATTCTTGAGAGACAGAGCATGAGTGGGGGGTGGGCAAAGAGAGAGAGAGGGAGACACAGAATCCGAAGCAGGCTCCAGGCTCCGAGCCGTCAGCACAGAGCCCGACGTGGGGCTCGAACCACCAACTGTAAGATCATGACCTGAGCCGAAGTCGGACACCCAACCAACTGAGCCATCCGGACACCCAACCAACTGAGCCATCCAGGCACCCCTGTGCAGAAGCTTGAGGGTCCCAATAGTTCATTTTTGCTCTTGTTTCCCCTGCCTCCGGAGACGTGTCGAGTAAGAAGTTGCTGGGGCCAAGATCAAAACCAAAGAGGTTTTTGCCTGCTTTCTCCTCAAGGATTTTGATGGCTTCCTGTCTTACGTTTAGGTCTTTCATCCATCTTGAGTTTATTTTTGTGTCTGGTGTAAGAAAGTGGTCCAGGTTCATTCTTCTGCGTGTCGCTGTCCAGTTTTCCCAGCACCACTTGCTGAACAGACTGTCTTTATTCCATTGGATATTCTTTCCTGCTTTGTCAAAGATGAGTTGGCCATACGTTTGTGGGTCCATTTCTGGGTTTTCTATTCTGTTCCATTGATCTGAGTGTCTGTTTTTGTGCCACTACCATACTGTCTTGACGATTACAGCTTTGTAATACAGCTTGAAGTCCGGGATTGTGATGCCTCCTGGTTTGGTTTTCTTTTTCAAGATTGCTTTGGCTATTCGAGGTCTTTTCTGGTTCCATAAGAATTTTAGGATTATTCGTTCTAGCTCTGTGAAGAATGCCGATGTTACTTTGATAGGGATTGCATTGAATATGTAGATTGCTTTGGGTAGTATCGACATTTTAACAATATTTGTTCTTCCTGTCCAGGAGCATGGAATCTTTTTCCATTTGTTTGTGTCTTCTTCAATTTCTTTCATAAGCTTTCTATGGTTTTCAGCATATAGATTTTTCACCTCTTGGGTTAGATTTACTCCTCGGTATCTTATGGGTTTTGGTGCAATTGTAAATGGGATCGATTCCTTGATTTCTCTTTCTGTCGCTTCATTGTTGGCGTATAGGAATGCAACCGATTTCTGTGCGTTGATTTTCTATCCTGCGACTTTGCTGAATTCATGGATCAGTTCTAGCAGGGTTTTTTGGTGGAATTTTTTGGGTGTTCCAGATAGAGTATCATGTCGTCTGTGACGAGTGAGTGCTTGACCTCCTCCTGGCCAATTTGGACGCCTTGTATTTCTTTGTGTCATCTGATCGCTGAGGCTGAGACTTCCAACACTATGTTGAATAACAGTGGTGAGAGCGGACATCCCTGTCTCGTTCCTGACCTTAGGGGGAAGAGCGCTCAGTTTTCCCCCATACACTACGTTATTTTTAACTGCGGTCACCATGCTGTCCAGTAGGTCTCTGGGACTTAATCGTCCAACAGCCTGAAGTCTGTACCCTTTGACCAACATCTCGCCATTTCCCCCGCTCCCCAGGCCCTGGCAGCCACCATTTTCCTCTCTGGTTCCATGAATTCGACTTTTTAGATTCCGTACACAAGCACGACCATACGCTATTTGTCCTTCCGTGCCTGGCTTATCTCATGGAGCATCGTGTCCTCCAAGTTCAGGGCCCCTCATCTTCTCCTTGGCGTTAGGGTGAGCCGGATGCAAGTGCCATTTTGTAGGTCGATGATGGTCACGTCAGCAACGTTCTCCCAGTCCTGAAACTGCACGGTTTCTTTTGTGGACCTCAGATGATATGTGAAGAAGGCTTTGGGGAGCGTGGTCTTATCATCCAGAACACCGTCTTCCCTTCTTCTCTGGGCCATTGCCAATCAGGTCGCCGTGCCAGCAAAATCCTCATAACTGGGCCGAGGAAAGAGGCCCCTTTTGTTCAGGGAGCTACGTTACTTTGTACTTCGTCCATCAGACCATAAATCGGACTGGAGAACCCTCCCTCTGATGGACGAAGTACAAAGTAACTTAGGTCCTCTTTCCTCACGCAGCCGGCTTTCTTCTGATTGACGGGCCCTCTGCTGGCCCGAACTTCTCTACTCCCTTCCTCCCTTCTCTACTCTACTTCCTGGCCGATAATTCCACGGTTGGCAGTTCGTTCCTTTGACTTAATGTTCTTCCCTGTTAAGCTGCGGTTTCATCAAGGAGAGGCGAGCCGGAGGCTTTGCGGCGGGTCAGGGCAATGTTCTTCAGCCGTTTGTCTGACCCTGACTGTGGAAGAGAGGGGGAAGGACCAGGGGGAGGTCAGGAAGCCTAAAGGAGCCCGCGTTCGCTTCGCACCCGTTCTCTGAGGCAGGCAAAATCGTTCGCCCCTTTTGTAGATGAGAAAACTGAGGCTCGGAGGAGTTAGGTACTTGGCCCAAGGTCATGCAGCTGGCAAGTGTGGGAGCTGGGCTCAAAACGCAGGCAGTCTGGCCCCAGAGCTCCAGCCTTAACCGCCCCTGGCTGTATCACTTCCCACTCCCTCCGTGTGAGTTTTTCCTGTTGCTGTCGAGAGCACTCCGCAGAGCTCAGACGGTGCGTGGACGTCAGAGGAGAGCCCCCCGTGGCTGCTCTGTGGCGGGCGCTGCGGGGCCCGTTCCATACGGAGAGGGCCATTGTCCCCACCAGGGGCACTGCGATGGGCCTGGGGCAAAGTTAATGAGCGGATGGCAGATTTGGACTCGCCTCATCAATGTTTCTGCAAGGATCGTTGCTATTTGAGTAATGTGGTACAGCTTCCTAAGCCAGAGGGGTTCCGACTCAACGGGAAACCTGATATAATAACACAGTGTTTATCGTCAGCTGAATAGCACTAGAGACCGGCTGATTCGTTTGGGCGAGCAAATAGGCCCATAGGCGAGCGCATCGCAGAATCTCAGAACTAGACGGGGCTTTCGAGAGTCCCCCTGGCCTGGCCACCCGTAAAACAATTGCCTCCAAAGTATGCCCCAACCGTGTGCACACAGCATCACCACCAGTGGGCCGGCTTAAACACCTCCAAGAATGGGCAACTCCCTCCCTCCCAGAGCTGCCTCTTCCGTGCGTTAAGGGTGACGGCATGCAGTTCAGTCCTGCTCAGTGACCGGGGGTCCCGTGACCGTCCAAAGCTCGTCACGTATGCGACTGGGAAGGAGAAACCTCAGTGCCTCTCACAGGACCTCTGGCTCCGAGAGGTCGCTCGTGTTCAAGAGGGAAAAGGAATTTAGGCTTTTCTTTAAAAAGCCCGCTGATGGGGCGCCTGGGTGGCGCCGTCGGTTAAGCGTCCGACTTCAGCCAGGTCACGATCTCGCGGTCCGGGAGTTCGAGCCCCGAGTCGGGCTCTGGGCTGATGGCTCAGAGCCTGGAGCCTGCTTCCGATTCTGTGTCTCCCTCTCTCTCTGCCCCTCGCCCGTTCATGCTCTGTCTCTCTCTGTCCCAGTGAACTTGACAAAGGAGAGCAGAGGAAGATATGCTCGAAGCCCAACCTTCAGTCATAGGGCTCCCCGGGAAGCAGCTGGGAATCCTGAGCTAGGCAGGGGGACAGTCCAGCAGGCAGAAAGGAAATGTCTCTGCCCCGGCAAATACGGTCCAAGGCCCCAGAGAGAACGGGCAACAAAACAGAAAGGATTGTTACAGACCCCGCAGAGAAAGGGTGCAGGCACCAGCCTCCTTGGCACAGGGACATCGTGCTCGGAGGCCTCAACTCTCCAAAGGTAATGCTGGGCGGTGCCTTTGGCAATTGTAGGAGGTACCGGTTATCAAGCACTCCCTCTGGGCCGGGCCCGGTGCCCCACGCCTTATACGTATAATTTCCTT